>NC_044406.1:67805355-68108386 GCF_006542625.1 Nomascus leucogenys | reverse complement strand
CCCTGTTTTATAAATGGTGCTGGGAAAACTGGCTAGCCATATGCAGAAAACAGAAACTGGGCCCCTTCCTTACAGCTTATACAAAAATTAACTGAAGATGGATTAAAGACTTAAATGTAAAACCTAAAACCATAAAAACCCTAGAAGAAAACCTAGGCAATACCATTCAGGACATAGGCATGGGCAGAGACTTCCATGACTAAAACACCAAAAGCAATGGCAACAAAAGCCAAAATTGACAAATGAGATTTAATTAAACTAAAGAGCTTCCGCACAGCAAAAAAACTATCATTGGAGTGAACAGGTAGCCTACAGAATGCGAGAAAATTTTTGCAATCTATGCATCTGACAAAGGGCTAATATTCCAAATCTACAAGGAACTTAAATTACAAGAAAAAAACAACCCCATCAGAAAGTGGGTGAAGGATATGAACAGACGCTTCTCAAAAGAAGACATTTATGTGGCCAACAAACATGAAAAAAAGCTCATCATCGCTGGTCATTAGAAATGCAAATCAAAACCACAATGAGATATCATCTCATGCTAGTTAGAATGGCGATTATTAAAAAGGCAGGAAACAACAGATGCTGGAGAAGATGTGGAGAAATAGGAACACTTTTACACTGTTGGTGGGAGGGTAAATTAGTTCAACCATTGTGGAAGACAGTGTGGCTATTCCTCAAGGATCTAGAACCAGAAATACAATTTGACCCAGCCATCACATTACTGGGTATATACCCAAAGGATTATAAATCATTCTACTATAAAGACACATGCACATGTATGTTTATTGCAGCACTATTTACAATAGCAAAGACTTGGAACCAACTCAAATGCCCATCAATGACAGACTGGATAAGGAAACTGTAGCACATATACACCATGGAATACTATGCAGCCATAAAAAAGAATGAGTTCATGTCTTTTGCAGGTACATGGATGAAGCTGGAAGCCATCATTGTCAGCAAAGTAACACAGGAACAGAAAACCAAACACCGCATGTTCTCACTCATAAGTGGGAGTCGAACAGTGAGAACACATGGGCACAGGGAGGGGAACGTCACACATTGGGGCCTGTCGGGGGTTGGGGGGCAAGGGGAGGGAGTGCATTAGGACAAATATAATGCATGTGGGGCTTAAAACCTAGATGATGGGTTGATAGGTGCAGCAAACCACCATGGCACATCTTTACCTGTGTAACAAACCTGCATGTTCTGCACATGTATTTCAGATCGTAAATTAAAAAAAAAAAAGATATAGAAGTTACTATGCGCGTTAATAAAGTATGTTTATACCTCCTCCCTTAGGTGTCTATTATGTAGAACAAGTTTATTACATTCTAATGATAAACACTCTGTTTTCAAAGGTGGTGTTATCCATTTGTGTATCTTTTGTCCCTGGAATGATGATTTCATCGTTTGTGTAATAAATTTAATACTACCGTAGTCTCCCCTTATTCACACGGGATAAGTTCCAAGACCCCAATGGATGCCTGAAACTGTGGATAGTACTGAATCCTATATACACTTATGTTTTTTTCCTGTACACTCATATTTATGATAAAGTTTAACTTATAAATTATGCACAGTGAGAGATTGACAATAACTCTAAAATAGAACAATTACAACAATATACTGTAATAAAATTTATGTGAATTTGGTTTCAAAATATCTTATTATACTGTACTCACCCTTATGATGATGATGTTAGATGATAAAATGCTTATGTGATGAGATGAAGGTAGGTGAATTATGTTAGGCATTGTAATGTAGCATGAAGCTGCTACTGACCTTCTGGTGTTACATCAGAAGGAGGATCATCTGTTGGGTGGTCCTGAATCATCACGTCCTGATGATGTCTGTTGCTGGTTGTCAGGAGCAGACAGCATCCATGACTAATGGGCAGGCAGTGTATATAGCATGTATACACTGCACAAAGGGATGTCTCATGTCCATGGCTGGACAGAGCAGGAGAGTGCAAGATTTTATCACACTACTCAGAATCGTGCAGTTTAAAACTTACCAATTGTTTATTTCTGGAATTTTCCGTTTAATATTTTTGGACTGCAGTTGATCACAGCTAACTGAATTCATGGAAAGCAAAACAACCATGGACAAAGTGGGATTACTGTATTATTTCAGATTTTAATTAGCATTTTTCAAAACTCTGTCTAGCTAGTGCTTGCACTGTAGAATTTGTCTGATTTCATTTTTATTGATTAGGGAAATAAGCTTTATTTTTATCTGGAGTGATTTGTTTCTTAGTGCTTCCTCAAAATTGAGTAGTGGTTACTGAGTATATATCAAAAGGGAAATAAATTATTATGTCAAAAAGATGCCTACATTTGTATGTTGATTGTAGCACTGTTCACAAGATCAAAGATACGGAATCAACTTAAGTGATGAAGAAAATTTGGTGTGTATGTGTGTTTGTGTGTATACGTACACACTGTAGAATAATACTATTCAGCCACAAAAAAGAAAAAAAAATCATGTCTTTTGCAGCAACATGGATGGGACTGGAGGCCATTAGCCTAACTGAAATAACTCAGAAAGTCAAATACTGCATGTTCTCACTTATAGGTGGGAACTTATATGGTTACACATAGAATAAAGCAGAATAATAGACATTGGAGACTCCAAAAGGTGAGAGGGTGGCAGGGGAGTGAGGGTTGAAAATTACCTGTTGAGTACTTTGTTCAGTATTTGGGTGATGGGTACACTAAAATCCCACTTTACCACCATGCAATATATGCATGTATGAAATCTGCAGTTGTACCCCCTAAATATATACAAATAAAAGTTTTTTAAAACACTTAGTAAATAGCCTGTCATAGGGAATAACTGAAACCATTTCATATCTCATTTTAAAACCTTTAGACTGGGCACTGTTGCTTATGCCTATAATCCTAGCACTCTGGGAGGCCGAGGTGGGTGGATCACCTGAGGTCAGGAGTTCGAGACCAGCCTGGCCAACGTGGCGAAATCTCATCTTTACTAAAAATATAAAAATTAGCCGGTCATGGTGGTGCACGCCTGTAATCCCAGCTACTCGGGAGGCTGAGGCAGGAAAATCACTTGAACCCAGGAGGCAGAGGTTGCAGTGAGCCGAGATCACACCACTGCACTCCAGCCTGGGCAACAGAGCGAGACTCCATCTAAAAAAAAAAAAAACAAAAAACCTTTTTTGTTCTGTTTCAATGTTATCTTCTTTTTTTTTAATTATTTTTGGAATAAATAATATTTATATGGTTTGAGCACCAAAAGGTATAAAAGATATTTTTAAAGGTATAAAGTATAAAAGTTAGAAATTTCCCTCACTTCCCTGTTCTCTGTTCCCACAGCTGCCAGCAGCTTACCACCCCCCAGCCCAATCACTGCTACTGATGCCTAACCTATCTTTCCAGAGTTCTTTGTGCTTTCAGTAGCAGTTAACCACAGATCTTTAATCATTCCCCTTTATACCATAAAAGGTGGCATGTTATGTACACTTGCCTCCCCTTTGCTTTTTCCACTTAATGTATCTTGAGGAGCTTTCCATACATCAGTACATGGAAAACTTTCTTGTATTGTTTTATTTTAAATTTATATACAATAAATGCATGGATCAGAAAAATAATTGAATAGTGGGCCCCAAATTAAATGATTACTCTAATGGTTTGTAGATGGGCTTAGTTAAAGCACTGGGATATTTAGCTACAGGTATAGGAATGAATGCACGATTATTTTCTGTCAGGAAACCTAGATTTTGTTCTTCTCCCCTTCTTTATCAAAGGTGAAATCAGACTCTTACTTAAACCAGGATTAAGTATTCTTTGCATAATAATATATATTTGCTTTCCCAAGGTATTCTTCAGGAAAGTCTTGACTCTCTAGCAAACTTTGTTTCTTAAAATGGAGGTTAGCAGGTGTTGGAAATAAGGTAAGAGTTTTAACACTTAAAGGAAACTATGTAAAAATTAGATGTGGTCAGAAATTTAGAAAACATTAGGAAATTCACAGACAGTTGGATCCCCTTTTCTACCCCAGATTACCCCTGGGCTGCTTAATGGCTTGTCTTTACTATTAGATTGTGAGCTCCTTGAGGTCAGGTTTTATCTGTTTTTTATTTCAATACCAAGTGCCAAGAATATATTCAGCATTTGGTGTAAATATTATAAAATGAGTAAATGAGCGTTCTCTTGAATAGAAGTTAACTCTGATTTTGGGTTAAGCGCCCCGCCCCCTTTTTTTGAGACAGAGTCTCACTCTATAGCCCAGGCTAGAGTGCAGTAGCACAATCTCAGCTCACTGCAACCCCCATCTCTAGTGTTCAAGCAATTCTTGTACCTCAGCCTCCCAAGTAGCTGGGATTACAGGTGTGTGCCACCACACCTGGCTGATTTTTGTATTTTTAGTAGAGATGGGGTTTTTCCATATTGGCCAGGCTGGTCCCGATCTACTGACCTTAGGGGATCTGCCTGCCTTGGCCTCTCAAAATGCTGGGATTACAGGTATGAGCTACTGCGTCTGGCTGATTTTGTGTTAAAATCCTTTATGTCAGTTCCAGAAGAGGTTAAATGGAAGTTTTCGAGGCAAGAGATACTTGTGAATTTGACATGAATGGCCTTAATAATAACGGGAGACTTTAACACCCCACTGTCAACATTAGACAGATCAACGAGACAGAAAGTTAACAAGGATACCCAGGAATTGAACTCACCTCTGCACCAAGCGGACCTAATAGACATCTACAGAACTCTCCACCCCAAATCAACAGAATATACATTTTTTTCAGCACCACACCACACCTAGTCCAAAATTGACCACACAGTTGGAAGTAAAGCTCTCCTCAGCAAATGTAAAAGAACAGAAATTATAACAAACTGTCTCTCAGACCACAGTGCAATCAAACTAGAACACAGGATTAAGAAACTCACTCAAAACCACTCAACTACATGGAAACTGAACAACCTGCTCCTGAATGACTACTGGGTACATAACAAAATGAAGGCAGAAATAAAGATGTTCTTTGAAACCAATGAGAACAAAGACACAACATACCAGAATCTCTGGGACACATTCAAAGCAGTGTGTAGAGGGAAATTTATAGCACTAAATGCCCACAGGAGAAAACAGGAAAGATCCAAAATTGACACCCTAACATCACAATTAAAAGAACTAGAAAAGCAAGAGCAAACACATTCAAAAGCTAGCAGAAGGCAAGAAATAACTAAAATCAGAGCAGAACTGAAGGAAATAGAGACACAAAAAACCCTTCAAAAAATTAATGAATCCAGGAGCTGGTTTTTTGAAAAGATCAACAAAATTGATAGACCGCTAGCAAGACTAATAAAGAAGAAAAGAGAGAAGAATCAAATAGACGCAATAAAAAATGATAAAGGGGATATCACCACTGATCCCACAGAAATACAATCTACCATCAGAGAATACTACAAACACCTTTACGCAAATAAACTAGAAAATCTAGAAGAAATGGATAAATTCCTCGACACATACATCCTCCCAAGACTAAACCAGGAAGAAGTTGAATCTCCGAATAGACCAATAACAGGCTCTGTTGTGGCAATAATCAATAGCTTACCAACCAAAAAGAGTCCAGGACCAGATGGATTCACAGCCGAATTCTACCAGAGGTACAAGGAGGAACTGGTACCATTCCTTCTGAAACTATTCCAATCAATAGAAAAAGAGGGAATCCTCCTTAACTCATTTTATGAGGCCAGCATCATCCTGATACCAAAGCCTGGCAGAGACACAACCAAAAAAGAGAATTTTAGACCAATATCCTTGATGAACATTGATGCAAAAATCCTCAATAAAATACTGGCAAACCGAATCCAGCAGCACATCAAAAAGCTTATCCACCATGATCAAGTGGGCTTCATCTCTGGGATGCAAGGCTGGTTCAACATATGCAAATCAATAAATGTAATCCAGCATATAAACAGAACCAAAGACAAAAACCACATGATTATCTCAATAGATGCAGAAAAGGCCTTTGACGAAATTCAACAACCCTAGTTGCTAAAAACTCTCAATAAATTAGGTATTGATGGGACATATCTCAAAATAATAAGAGCTATCTATGACAAACCCACAGCCAAGATCATACTGAATGGGCAAAAACTGGAAGCATTCCCTTTGAAAACTGGCACAAGACAGGGATGCCCTCTCTCACCACTCCTATTCAACATAGTGTTGGAAGTTCTGGGCAGGGCAGTCAGGCAGCAGAAGGAAATAAAGGGTATTCCATTAGGAAAAGAGGAAGTCAAATTGTCCCTGTTTGCAGATGACGTGATTGTATATCTAGAAAACCCATTGTCTCAGCCCGAAATCTCCTTAAGCTGATAAGCAACTTCAGCAAAGTCTCAGGATACAAATCAATATACAAAAATCACAAGCGTTCTTATACACCAATAACAGACAAATAGAGAGTGAAATCATGAGTGAACTCCCATTCACAGTTGCTTCAAAGAGAATAAAATACCTAGGAATCCAACTTACAAGGGATATGAAGGACCTTTTCAAGGAGAACTAGAAACCACTTCTCAATGAAGTAAAAGAGGATACAAACAAATGGAAGAACATTCCATGCTCATTGGTTGGAAGAATCAACATCGTGAAAATGGCCATACTGCCCAAGGTAATTTATAGATTCAATGCCATCCCCATCAAGCTACCAATGACTTTCTCCACAGAATTGGAAAAACTACTTTAAAGTTCATATGGAACCAAAAAAAGAGCCCTCATTGCCAAGTCAATCCTAAGCCAAAAGAACAAAGCTGGAGGCATCACGCTACCTGACTTCAAACTATACTACAAGGCTACAGTAACCAAAACAGCATGGTACTGGTACCAAAACAGGGATATAAATCAATGGAACAGAACAGAGCCCTCAGAAATAATGCCACATATCTACAACTATCTGATCTTTGACAAACCTGACAAAAACAAGCAATGGGGAAAGGATTCCCTATTTAATAAATGGTGCTGGGAAAACTGGCTAGCCATATGTAGAAAGCTGAAACTGGATTCCTTCCTTACACCTTATACAAAAATTAATTCAAGATGGATTAAAGACTTAAATGTAAGACCTAAAACCATAAAAACCCTAGAAGAAAACCTAGGCAATACCATTCAGGACATAGGCATGGGCAAGGACTTCATGTCTAAAACACCAAAAGCAATGGCAACAAAAGCCAAAATTGACAAATGGGATCTAATTAAACTAAACAGCTTCTGCACAGCAAAAGAAACTACCATCAGAGTGAACAGGCAACCTACAAAATGGGAGAAAATTTTTGCAACCTTCTCATCTGACAAAGGGCTAATATCCAGAATCTACAATGAACTCAAACAAATTTACAAGAAAAAAAAAACCCATGAAAAAGTGGGCAAAGGATTTGAACAGACACTTCTCAAAAGAAGACATTTATGCAGCCAAAAGACACATGAAAAAATGTGCATCATCACTGGCCATCAGAGAAATGCAGATCAAAACCACAATGAGATACCATCTCACACCAGTTAGAATGGCCATCATTAAAAAGTCAGGAAACAACAGGTGCTGGAGAGGATGTGGAGAAATAGGAACACTTTTACACTGTTGATGAGACTGTAAACTAGTTCAACCATTGTGGAAGTCAGTGTGGAGATTCCTCAGGGATCTAGAACTAGAAATACCATTTGACCCAGCCATCCCATTACTGGGTATATAGCCAAGGGACTATAAATCATGCTGCCATAAAGACACATGCACACATATGTTTATTGCGGCACTCTTCACAATAGCAAAGACTTGGAACCAACCCAAATGTCCAACAACGATAGACTGGATTAAGAAAATGTGGCACATACACACCATGGAATACTATGCAGCCATAAAAAATGATGAGTTCATGTCCTTTGTAGTGACATGGATGAAGCTGGAAATCATCATTCTCAGTAAACTATCGCAAGGACAAAAAACCAAACACCGCATGTTCTCACTCATAGGTGGAAATTGAACAATGAGAACACATGGACACAGGAAGGGGAACATCACACTCTGGGGCCTGTTGTGGGGTGGGAGGAGGGGGGAGGGATAGCATTAGGAGATATACTTAATGCTAAATGACGGGTTAATGGGTGCCGCACACCAACATGGCACATGTATACATACGTAACAAACCTGCACATTGTGCACATGTACCCTAAAACTTATAATAATAATAAAAAAAGAAATTTTATTGCTACAGAGATGCTGTAAAAGGATTTTTTCAAGCTGGGCGTGGTGGCTCACGCTTGTAATCCCAGCACTTTGGGAGGCCGAAGCGGGTGGATCACGAGGTTAGGAGATCGAGACCATCCTGGCCAACATGGTGAAACCTCGTCTCTACTAAAAATACAAAAATTAGCCGGGCGTGGTGGTGTGCGCCTGTAGTCTTAGCTACTCAGGAGGCTGAGGCAGGAGAATTGCTTGAACCTGGGAGGTGGAGGTTGCAGTAGAGCCAAGATCACGCCACTGCACTGCAGCCTTTACCACAGAGCGAGACTCCATCTCAAAAAAAAAAAAAAAAAAAAAGGATTTTTCAAAGAATCATGTACAATTAGAAAATCGTGTCTCTTAAATCTATTTGCTTATGTTATTAATCCCAGCTTATGACTGTTCTTTCCCCTAAGGCATTAGCCTGTTGAAAGAAACAGACCTATAGGACTTTTGTTGATGTTAAAGCCAGAACAGAAATTTAGAAAATCAGGATATTGGCCATTTTGATAAGAAAACCATTTAATAGTTGAATATAGGAATTTGCATTTCGAGAGTGTGTACTAATTTAGATTCTCCAGGAATAGAACCATCATCTGAAAATAAGTAAGTTTAACCAGAGGGGCAAGGAGTGGTATGTAGTTTTAGGTGGTAAGACTGTGATATTGTTAGGTTACAGGTATCTAGGACAAGATGCTCAAATACAATAAGTATATACAGACTAGGAACTCTAGTTGTCTTTTTTTAATTAATGAAAAGAGGGTTTTATGCTTCATTTCTAAACATTCTGAAAGGAATTTATGTTTTGTTGATCATCTTTTTTTATTTATATAAATTTACGGGGGTCCTTGTGCACTTCTTTTTTTAAACATGGGTAGATTACAGAGCCGTCAAGTCAAGCCTTTAGAGTTTCCATCACCCAAATAACACACATTGTATTCATTAAGTAATTTCTCATGATCTCCCACCTCCTGCTCTCTCACCTTTCCGTGTCTGTTATCTATCATTCCATGCTCTACGTCCATGTGTACACATTTTTCAGCATCCACATGTGAGTGAGAACATGTGTTATTCCCACCAACAGTGTATGAGTGTTCCCTTTTCTCTGCAACCTCACCAACTTGTGTTATTTTTTGTCTTTTTAGTAATAGTCGTTCTAACTGGGGCTGGATGATACCTCATTGTGGGTATTTTTAAAATAAAAAATTTGTGTGTACATAGGTATATTTATTTATGGGGTACATGAGATAATATTGATACAGGCATACAATGTTCAATAACTACATCAGGGTTGTATCCATCACCTCAAGCCTTTATCCTTTCTTGGTGTTAGAAACAATCTAGTTTCTAATCTCTAATAGTTTCTAATCTCTAATAGTTATATTAAAATGCATAATGAATTATTACTGACTGTAGTCACCCCATTGTGCTTCAAATGCTAGGTCTTATTCATTCTATCTAACTATATTTTTATACATATTAGCCATCCCCACTGTGCCACCATCCCCATTAGTGCCCTGGCCCCCACTACCCTTCCTAGCCTCTGGTAACCATCATTCTACTCTCTATCTCCATGAGTTCAATTGTTTTGATTTTTAGATACCACAAATAGGTGAGAACATGTGAAGTTTGTTTTTCTGTGTCTAGATTATTTCACTTAACATAATGACCTACAGTTCCATCCATGTTGTTGCAATGACAGGATCTCATACTTATTTAAGGGCTGAATAGGACTCCATTGTGTATATGTACCACATTTTCTTTATTCGTCCATCTGTTGATGGACACTCAGGTTACTTCCAAATCTTGGTTATTTTGAAAAGTGCTGCAGTAATCATGGGAGTGCGGATAACTCTTTGATATACTGATTTCCTTTCTTTGGGGTACATATTTAGCAGTGGAATTGCTGGATTATATGGTAGCTCTCTATTTAGTTTTTTTTCTTTTTTTTCATTTTTGAGACAGGGTCCCACTCTGTTGCCCAGGCTGGAATGCAGTGGCAGAGGTTCACTTCAGCCTCAACCTCGCAGGCTTAGGCGATCCTCCCACTTCAGTCTTCCAAGTAGCTGGGACTATAGGCGCATACCACCATGCCCAGCTAGGGTTTTGTTGTTGTTGTTGTTGTTGTTGTTGTTGTTGTTGAGGCAGAGTCTCACTCTGTCACCCAGGCTGGAGTGCAGTGGTGCGATCTCGGCTCACTGCAACCTCTGCCTCCTCAGTTCAAGCCATTCTCCTGCCTTAGCCTCCCAAGTAGCTGGGATTACAGGCACCCACCACCATGCCTGGCTAACCCAGCTAGTTTTTAATTATTCGTAGAGACAGGGTTTCACCATGTTCTCTAGGCTGGTCTCGAACTCCTCGACTCAAGTGATCCTCCTGCCGTGGCATCTCAAAGTGCTGGGATTGCAGGCACAAGGCCTGGTCAGAATTTTTTTTTTAAGGGTTTCTCCTTTGTAAATTTCTTATTCATATCTTGAATTGATTTTCTGAGTTTCTTGTATTGATTTTCAGACTTCTCTTGCATCTCATTGACCCTTAAAATCAATATTTTGAATATTTTATCTCGGGTTTTGTGGATTTCATTTTGGTTAATATGTGTTGCTGCAGAATCGTGTTCCTTTGACAGTGTCATATTACCTTGGTTTCTGATGTTTCCTTTGTCTTTTCATTGATTTCTGTGCATCTGCTGTAACAGTCACTTATCTTTGAATTTACTTTCATGGTGAGGGGAGATTTCTTCCTGAAGATGTGACTATAATGTTGGTTGGGCCTTGCTTCTGGGTGCGTGCAGTAGTGAAGTCTCTGTATGATTTATTTTGAGACAGCTCTGTTGCCCAGGCTGGAGTGCAGTGGCACATTCATAGCTTGCTTCAGCCTCAAAGTCCTGGGCATAAGTGATTCTTCTGCCGCAGCCTCCTGAGTACCTAGGACTACAGGCATGCGCCACCATGCCTGGCTAATTTTCAATTTTCTTGTAGAGATGGGGGTCTCATTATATTGCCCAGGCTGGTCTTGAACTCCTGGTCTCAAGCAATCCTCTCTCCTTGGCCTCCCAAAATGTTAGGATTACAGGCATGAACCACCATGTCCAGCCTCTGCATGATTTCTTTGGCTATAAATAGCACTAATGGTATCTGTGGTTTCCTTGATGTCTTAGCTTGAGTTTATTGGTGGAGGCTGAAGTTGGGGATTGGAATGCCTAATAGGCCTGTCTTTAGGTTTCAGTGATAGTGATGGTAGGCTAAGCATGTCTATCCACGTGCCCTGGGGCAGCGTGTGCTGGTAACTGTATTGGCAGTTCCAGGCAGGCTGATTCTTGGGCTTCTGAGTGACTTTCTCAGATGCCTGTTGTAATGGTGTACCAGGTGAGTGAGCTGGCTCTTGAGCTCCTGTGCAACTGGCATGGCATAGTTTATGGTGGTAGTAGTTTTGTTGAGATACTCTTCTGGGTCCCAAGCACTTTGCATTTGTGTTAGCAGTGGTTGCAATGGAATCCAGGCCAGTAAGGTGGTACTGGCAGGCATGAGGCAGCTGAGGTGGTACTGGTAGGGTGTTATCCCTGACCTCTGTCCCCTGGGAGAAGTACTCTGATGTTTCAGAGTGTTTCAGGTAGTGGGTTTGGTTGTGGAATCCCCTGGTAACCTGGATCCTGCACTGTTTCTTGGGGGCCAGGTCAAAGCCTGGTAGAGCTGGACTGGGAAAGCTTGCACTCAGGCCCCCACAGTGGTGTAATGTCATGATAGGCAGGGTGGAATGATCTTCAGGCTGCTGGCAAAATGCTTGGGTGAGGGATGAGTGCCACTGCTGAGATCCTGCCATGGGGAAGTTGGGCCTGGTCCCAGGAATGAGTTGTGTTCCTTTCATGCCCCAGTCGAGGCGGAGCTCCTCCCCCTTGTCCCTGCTGTTCAGTCAGAACTCTGCAGTTCTTGCCTAGACTCTAAATCATCCCCGAGTCGGGTCGTATAAGCCCCATCCAGCTCAAGACTTAAGCCTCCAGGGCAATTCATTGTGCACAAATCCTGGGGGTGGTGTTTGCTTCTAGCATGGGTGGTGGCTGCATCCCACACCAGGCAGAGCCACCCCATCCCCGCCCCTACTCATACTCTGCCTCTCCAAACAGCAGCCCAAGTTTCCCTAATGGCTAGGACTGGCCCTGTTGCTTCCCCGTACTGATCACAGTTATGAGCTGGGATCCTGCATCATGTCTTGTTACAACCACTTAGGTTTCAAAAATGGCATGGGACACAGAACGTGTTCCCTCCCTGAAACAGTTCCTTCTCACAGTCTTCCAGTCATTCCCTAAATTAGATTCAGGGCTTAAGAGGGTCAGGGTGCTCTACTGAGGACTGGATTGTACTATGATGTGGTAGTGGACCACAGAAAAATACTCACCCTCTCCCATATTGGGGAATCACTCCTGGTTCCCTGTGGGTCCCAGCCACACAGGCTCTCTGTTTTCCTTTTGCTTCCTAGATTTTGGTTTTTGCTGTCGCTTTTCTGTTGAACTCCTGTGTTCCCTCTGGGATAATATATCCAAAATGTCATTGTCTACACAGTTTTAGCTCTTGTACATGGATGAGGCACGCTTGAAATTCTTGCAGTCATCCATCTTTTCCTGATCTTGTCTCTTCTGCCCCATTCCCCAGGTTCCTCCAGGGTCTCACAGTTCCCCTGTATATGGGAAAGGCAGTTTTCTTTCTGCCCAATCCTGCTTCTCTTTTGTCCACCCAGATGAGGTTTCCGCTAGAATTGCTACTTAAAGTGGTTCTGTGGAACATTTTATAGCAGAGAAAATCAGGGCTGAGGGAGCACCATAAAGGTTAGAAAAGATTAGAACATTAGGTTAGAAAATCTGAACTACTCTACTTGTCTTGATTCAGGAGGATTAGAGTTGATGTTGGATGGGTTTGTTGGTTTATTTTCCACTTATCTATCAGAATGAAGAACTTACTGCCTTTTCTTCTTAGTTGGTCTAATATTTATCATTTTAATTATTTTTAAGTGTACAATTCAGTGGCATTAAATATATTTATAATGTATCATGATCCTTACTACCTATGCCCAAAACTTTTTCATCATCCCCAACAAAACTCTATATCCCAAAAATAAAACCCTCTGTATGTACATGGGACAATGAAGTTGGGCCCCTATCTTGCACCATATAAAACAGTTAAATGCATCAAAGATCTTAAAGTTAACAGCTAAAATTATAAAACTCTTAGCAAACATTTGGGCTGATTTTCATGACCTGAGATTTGGCAATGATTTCATAAACATAATGTAGAAAGCACAGGCAGCAAAAGAATAAGTAAGTTGGACTTCATTAAAAATTTTAAAATTTTTTACATCAGAGGTCACTATCGGCTGGGTGTGGTGGCTCACACCTGTAATCCCAGCACTTTGAGAGGCTGAGGCGGGTGGATCACTTGAGGTCAGGAGTTCGAGACCAGCCTGACCAACATGGTGAAACCCTGTCTCTACTAAAAATACAAAAATTAGCTGGGCATGGTGGCGCACACCTGTGGTCCCAGCTACTTGAGAGGCTGAGGCAGGAGAATCACTTGAGCATGGGAGGTGGAGGTTGTAGTGAGCTGAGATCGTGCCACTGTACTAGAACCTGGGCGAGAGAGCAAGACTCCATCTCAAAACAAACAAACAAAATGAAGCAACCCCCCCCCCAAAAAAAAAAAAAAAGGTCACTATCAAGAGAGTGAAAAGAAAGACAACTCAGAATGGGAGAAAATATTTGCAAATCGTATGACTGATGGGGGTTTAATATCCAGAATGTGTAAAGAACTTTTACTGAGCAGCAAAAAGAAAATGCAATGAAGAAATGAACAAAGGCCTTCAATAGCCATGACTTTACTTTTTTAAATTTAAATTGAAATTTTTTGAGACAAAGTCTTACTCTGTTGCTCGGGCTGGAGTGCAGTGGTGTGATTGTGGCTCACTGCAGCCTTGATCTCCCGGACTCAAGTGATTCTCCTACCTCAGTCTCTGGAGTAGCTGGGATGACAGACTCACACTACCACATGTGACTTTGTGTGTGTGTGTGTGTGTGTGTGTGTGTATAGAGACGGAGTCTCACTGTGTTGCTCAGGCTGGTCTTGACCTCCCGGGCTCAAGTGAGCCTGTCACTTTTATTTTTATTTGTAGTAGAGATGAGAGCTTGCTAATGTTGCCCAAGCTGGTCTCGAACTCCTGAGCTCAAGCAATCCTATCTTCCTTGGCCTCCCAAAGGGCTGGGATTATAGGCGTGATTCACTGTGCCTGGCCTAGTTTCTTTGTTTTAATTTTTTTCCTCCTCATTTGTCTTTTGAGTTTCCCTAAGAATCTGTCTTGCTGCTCTCTCAGTTGTCATTCACTGTTATTATACTGGAACCCTACTGATGTAGTGGTAAGGAATTAGGGAGGGGAAGTGTTCTGTAATCTCATGATTAAATGTCATTTCTTTTTTTTTTTTATTGGTCCTGAGTCCCTGAATTGTGACTCTCAGAAGTATTTCTTAGCCCTTGCCCTCCCACTTAGATGGGACAGGAAGGCTATAAGCCTCAGGGGTTTTCTAATTGTCCTTCCTCTTGGCAGATAATGGTGTGAGCATATTTGAATATAGTTTCTTTCCCCACCTCCTGCTCAAGGCACAAGGAAATTTTTGCAGTGAAAACATACTAAAACCCTTGTAGGATTCCTGGAGGTAAAACCTAGGTAAGTATAGGGGCCCCTCTAAGACTGGGATGTCAGGATTTTTGAGCTCTCAAACTAATCCATATTTGGCCTCCAGAAGTTGTTCGTCAGTTTCTACTTGAGTGTTTCTGTTCTAGGAAAGCTGTGATATTCTGTATCTGTCTTTCTAGTTTTTTTTGGTGGTGGTTTGCCTTGTGATCTCAGTTTTTGGATTGATCTACGATAAATTACTGATTTTCAGTTTTTTCAGCGTTTTTTCTTGTCAGGATAGAAGTGAGGACCTCCAAGATCCTTACGTATTATAGCTGCCTGGTGAGTTTTGTTTGTTTCTTCTTTTTTTTTTCTAATTTTTTTTTTTTTTTTTGAGATGGAGTTTCGCGCTTCTTACCCAGGCTGGAGTGCAGTGGCTCAATCTCGGCTCACTGCAACCTCTGGCTCCCAGGTTCAAGCAATTCTCCTGCCTCAGCCTCCCAAGTAGCTGAGATTACAGGTGCCCGCCACTATGTCTGGCTAATTTTTTAAATATTTTTGATAGAGACGGGGTTTCGTCATGTTGGCCAGGCTGGTCTCGAACTCCTGACCTCAGGTGATCTACCCGCCTCGGCCTCCCAAAGTGCTGGGATTACAAGTATGAGCCACCTTGCCTGGCCCGTTTTTTCTTACTTTTAGTAAAAAATAACCTCACATAAACTGTCATAGGTGTCTGTGGGCTTATTTTTGATGTTCTCCTTTGTTGGAAATTCTTGTGAAATACCTCTCAGGTCTTAGTCTTTGTGAGGATCAGGTTCTGCTTTCAATTGGATGTTTTAAGAATTAGTTTTAAAATAATTTGTTTTTTTTTGTTTGTTTTGTTTTTTTTTACATTTATTATTATTATTATTATACTTTAAATTTTAGGGTACATGTGCACAATGTGCAGGTTTGTTACATATGTATCCATGTGCCATGTTGATTTCCTGCACCCATTAACTCGTCATTTAGCATTAGGTATATCTCCTAATGCTGTCCCTCCCCCCTCCCCCCACCCCACAACAGTCCCCGGAGTGTGATGTTCCCCTTCCTGTGTCCATGAGTTCTCATTGTTCAATTCCCACCTATGAGTGAGAACATGTGGTGTTTGGTTTTTTGTCCTTGCAATAGTTTACTGAGAATGATGGTTTCCAGTTTCATCCATGTCCCTACAAAGGACACGAACTCATCATTTTTTATGGCTGCATAGTATTCCATGGTGTATATGTGCCACATTTTCTTAATCCAGTCTATCGTTGTTGGACATTTGGGTTGGTTCCAACTCTTTGCTATTGTGAATAGTGCCGCAATAAACATACGTGTGCATGTGTCTTTATAGCAGCATGATTTATAGTCCTTTGGGTATATACCCAGTAATGGAATGGCTGGGTCAAATGGTATTTCTAGTTCTAGATCCCTGAGGAATCGCCACACTGACTTCCACAATGGTTTAACTAGTTTACAGTCCCACCAACAGTGTAAAAGTGTTCCTATTTCTCCACATCCTCTCCAGCACCTGTTGTTTCCTGCTTTTTTAATGATGGCCATTCTAACTGGTGTGAGGTACCACAACAGAGACATAGATCAATGGAACAGAACAGAGCCCTCAGAAATGATGCCGCATATCTACAACTATCTGATCTTTGACAAACCTGACAAAAACAAGAAATGGGGAAAGGATTCCCTATTTAATAAATGGTGCTGGGAAAACTGGCTAGCCATATGTAGAAAGCTGAAACTGGATCCCTTCCTTACACCTTATACAAAAATTAATTCAAGATGGATTAAAGACTTACATGTTAGACCTAAAACCATTAAAATCCTACAAGAAAACCTAGGCAATACCATTCAGGACATAGGCATGGGCAAGGACTTCATGTCTAAAACACCAAAAGCAATGGCAACAAAAGCCAAAATTGACAAATGGGATCTAATTAAACTAAAGAGCTTCTGCACAGCAAAAGAAACTACCATCAGAGTGAACAGGCAACCTACAGAATGGGAGAAAATTTTTGCAACCTACTCATCTGACAAAGGGCTAATACCCAGAATCTACAATGAACTCAAACAAATTTACAAGAAAAAAACAACCCCATCAAAAAGTGGGCAAAGGACATGAACAGACACTTCTCAAAAGAAGACATTTATGCAGCCAAAAAACACATGAAGAAATGCTCATCATCACTGGCCATCAGAGAAATGCAAATCAAAACCACAGTGAGATACCGTCTCACGCCAGTTAGAATGGACATTTGCAATTTTTTTTATTTTTTATTTCCACAGGCTTTTGGGGAATACGTGGTATTTGGTTACATGAGTAAGTTCTTTAGTGGTAATTTTTGAGATTTTGTTGCACCTATCTCCCAAGCAGTACACATGAACCCAATTTGTAGTCTTTTATCCCTCATCCCCTTCCTACCCTTTCCCTCTGAGTCCCCAAAGGCCACTGTGTCATTCTTATGCCTTTGCGTCCTTATAGCTTAGCTCCTACTTATGAGTGAGAACATACGATGTTTGGTTTTCCATTCCTGAGTTACTTCACTTAGAATAATAGTCTCCAGTCCCATCCAGGTTACTGCAAATGCCATTAATTCAGTCGTTCTTATAGCCGAGTAGTATTCCATCATATATATATATATATATATAATCAGATATATATATAGATATCAGTTTCTTTATCCACTCGTTTGCAATTATTTCTTAATTTTTAAATAAAACACTTTATAAAGACATAAAATTATGAGATCTCCAGTTATATTTCTCATGCCTAAGCCACTGTGCTTACCACACTATCCAAATAAGCACAGCAACATAGGGTGCTAATAGTAAGAAAAACAAATTATTGTAGATTCTGGATATTAGCCCTTTGTCAGATGAGTAGGTTGCAAAAATTTTCTCCTATTGTGTAGGTTGCCTGTTCACTCTGATGGTAGTTTCTTTTGCTGTGCAGAAGCTCTTTAGTTTAATTAGATCCCATTTGTCAATTTTGGCTTTTGTTGCCATTGCTTTTGGTGTTTTAGACATGAAGTCCTTGCCCATGCCTATGTCCTGAATGGTATTGCCTAGGTTTTCTTCTAGGGTTTTTATGGTTTTAGGTCTAACATGTAAGTCTTTAATCCATCTTGAATTAACTTTTGCATAAGGTGTAAGGAAGGGATCCAGTTTCAGCTTTCTACATATGGCTAGCCAGTTTTCCCAGCACCATTTATTAAATAGGGAATCCTTTCCCCATTGCTTGCTTTTGTCAGGTTTGTCAAAGATCAGATAGTTGTAGATATGCGGCACTATTTCTGCAATGAACTCAAACAAATTCTACAATGAACTCAAACAAATTTACAAGAAAAAAACAACCCCATCAAAAAGTGGGCAAAGGACATGAACAGACACTTCTCAAAAGAAGACATTTATGCAGCCAAAAAACACATGCAAAAATGCCCATCATCACTGGCCATCAGAGAAATGCAAATCAAAACCACAATGAGATACCATCTCACACCAGTTAGAACGGTGAACATAAAAAAGTCAGGAAACAACAGGTGCTGGAGAGGATGTGGAGAAATAGGAACACTTTTACACTGTTGGTGGGACTGTAAACTAGTTAAACCATTGTGGAAGTCAGTGTGGCGATTCCTCAGGGATCTAAAACTAGAAATACCATTTGACCCAGCCATTCCATTACTGGGTATATACCCAAAGGACTATAAATCATGCTGCTATAAAGACACATGCACACGTATGTTTATTGCGGCACTATTCACAATAGCAAAGAGTTGGAACCAACCCAAATGTCCAACAACGATAGACTGGATTAAGAAAATGTGGCACATATACACCATGGAATACTATGCAGCCATAAAAAATGATGAGTTCGTGTCCTTTGTAGGGACATGGATGAAACTGGAAACCATCATTCTCAGTAAACTATTGCAAGGACAAAAAACCAAACACCACATGTTCTCACTCATAGGTGGGAATTGAACAATGAGAACTCATGGACACAGGAAGGGGAACATCACACTCCGGGGACTGTTGTGGGGTGGGGGGAGGGGGGAGGGACAGCATTAGGAGATATACCTAATGCTAAATGACGAGTTAATGGGTGCAGGAAATCAACATGGCACATGGATACATATGTAACAAACCTGCACATTGTGCACATGTACCTTAAAACCTAAAGTATAATAAAAAAAAAATTGCAAATGTAAATATGACAGTAACAAAGATGGCAAAGAGCAAAGATGAAAAAGTATGCTGTATTACCTGAAAGCACTTTTATGGACATCTTAGCTTATCCTTAGTCCATTTAAATATTGTTAGTTTTAGCCAGGAACATGCCTGTAAAAATCCCAGCACCTTGGGAGGCTGAGGCGGGCAGACCACTTGAGACCAGGAGTTTGAGACCAGCGTGGCCAACATGGTGAAACCCGTCTCTACTGAAAATATAAAAATTAGCCGGGCGTTGGGGTGCATGCCTGTAATCCCAGCTACTTAGGAGGCTGAGGCAAGACAATCACTTGAACCTGGGAGGCGGAGGTTGCAGTGAGCCGAGATTGTGCCGCTGAACTCCAGCATGGGTGACAGAGTGAGACTCTGTCTCCAAAAAAAAAAAAAAAGAAAAAAAAAAAAGACAAAAAAAGTATTGTTAGTTTTGATGATTATCTACTAGGGTAAGTACTTTTCTACTCATTAAATTCCATTAGTGACTGTGCCTTGATTTCCCTGAAAGGATGCAGTATAGAGTAGGCTTTTGATTGGAGATAGACTTCCTGATTTTCCACTTATTATTTAGAAGTGAAAATTATTATTATTACTTTTTTTTTTTTTTTTTTTGGAGACAGGGTGTCACTGTATCGCCTAGGCTGGAGTGCAGTGGCTTGATCCTGGCTTGCTGTAGCCTTGACTTCCTAGGGTCAAGCGATCTTCCCACCTCAGCCTCCTGAGTAGCTAGGACTACAGGCACGTGCCACCACACCCGGCTAATTTAAAAAAATTCTATAGAGATGGGATCTCACTATGTTGTTGAGGCTTGTCTCGAACTCTTGGGCTCAAATCATCTTCCCACCTCAGCCTGCCTAAGTGCTGGGATTACGGGTGTGAGCCACTGCACCCAGCTGGAAGTGCAAATTATTTAACTCCTTTATTTTATTCAGCAAATAAATGTCTTTCTGAGCCTCAGTTTCCTGTAATAAGGTTCTTATAAGTTTTAAATCAGGTCAGTGTGCATTAAATGTACATGTTAGAATTTGGTAAGGTTAGTAAGAAAACCAAAGATGTGTGGACCCATTACAAAAAATTCCAGCATTTACCCTAAGAGATGCTTTTTCAGTGGTTGAAATTAGGTGGCATGGAGGAAATGTATATGGGCTTGTATCACATTTGGGAGTGAAATTAAGGCATGAAATTTGAACAAAAAATAAAATTGTGGGTACATAGTAGGTGTATATATTTATGGGATTTATGAGATTCTGAGACAGGCATGAAATGTGTATAATCACATCATGTAAAATGGGCTATCCATCCCCTCAAGCATGTATCCTTTGCGTTAAGAAACAATCCAGTTTTAGGTCGGGCGTGGTGGCTCACGCCTGTATTCTCAGCACTTTGGGAGGCCGAGGCAGGCGAATCACGAGGTCAGGAGATGGAGACCATCCTGGCTAATGCGGCGAAACCCCGTCTCTACTAAAAAATACAAAAAATTAGCCGGGCGTAGTGGCGGCTGCCTGTAGTCCCAGCTACTTGGGAGGCTGAGGCAGGAGAATGGCGTGAACCTGGGAGGTGGAGCTTGCAGTGAGCCGAGATCGCGCCACTGCACTCCAGCCTGGGTGACAGAGCGAGACTCCGTCTCAAAAAAAAAAAAAAAAAAAAAAAAAGTTTTACTCTTTCAGGTATTAAAAATGTACAATTAATTTAATACAGTAAATAATACATTAATTTGATCTCAAACTCCTGACCTCAAATGATTAATTAGATTAATTCATGTATTATTTATTATATACACCCTGTTGTGCTATCAAATACTAGGCTTTTTTTTTTTGTTTTTTTTGGAGACAGAGTCTTGCCCTGTCGCCTAGGCTGGAGTGCAGTGGTGCGATCTTGGCTCACTGCAACCTCCGCCTCCCAGGTTCAAATGATTCTCCTGCCTCAGCCTCCAGAGTAGCTGGGATTACAGGCACCCACCACCACACCCAGCTAATTTTTGTATTTTTAGTAGAGACGCGGTTTCACCATGTTGGCCAGGCTGCTCTCAAACTCCTGACCTTGTGGTTCGCCCGCCGCAGCCTCCTAAAGTGCTGGGATTACAGGTGTGTGAGCCACTGCACCTGGCCAAATACTAGGTCTTATTCATGCTTTCCAACTGTTTTTTTTGTACCCTTTAAACGTCACCACATCTTGCCCACCCTCGCACTTCTCTTTTCAGCCTCTGGTAACCATCTTTCTACTCTGTGTCTCCATGAGTTTAATTCTTTTGATTTTTGGATCCCACAAATAAGTGAGAATATGCAATGTTGGTCTTTCTGTGCCTGGCTTATTTCACTTAGCATAATAACCTCTAGTTCCATCCATGTTGTTGCAAATGACAGGATCTCATTCTTTTTTATGGCTGAATAGTAGTCCATTTTGTGTAAGTACCACATTTTCTTTATCCATTCATCTCTTGATGGATACTTAGGTTGCATCCAAATCTTGGCTATTGGGAACAGTGCTGTAATAAACATGGGAATGCAGGTATCCCTTTGATATGCTGATTTGCTTTCTTTCTGGTGTATACCCAAGCAGCTGGATTGCTGGATCATATGGTAGCTCAATTTTTAATTTTATAAGGAACTTCCAAACTGTTCTTCATAGTGGTTGTCCTATTTCACGTTGTTGCCAACTGTGTATGAGGATTTTCTTTTCTCTACATCATTGCCATCATTTGTTATTGCCTGTCTTTTGGATATAAGCCATTTTAACTCAGGCAAGATGGTAGCTCATGGTAGCTTTGATTTGCATTTCTCTGATGATCAGTGATGTAGAACGCTTTTTCATATGCCTATTTGCAATTTGTATGTCTTCTTTTGAGAAATGTGTATCCACGTTTTTTGCCCATTTTTGATTGGATTATTATATTTTTATTCTGTAGAGTTGTTTGAGCTCCTTACATATTCTGGTTATTAATCGCTTGTTAGATGGATAGTTTGCAAATACTTTCTCCCATTCTTTGGGTTGTTTGTTCACTTTGTTGATTGTTTCTTTTGTTGTGCAAAAGCTTTTTAACTTGATGTGATCCCATTTGTCCAGTTTTGTTTGGTTACCTGTGCTTGCGGGGTATTGTTCAAGAAAATTTTGCCCAGACTAATGGCCTAGAGAGGTTCCCCAGTGTTTTCTTGTAGAGGACTCATAAATTGAACTTTTAGATAAAAGTCTTTAGTCCATTTTGATTTTATTTATGTAAAGAGCAAGAGATAGGAGTCTAGTTTCTTTTTCTTTTTTTTGAGTTGGAGTTTCGGCTCTTGTTGCCCATACTGGAGTACAATGGCACGGTCTCAGCTCACTGCAACCTTCGTCTCCCAGGTTCAAGTGATTCTCCTGCCTCAGCCTCCTGAGTAGCTGGGATTACAAGAGCCCACCGCCATGCCCGTCTGATTTTTGCATTTATTTATTTATATTTATTTATTTAGTTTTTTGAGACGGAATCTTGCTCTGTCACCCAGGCTGGAGTGCGGTGACACGATCTCGGCTCACTGCAAGCTCTGCCTCCCAGGTTCACGCCATTCTCCAGCCTCAGCCTCCTGAGTAGCTGGGACTACAGGTGTCCGTCACCGCGCTGGCTAATTTTTTGTATTTTTAGTAGAGACCGGGTTTCACTGCAGCCAGAATGGTCTCAATCTCCTGACCTCGTGATCTGCCTGCCTCGGCCTCCCAAAGTGCTGGGATTACAGGCGTGAGTCACTGCGCCCGGCTAATTTTTGTATTTTTAATAGAGACCGGATTTCACCAGGTTGGCCAGGCTGGCCTCGAACTCCTGACCTCAGGTGATCTGGCCGTCTCGGCCTCCCAAAGTGCTGAGATTACAGGTATGAGCCACCGCACCCCGGCCTGGAGTCTAGTTTCATTCTTCTGTATATGGATATCCAGTTTTCCTGGCACCATTTATTTATTTATTTTTATTTATTTTATTTTTTTTTGAGACAGAGTCTCATTCCATCACCCAGGCTGGAGTGCAGTGGTGTGATGTAGGCTCATTGCAACCTCTGCCTCCTGGATTCAAGCAGTTCTCCTGCCTCAGCCTCCCGAGTAGCTGGGATTACAGGCTAATTTTTATATTTTGAGTAGAGATGGGGTTTCACCATGTTGGCCAGGCTGATCTCAAACTCTTGACCTCAAATGATCCACCTGCCTCAGCCCCCCAAATTACTGGGATTACAGGCGTGAGCCACCATGCCGGGCCAGCACCATTTATTTTAATTTTATTTTATTTACTTTTTTGAGTGTGAGTCTCCCTGTGTTGCCCAGGCTGGAGTGCAGTGGTGCTATCTCATCTCACTGCAGCCTCTGCCTCCTGGGTTCAAGCGATTCTCCTGCCTCAGCCTCCCAAGTAGCTGGGATTACAGGCACCCACCATGATGCCCAGCTAATTTTTGTATTTTTAGTAGAGGCGGGGTTTCACCATGTTGGCCAGGCTGGTCTCAAACTCCTGACCTCAGGTGATCCTTCTGCCTTGGCCTCCCAAAGTGCTGGGATTACAGGCATGAGCCACCACGCCCAGCCTGGAGTCTAGTTTCATTCTTCCGTATATGGATATCCAGTTTTCCCGGCACCATTTATTTATTTATATTTATTTATTTTATTTTTTTTGAGACAGAGTCTCATTTCATCACCCAGGCTGGAGTGCAGTGGTGTGATCTAGGCTCACTGCAACCTCTTCCTCCTGGGTTCAAGCAATTCTCCTGCCTCAGCCTCCTGAGTAGCTGGGATTGCAGGTGTGTACTACCACCATGCCCAGCTGATTTTTGTATGTATGTATGTATGTATGTATGTATGTATGTATGTATGTATGTATGTATTTGAGACAGAATCTTGCTCTGTTGTTGAGGCTGGAGTGCAGTGGTGCGATCTGGGCTCACTGCAACCTCCGCCTCCCAGGTTCAAGCGATTCTCCTGCCTCAGCCTCCTGAGGAGCTGGGATTACAGGTGCATGCCACCATGCCTGGCTAATTTTTTTTTTTTTTTTAAATTTTTAGTAGAGATGGAGTTTCACCATGTTGCCCAGGCTGGCCTCGAATTCCTGACCTTGTGATCTGCCCACCTCAGCTTCCCAAAGTGTTGGGATTACAGGTGTAAGCCAGCGTGCCTGGCCCCAGCACCTTTTATTTTATTTTATTTTATTTTATTTTATTTATTTTATTTATCTTTTTGAGAGTGAGTCTCACTGTGTTGCCCAGGCTGGAGTGCAGTGGTGCTATCTCCCCTCACTGCAACCTCTGCCTCCTGGGTTCAAGTGATTCTTCTGCCTCAGCCTTCCGAGTAGCTGGGATTACGGGTGCCTGCTACCATGGCTGGCTAATTTTTTTTTTTTTTTAGTATAGACGGGGTTTCACCATATTGGCCAGGCTGGTCTCAAACTCCTGACCTCAAGTGATCCGTATGCTTCGGCCTTCCAGAGTTCTGGGATTACAGACGTGAGCCACTGTGCCTGGCCCCCAGCATCATGTACTGAGCCTTTTTCCCAGCGTATTTTCTCGGCACCTTTGTAGAAATAGAAAATGAGTTAACCGTAGATGTGTGGATTTGTTTCTGAGTTGTGTATTCTGTCCATTGGTTTATGTGTCTGCTTTTATACCAGAATCATGCTGTTTTGGTTACTAAAACTCTGTGGTATAATTTGAAGTCTGATAATGCGATTCTTCCAGTTTTGTTCTTTCTGCTTAGTATAGCTTTGGGAATTCTGGAACTTCTGTGGTTCCGTGTAAGTTGTAGGATTGTTTTTTGTATTTCTGTCAAGAGTGTCATTGGTATTTTGATAGGGATTTCATTGAATCTATAGATTGCTTTGGATAGTATGGACATTTTAACAATATTGATTCTTCCAATCCATGAATATGAAATATCTTTCCATTTTTTGGTGTCCTCTTCAATTTCATTCAGTTTGCTTTTCAGATTGGTCACTGTTGATATTTAGAAATGCTGCTGATTTTTGTATATTGATTTTTTATACTGACAGTTTACTGAATTTGTTTATCCGTTCTAATAGTTCTTTTGTAGAGTCTGTAGGTTTTTCTAAATATAAGATCATATCATCTGCAAATAAGGGTAATTTGACTTCTTCCTTTCCCTTATTTCTTTCTCTTGTCTGGTTGCTGTAGCTAGGACTTCCAGTAGTACTATGTTGAGTAACTGCTAGAAGTGGGCATCCTTGTGATCTGGATCTTAGAGGAAAGGCGTTCAGTTTTTCCCCTCAGTTTGATACTAGCTGTGGGTGTGTTGTATATGGCTTTTATTATGTTGAGGTATGTTCCTGCTGAACCCATTTTTTTGAGGGTTTTTATCATGAAGGTATGTTGAATATTATCAGATAGTTTTTAAGCATCAATTGATATAATATGGTTTTTGCTCTTCATTCTGTTGATATGATGTATCACATTGATTTGCATATATTGATCCCCTCTTGCATCCAAGGGATAAACTCCACTTGGTTACGATGAATGATCTTTTTAATGTATCTGGTTTGCTAGTATTTTGTTGAGGATGTTTGCACCAATATTTATCAGAGATATTGGCCTGTCATTTTCTTTTTTTGTCTGGTTTTGGTAACAGGATAATACTGGCCTCACAGAATGTGTTTGGAAGTATTGCTTCCTTTTATTTTTTGGAATAGTTTGAGTAGGAATAGTATTGATGCAGGAATTTTCTCGGCCCCTTTGTTGGACTTGTGACAGGGGCGAATGTTTACTCAGCCTGCCACGCTCAACCCCTTGTTGGAGGGTGCATGTGAGTGAGTGAGTGCGGGACCTGGCCAGCTGGTCTGAGCGCTGACACAGCAGCAAGCTCTGTGCAGGGACCACGGCCAGACCAGGCACAAGCGAGTGAGTGTGGGACCCAGCTGTTCTGAGCACCAGCAGGAGCAGGCCCGTGCACAGCACCCAGGTTGATGGGGAAGGGGGCGGTGTCTGTGACCCCGAGGCCCCTGAGGGGGTGTTAACAGTGCTCCTTTAGTTCTGCTGTCTGCCGATGGCTGTGTGTTAACAGCTCATTTGGCCTCTTGCCTTGTCATGTGGGGTGGCTGCCCTCCACTGGCGAGGGCAAAGGGCTGGTGTGACAGTCTTTTTTGGGTACCCGCACTCAGTGGGTCCTGAGCTCTTGTCTGGCATCCAAGAAGAATGAGGTTGAGTGGACACTTGAAGGATGGTGAAGGTGAAGAATTTTATTGAGCGGTGGGAATGGCTCAGCGGAGAGGGGAGCTGGAGAGGGGATGGGAAGGGCTGATCTCCCTGAAGTCCGGCCATTTCTTCCCTAAGTCAGGCCGTCTCCTTTCCCAAAGTTTGGCCGTCTTCTCTCCGAAATGAAGCCGTTTCTCTCCTCTCTACCAACTGAATCTGGGGTCTTTATAGGCACAGGATGGGGGCGGGGCAGGCTGTAGAAGTTTTGGAAAAGGCAACATTCTATTCTTAAAGAGACATTATTCAAACAGAACCAATAGGGAGAGAGCGGATAAACAGGAATAGAAGTTTTCACTTTGGGCCATGGGTTTCAGGCTTTTTGGCTTAAACGTGGGGTTTCACCAGGGACTGCCCCTGTCTTCCTAGAATTTCTCTGCCTCCTGCCTCTATCAGTATTAGATCTTCTTTAAATGTTTGGTAGAATTCAGCAGTTAAGCCATCAGGTCCCAGGCTTTTATTTACTGGGAGAATTTTTATTATGGCGTCAATCTCATTATTTGTTATAGCTGTGTTCAGGTTGCAGATTTGTTCATGGTTCAATCTTGTTAGATTGTGTCTAGGAATTTGTCCATTTCTTCTAGGTTTTCCAGTTCATTAGCATATAGTTTTTCATAGTAGCCACGAATGAACTTTTTTATTTCTGTAGTATCGGTTATCATTGTAATGTCTCCATTCTCATCTCTGGTTTATATATTTGGATCTTCTTTTTTTTTACTCTGGCCAAAGGTTTTTAAATTTTCTTTTAACTTTTACAAAAACCAACATTTTGTTTTATTGATATTTTGTATTGTTTTCTTTATTTCAGTTTCACTTGCTTCACTCTGATCTTTATTATTTCTTCTAATTTTGGGGTTGGTTTACTCTTGCTTTTCTTATTCTTTAAGATGTGTTGTTAGGTTGTTTATTTGAAGTATTTCTTCTTTTTTCATGTAGGCACTTACAGCTATAAACTTCCCTTTTAGTAATGCTTTTGCTGTATCCCATAGGTTTTGGTATGTTGTGTTTCAGTATCATTTGTTCCAATGAATTTTCCAATTTTCTTCTTAATTTTTGCATTGACTTACTGATCATTCAGGAACATATTGTTTAATTTACATGTATTTGTATACTTTTCAAAATTTCTCATTATTGATTTCTAGTTTTATTCCATTATCAGAGGAGATGCTTGATATTATTTCAATATTTTTAATGTCTTAAGACTTATTTTGTTACTTAACATATGTTCTATCCTTGAGAATAATCCATGGGCTGAGGAGAAGAATGTGTATTCTACAGCCCTTGGATGAAATTTTCTGTGAATATCTATTAGGTCCATTTGGCCTCTAATGCACATTAAGTCTGATGCTTCGTTGTTGGTTTTCTCTGGAAGGTCTGTCCAGTGCTGAAAGTGGGATACTGAAGTCTCCAGGTATTATCATATTGGGGCCTGTCTCTCCCTTTTGCTCTAATAATACTTGCTTTATATATGTGAGTGCTCCAGTGTTGGGTGCATTTATATTTAAAATGGTTACATTCTTTTGCTGAATTGACTGCTTTATCATTATATAGTGACCCTCTTTGGCTTTTCTTATAGTTTTTGTCTTGAAATCTATTTTGTCTTATATAAGTATAGCCACTTCTGCACTTTTTTGTTTTCCATTGGCTTTGGAAAAGATTTCTCATAATTCTGTTTGATAAGGACACATGTTAGGAGGTTTTCAACACTTCAGTGAGTAGTAAACTTGTAAGTAAAGCAGGTATGAATAGAATCTCTTGGATTAGTGAAAAGTCAAAATCATTAATTATTGTTTAATTTAAAACTGAAATTATAGGTATTAACAAATAACTGTATGCCTTATACTGTACTTTATTTATTTATTTTTCTGAGACAGTCTTGCTCTGTTGCCCAGGCTGGAGTGCGGTGACGTGATCTTGGCTCACTGCAGCCTCCGCCTCCCGGGTTCAAGCAATTTTCATGCCTCAGCCTCCCGAGTAGCTGGGACTGCAGGCATGCACTGGCACGCCTGGCTAAGTTTTTTATATTTTTAGTAGAGATGGGATTTCACCATGTTGCCCAGGCTGGTCTCGAATTCCTGACCTCAAGTGATCCACCCGCCTTGGCCTCCCAAAGTGCTGGTATTACAGGCATGAGCCATCATGCCCGGCCGTATAATGTACTTTAAACATGATGATTTTGAAACTAGAAACACACGCACATCTGAGTAATTTCTTAAATGGAATTGAATTACCTTGAAGAATCTTAGAAAAATGATGTTTTTAATTTTAAATTAGTTTGCATCATACATGTCTTTATTTCTCCAATTTTAAAGAAAAGTCTATGAATTAAAGAAAACTTTGCCTGCATGAAAGCAATGAGTTTATTATGTACCAAAAAGGTAGAAGCAAAATATCTTCTGTAATATTAGCTAGATGTTACTTACTATAGATATATTGGGGGTATATTTATTAGCAATATTTTAATGCAGTTTTAAGCATAATTGTCATCATACTTCATAGACAGTTTATAGCCTGCTATTTTTGGTTAGCATTGTAGTATGAGCTATTTTCCATATTATTTGAACTTTTAAAATTTAATGGTTGGCATGATATTTTTTGACTTGTATGCATCCTTGTTTACCTAGTCTTTATTATACACTTTAATTGATTACAGTTTTTTTTTTTTTTGCTTTTGTGAGCATCTCACAGATCGATACCTTTCTTGAGTAAAGTTATTATGTAGAAATATTTTCTTTGGGCCGGGTGCGGTGGCTCATGCCTGTAATTCCAGCACTTTGGGAGGCTGAGGCAGGTGGATCATGAAGTCAGGAGTTCAAGACCAGCCTGGCCAATATGGTGAAACCCCGTCTATACTAAAAATACAAAAATTAGCTGGGCATGGTGGTGCACACCTGTAGTCCCAGGTACTCAGGAGGTTGAGGCAGGAGAATTGCTTGAACCCAGGAGGTGGAGAGGTTGCCGTGAGCCGAGATCGAACCACTGCACTCCAGCCTGGGCAACAGAGCAAGACTCCTACTCAAAAAAAAAAAAAAAAAAGAAAAGAAATACTTTCTTTGTATAGATAAAGGGAGATAGAATTACTAGATCAAAGTCTCTTGATGGTTTTTGCCAATTTGTTTTGTAAATGTATGTATCACCACAGGCTATCTATGAGAGTGTCTATTTCATGGAAACTTAGCCTACAGTGAATAGTCATTTTACTCCTAAATATTTGATAAGTTGAAAAATGCTATCACATTTAACACTTCATAGGCTTTAAGAAGTTGCAGTTTTATATTCATTTCTTCATGCATTTTGTGTACTATTTCAAAAGTTTCTATAGGGGAATGAGAGCAAAGTAATGTGTTTTTCATTATTTATTTTGCTAACCAAACATATTTAATTACTAACCAAAAAGATGATCCTAATTAAGCCAACACTTGGACTTATTTTCATGTAAAATGTCTGTGATAGAGATAATTGAATTTAATAATGAGAAAAGTATTACAGAAATTTGCTCATCAAACTGAGCTTGTTTTCAGCTAATCCTTATGCAAAGTGATAATGACTTTTTTTTTTTAAAATAAATATGGGTACTCGCTATGTTGACCAGGCTGGTCTCGAACTCCTGGCCTCAAGTGATCCTCCCGTCTCCGCCTCTCAAATTGCTAGGAATACAGGCATGAGCCACCACACCCGATTTAATAGTGGAATTTTTATTACACTTTTTTATGGATTCGAGGACAGGTGGCATTGTACATAACACATTCTACCATTAATTTTCCATCTTTCACTTCTCTCATTGTGCTTTCCTTCCCATTCCGTTCCTGGTGTTGAACCAATGCATCATTTGTAAATTTGTAGACAGTCTGAGTTTTTCTGCCATAATCTGTTGTTTCTTCAGACTTCTTTTCTGGTTTATAAGAAAACTGTTGTTTTAAAACTACTCTCAGTTTTGTATTTTTTATTTTTTATTATACTTTAAGTTCTGGGATACAGGAGCAGAACGTGCAGGTTTGTTACATAAGTATACATGTGCCATGGTGGTTTGCTGCACCCATCAACCTATCATCTCCATTAGGTATTTCTCCTAATGCTATCCCTCCCCTTGCCCCCAATCCCCCGACAGGCCCCAGTGTGTGATGTTCCCCTCCTTGTGCCCATATGTTCTCATTGTTCAACTCCCACTTATGAGTGAGAACATGCAGTGTTTTGTTTTCTGTTCCTGTGTTAGTTTGCTGAGAATGATGGTTTCCAGCTTCATCCATGTCCCTGCAAAGGATATGAACTGATCCTTTTTTATGGCTGCGTAGTATTCCATGGTGCCACATTTTCTTTATCCAGTGTATCATTGATAGGCATTTTGGTTGGTTCCAAGCCTTTGCTATTGTGAATAGTGCTGCGGTAAACATATGTGTGCATGTGTCTTTATAGTAGAATGATTTATAATCCTTTGGGTATATACCCAATAAGGGGATTGCTGGGTCAAATGGTATTTCTAATTCTAGATCCTTGTGGAATCGTCACACTGTCTTCCACAATGGTTGAATGAATTTATCCTCCCACCAGCAGTGTAAAAGTGTTCATATTTCTCCACATCCCCTCCAGTATCTGTTGTTTCCTGACTTCTTAATGATCGCCATTCTAATTGGCATGAGATGGTATCCCACAGTGGTTTTGATTTGCATTTCTCTAATGACCAGTGATGATGAGCTGTTTTTCATATGTTTGTTGGCCATGTAAATGTCTTCTTTTGAGAAGTGTCTATTCGTATCCTATGCCCACTTTTTGATAGGGTTATTTGTTTTTTTCTTGTAAATTTAAGTTCCTTGTAGATTCTGGATATTAGCCCTTTGTCAGATGGATAAAAAAACACTATTTTTTTTTTTTTTTAATTTCCCAGTTCCTCATCGGTAAAAAAGCAGTAAAACATTCATGGTAATGATCATGGCCCATAGTTTTTTTTTTTTTTAAGTGACATTAGGATTTAAAACTGGTATGAAACCTAATCATTTATTATTTAGTTAGCTAACATCAGGATTTAGATTTATTTTTTTGACCCAATTGCAGATAGGCAGATCAGATCTCATAGACTGCCATCTGCATCAAGCTCCTTTTGTAGTTATGTGAATGTAAGCCTGAAGGCTGAACCCACTTTTCTCTAATGGAGATTTTTTAAATTATATTTTAAGTTCTAGGGTACATGTGCACAACGTGCAGGTTTGTTACATATGTATCCATGTGCCATGTTGGTGTGCTGCACCCATTAACTCGTCATTTACATTAGGTATATCTCCTAATGCTATCCCTCCCCCCTCCCCCCACCCCATGACAGGCCCCGGTGTGTGATGTTCCCCTTCCTGTGTCCAAGTGTTTTCATTGTTCATTTCCCACCTATGAGTGAGAACATGCAGTGTTTGGTTTTTTGTCCTTGTGATAGTTTGCTGAGAATGATGGTTACCAGCTTCATCCATGTCCCTATATAGGACATGAACTCATCCTTTTTTATGGCTGCATAGTATTCCATGGTGTATATGTGCCACATTTTCTTAATCCAGTCTATCATTGATGGACATTTGGGTTGGTTCCAGGTCTTTGCTATTGTGAATAGTGCCGCAATAAACATACGTGTGCCTGAGTCTTTATAGCAGCATGATTTATAATCCTTTGGGTATATACTCAGTAATGGGATGGCTGGGTCAAATGGTATTTCTAGTTCTAGATCCTTGAGGAATCACCACACTGTCTTCCACAATGGTTGAACTAGTTTACAGTCCCACCAACAGTGTAAAAGTGTTCCTATTTCTCCACATCCTCTCCAGCATCTATTGTTTCCTGACTTTTTAGTGATCGCCATTCTAATTGGCATGAGATGGTATCTCATTGTGGTTTTGATTTGCATTTCTCTGATGGCCGGTGATAATGAGCGTTTTTACATGTGTCTTTTGGCTGCATAAATGTCTGTTCATATCCTTCGCCCACTTTTTGATGGGGTTGTTTGATTTTTTCTTGTAAATTTGCTTAAGTTCATTGTAGATTCTGGATATTAGCCCTTTGTCAGATGGGTAGATTGCAAAAATTTTCTCCCGTTCTGTAGGTTGTCTGTTCACTCTGATGGTAGTTTCTTTTGCTGTGCAGAAGCTGTTTAGTTTAATTAGATCCCATTTGTCAATTTTGGCTTTTGTTGCCATTGCTTTTGGTGTTTTAGACATGAAGTCCTTGCCCATGCCTATGTCCTGAATGGTATTGCCTAGGTTTTCTTCTAGGGTTTTTATGGTTTTAGGTCTGACGTTTAAGTCTTTAATCCATCTTGAATTAATTTTTGTTTAAGGTGTAAGGAAGGGATCCGGTTTCAGCTTTCTACATATGGCTAGCCAGTTTTCCCAGCACCATTTGTTAAATAGGGAATCCTTTCCCCATTTCTTGTTTTTGTCAGGTTTGTCAAAGATCAGATGGTTGTAGATGTGTGGTATTACTTCTGAGGGCTCTGTTCTGTTCCATTGATCTATATCTCTGTTTTGGTACCAGTACCCTGCTGTTTTGGTTACTGTAGCCTTGTAGTAGAGTTTGAAGTCAGGTAGCGTGATGCCTCCAGCTTTGTTCTTTTGGCTTAGGATTGTCTTGGCAATGCGGTTTAACCACTCTGAAAAGAAGTGTTTAAGGACTTTTATCTAGACTCTATAGTTAGGTATAACATAGTGCTGGTTGAGTCAACTTCAAGTTTTTGTAGAGGGAGGAAGAGAGTAACAACCATGTCTGGATTTAATAAAAAGTTTAACATAAGTAAATGTGTGCTCTTTTGCCTTAAGAAAATATTTTTCAGTATATAAAAAGGATTAATGAGTGCTGCCTTTCACATACTTGGTTTGGTGTGTTTGAAACATCATTTCCAAAAATAGGACATACACATTTCCAGGGATCATCTCTATGATATGGCTCTAGAAATGATGTAGATTTTTAAAATCAATGTCAGAACTTATACACACAAATGTATGCTTTCCTTCTAAGTAGTCACTCTGGGAGCCCATATACGTATCAGTGGTGTCATTCCTGACGATATGTTGGGAACTATCATTTTGTAACCAGTTTAGAAGTCATGCAAGTAAATAAATCTTCAGGATTACTTCAGATTTGGGCAAAAAATTAGTTTTGCCCAACTTGATCATTTTGCATTATTCACCATATTTGACTCTAAGTGACAACTGGCTATTTCCAAAAATCATACCCATCCTGAGGATGTGAAGATATTTTTGGGCTGGGTATGGTAGCTCACTCCTGTAATCCCAGCAGTTTGGGAGGCTGAGGCAGTAGGATTGTTTGAGGCCAGAATTTGAAGACCAGCTTGGTCAACATAGTGAGACTCCCTCTCTGCAAAGGAAAAAAAAAAGTGAAGTTTTTTTTTTTCTTTTTCAAATGAATAGGCAACATTGTTTAGTTATCTGTTTTTTTTTTCTTTTTTTCCACTGTTGGACTTCTGTCCATTCTCTTTATTTATTTATTTGAGGTGGAGTTTTGCTCTGTTGTCTAGGCTGGAGTGCAGTGGGTGCGATCTCGGCTCACTGCAATCTCCGCCTCCCAGCTCAAGTGATTCTCCTGCCTCAGCCTCCCAAGTAGCTGGGATTACAGGCATGCACCACCAGGCCCGGCTAATTTTGTGTTTCTAGTGGAGACGGGGTTTCACCATGTTGGCCAGGCTGGTCTGGAACTCCTGACCTCAAGTGATCTGCCTGTCTAGCTCCCAAAGTGCTGGGGTTGACAGGTGTGAGCTACCGTGCCCGGCCTGCTGATCATACTCTCTTGATTTTATTTTTGTACTGTGGTAGTGCTGTTGATGGACTGCACTGATATTATCCATATTTTTAACCTTGGTCACCCACAGTATGAACTCATTAAATAGTTGACTTTGCAATTCAATTGCTATGATTTGGGAATGAGTGTGGCAGTCATAATTCTGCAGGTTTGCTATCGTTTCATTTCTAGAGAACTTTTCCATGGTGATCCATTGATGAGATAAGATATCGTATGACCTTATTTATTCCTGTTTTTGACTTTTGGTTCTCAGGAATTTTGGGTGCTGTGAGTTGACATGTAGTATCATTTCCTCAGGTCTCATTTTCTATCTGAGCACAATTAAGGACACAGTGACCTGATGATAAATTTTTTTGTACGTCTGACTCTTATCTGAAAGGATGGTTATTGGCCAAATATGGAAACCATACCCACTTGGTACCTTTATTCCAGAGGCAAAGTTTGTTTCAAAATTTTGTAAAACAACCCTCTCCACCAAAAGAAAACAAATACCCACAAAAGATCTCTAGTCACGGTGTCTGTTATATCTCATTTCTTTTTCCTTCCCCAAATATACTGAGCTATTCTTAACTAAATACAGGAAAATTGTGTAGAGGGACACTTACTAAGTGTTCAGTAAATGTTTTCGTTTTTCTTATGTATATATCTAGAAGTAGAATTGTTGGGTCATTGAGTAACTATGTTTAACTTTTTGAGTAAATATACATGTGCCATGGTGGTTTGCTGCGCCCATCAACCCGTCATCTACATTATGTATTTCTCCTAATGCTATCCCTCCCCCAACCCCTAACAGGCCCCGGTGTGTGATGTTCCCCTCCCTGTGTCCATGTGTTCCCATTGTTCAACTCTCACTTATGAATGAGAACATGTGGTGTTTGGTTTTCTGTTCTTAAGTTAGTTTGCTGAGAATGATAGGTTCCAGCTCCATCCATGTCCCTGCAAAGGACATGAACTCATCCTTTTTTATGGCTGCATAGTATTCCATGGGGTATATGTGCCACATTTTCTTTATCTAGTCTATTACTGATGGGCATTTCGGTTAGTTACAAGTCTTTGCTATTGTGAATAGTGCTGCAGTAAACATGTGTGTATGTGTCTTTATAGTAGAATTATTTATAATCCTTTGGGTATATACCTAGTAATGCGATGGCTGGGTCAAATGGTATTTTTGGTTCTAGATCCTTGAGGAATCGCCACACTGTCTGCCACAATAGTTGAACTAATTTACCCTCCCATCAACAATGTAAAATTGTTTCTGTTTCTCCACATCCTCTCCAGTATCCGTTGTTTCCTGACTTTTTAATGTTCGCCATTCTAACTGACGTGAGATGGTATCTCATTGTGGTTTTGATTTGCATTTCTCTAATGACCAGTGATGATGAGTTTTTTTTCATATGTTTGTTGGCTGCATAAATGTCTTCTTTTGAGAAGTGTCTGTTCATATCCTTTGCCCACTTTTTGTTAGGGTTGTTTGCTTTTTTCTTGTAAATTTGTTTAAGTTCTTCGTAGATTCTGGATATTAGCCCTTTATCAGATGGATAGATTGCAAAAATTTTCTCCCATTCTGTAGGTTGCCTGTTCACTTTGATTATATCTATATCTATATCTATATATCTATATCTATATCTATATATATATTTTTTTTGCTGTGCAGAAGCTCTTTAGTTTAGTTAGATCCCATTTGTCAATTTTGGCTTTTGTTGTCATTGCTTTTGGTGTTTTAGTCATGAAGTCTTTGCCCATGCCTATGTCTTGAATGGTATTGCCTGGGTTTTCTTCTAGCGTTTTTATGGTTTTAGGTCTTACATTTAAGTCTTTAATCCATCTTGAGTTAATTTTTGTATAATGTGTAAGGAAGGAGTCCAGCTTCGGTTTTCTGCATATGGCTAGCCAGTTTTCCAAACACCATTTATTACATAGGGAGTCCTTTCTCCATTGCTTGTTTTTGTCAGGTTTGTCAAAGATCAGATGGTTGTAGATATGTGGCATTATTTCTGAGGGCTCTGTTCTGTTCCATTGGTCTATATCTCTGTTTTGGTACCAGTACCATGCTATTTTGGTTACTGTAGCCTTGTGGTATAGTTTGAAGTCAGGTAGCATGATGCCTCCAGCTTTGTTCTGTTTGTTTAGGATTGTCGTGGCCCTGCGGGCTCTTTTTTGGTTCCATATGAAATTTAAAGTAGTTTTTTTTCAGATTCTGTGAAGAAAGTCAGTGGTAGCTTGATGGGGATAGCATTGAATGTATATATTACTTTGGGCAGTATGGCCATTTTCACGATATTGATTCTTCCCATCCATGAGCATGGAATGTTTTTCCATTTATTTGTGTCCTCTCTTATTTCCTTGAGCAGTGGTTTGTAGTTCTCTTTGAAGAGGTCCTTCACATCCCTTGTAAGTCGTATTCCTAGGTGTTTTATTGTCTTTGTAGCAGTTGTTAATAGGAGTTCACTCATGATTTGGCTCTCTGTTTGTCTGTGATTGGTGTATAAGAATGCTTGTGATTTTTGCACATTGATTTTGTATCCTGAGACTTTGCTGAAGTTGCTTGTCAGCTTAAGGAGATTTTGGGCTGAGATGGTGGGGTTTTCTAAATATACAATCATGACATCTGCAAACAGACAATTTGACTTCCTCTTTTCCTGATTGAACACCCTTTATGTCTTTCTGTTGCCTAAATGCCCTGACCAGAACTTACAATACTGTGTTGAATAGGAGTGGTGAGAGAGGGCATCCTTGTCTTGTGCCAGGTTTCAAAGGGAATGCTTCCAGTTTTTGCCCATTCAGTATGATGTTGGCTGTGGGTTTGTCATAAATAGCTCTTATTATTTTGAGATACGTTTCATCGATACCCAGTTTATTGAGAGTTTTTAGCATGAAAGGGTGTTGAATTTTATTGAAGTCCTTTTCTGCATCTATTGAGATAATCATGTGGTTTTTGTCATTGGTTCTGTTTATGTGATGGATTATGTTTATTGATTTGCGTGTGTTGAACCAGCCGTGTATTGCAGGGATGAAGCCAACTTGATCGTGGTGGATAAGCTTTTTGATGTGCTGCTGGATTCGGCTTGCCAGTATTTTATTGAGGATTTTTGCATCGATGTTCATCAGGGATATTGGCCTGAAATTTTCTTTATTTGTTAAGTCTGTGCAGGTTTTGGTATCAGGATGATGCTGGCCTCATAAAATGAGTTAGGGAGGATTCCCTCGTTTTCTATTTTTTGGAATAGTTTCAGAAGGAATGGTACCAGCTCCTCTTTGTACCTCTGGTAGAATTCAGCTTTGAATCTGTCTGGTCCTGGACTTATTTTGATTGGTAGGCTATTAATTACTGCCTCAACTTCAGAACTTTTTATTGGTGTATTCAGGGATCTGACTTTTTCCTTGTTTAGTCTTCGGAGGGTGTATGTGTCCAGGAATTTATCCATTTCTTCTAGATTTTCTAGTTTATTTGCATAGAGGTGCTTATAGTATTCTCTGATGGTAGTTTGTATTTTTGTGGGATCAGCGGTGATATCCCCTTTATCATTTTTTATTGCATCTATTTGATTCTTCTCTCTTTTGTTCTTTATTAGTCTGGATAGTGGTCTGTTTTGTTGATCGTCTCAAAAAACCAGCTCCTGAATTCACTGATAGTTTGAAGGGTTTTTCCTGTCTCTGTCTCTTTCAGTTCTGCTCTGATCTTAGTTATTTCTTGTCTTCTCCTAGCTTTTGAAGTTGTTTGCTCTTGCTTCTCTAGTCGTTTTAATTATGATGTTAGGGTGTCGATTTTAGATCTTTCCTGCTTTCTCTTAGGCATTTAGTGCTATAAATTTCCCTCTACACACTGCTTTAAATTTGTCCGAGAAATTCTGGTATGTTGTCTCTTTGTTCTCATTGGTTTCAAAGAACTTCTTTATTTCTGCCTTAATTTTGTTATTTACCTAGTAGTCATTCAGGGGCAGGTTGTTCAGTTTCCATATAGTTGTGCAGTTTTGAATGAGTTTCTTAATCCTGAGTTCTAATTTGATTGCATTATAGTCGGAGAGACTGTTATGATTTCCATTCTTTTGCACTTGCTTAGGAGTGTTTTACTTCTAATTATATGGTCAGTTTTAGAATAAGCACGTTGAGGTGCTGAGAAGAATGTATATTCTGTTGCTTTGGGGTCAAGAGTTCTGTAGATGTCTGTTAGGTCTGCTTGGTCCAGAGGTGAGTTCAAGTGTTGTATATCCTTGTTAATTTTCCGTCTCGTCGGTCTGTCTAATATTGACAGTGGGGTATTAAAGTCTCCCACTATTATTGTGTGAGAGTCTAAGTCTCTTTGTAGGTCTCTAAGAACTTGCTTTATGATTCTGGGTGCTTCCGTATTGGGTACATATATATTTAGGATAGTTAGCTCTTCTCGTTGCATTGATGCCTTTACCATTATGTAACACCCTTCTTTGTCTGTTTTGATCTTTGTTGGTTTAAAGTCTGTTTTCTCAGAGACTAGGATTGCAACCCCTGTTTTTTTTTTTGCTTTCCATTTGCTTGGTAAATATTTCTCCATCCCTTTATTTTGAGCCTATATATGTCTTTAATTTGTTTTTAAAATTATTATATCCATCCTACTTAGTATAAATTGGTTTCTTGTTGTGGTTTTGATTTGCCTTTCCCTGATATGACTAATGATCTTGAGCATTTTTTCATGTGCTTATATTGGCCATTTGTATATATTCTTTTGAGAAATGTATATCTAAGTCTTTTCCCCATTTAAAAAATTGGGTTGTCTTTTTGTTGTTTAATTGTTAGAAGTCTTTATGTATTCTGGTTACCAGACCCTCATGAGATACAGGATTTGAAAATCGTTTTCTCTCATTGTGTTGGTTGTCTTTTCATTTTCTTGACGGTGCCCTTTGACGTGCAAAAGTTTTGACTTTTATTAAAAATGGGGCTGGGCATGGTGGCTCACGCTTGTCATCCCAGTGCTTTGGGAGGCTGAGGTGGGAGGATTTCTTGAGGCCAGGAGTTTCAGACCATCCTGGGCAACATAACTGGACTCCATCTCTACAAAAAATTAAAGAAAAAATTTAGCTAAGAGTATAGTTGTGTGCCACACTTCCTCAACTAAGAACATAGGTGTGTGCCACAGGTACTCAAGATGCTGAGGCAGGAGGATTGCTTTAGCCCAAGAGTTTGAGACCTCAGTGAGTCAAGGTCACGCCACTGTGCTCAAGCCTGTGTAACAGAGCAAGAGGCTAACTCTAAGGAAAAAAAAATGGGGTAAACTTATACTTTCCTTTTTTAAAGTTTTAACTCCTTAAAACTCTGTTGAATTACAGATACATCTATTATATTACTTAAGAGTTGATGCTATAGGCTGGGCACAGTGGCTCACGCCTGTAATCCCAGCACTTCGGGAGGCCGAGGCGGGTGGATCACGAGGTCAGGAGATCGAGACCATCCTGGCTAACACGGTGAAACCCCGTCTCTGCTAAAAATACAAAAAAAATTAGCCAGGCGTGGTGGCGGGCGCCTGTAGTCCCAGCTACTTGGGAGGCTGAGGCAGGAGAATGGTGTGAACCTGGGAGGCAGAGCTTGCAGTGAGCCAAGATCGCGCCACTGCACTCCAGCCTGGGCGACAGAGCGAGACTCCATCTTAAAAAAAAAAAAAAGAGTTGATGCTATAAAACTTAGTTAATGAAGTATTTCCCTGGGCGATGGAGCTCTTGCAAGTCCTGTTCTATATTTTGTTCATCTTTATGCCAGTCAGTTAGACAGTTCTTCTGTGTCAAGCAGAGGATGGAATAATAAACCAAAACACTGCTTAGGCCTTTCAGAGAGTAAGTGTTCAGTAAATACATTTGATAAATTACTGAATTATTTTTTTAAATGATGGAAAGGAAAATCTTGGCCTCTCTTTTTCTGGATGTTGGCTAGTATAAATCTTTCTTGAAGTGATAATCTACATCTATGTTTTGATTTCTAAGGATTTCCCAAATATAAGCTATATACAAGTGAGAGGAAATAATAACTTAGATGCCTAATGATAATATGACAAGATAAGTACAAGGGTCAGCTATTTGTTGTGAAATAGGAATGGATATAATTTAAATATGAATACCTTTTTGCTGTTTAATCCCCCAAATTTTCTTTTGATTTCTTTTAAAATTCTTTTGTGGTAGGTATTATTTCTTAAGAATTAACTTAAGGTTAGTATTTTCTGATACATTTTTAAGTAACATGAAGTTTAACTTCTGTTTAAACACATCGTATAGAGTACATTGAAAGACCTCAGTATTTTCGAAATGTTTAGTAAGTAATATCAGCAGTTTCTTTAAATGATATTTTAATCCTAGGTAAGTGTACAGGTAGGTTGTCTTACTCATATTTTTATATCCTTAGTGAAATAAAATTCTTTTTTGTTTTTTTTTTTTGAGACAGGGTCTGACTGTTGCCTTGGCTAGAGTGCAGTGGCATGATCTCGGCTCACTGCAACCTCTGCCTCACAAGGCTCAAGCCATCCTCCCACCTCAGCCTCCTGAGTAGCTGAGACCACAGGCATGAGCCACCATGCTTTATTATGAGCCACCACACCTGGCCTAAAATTCGTTTTCTTTAATATTTTTTCTTTCTACACCCACAGCTGTAACATTTCCCTTAGTTTTTACTTTGAATGTGCATACTCTTACACTACTTACAGTATGGCTATATTTTCAGTTTGCTAGAGCTTTACAATTAATTTAAAACATGAAAGGCTAATTAAGGGAATTCTTTAAATTTTGTTTTAATAGTGAAAGCAAGTTGAATACATTGGTGCAGAAGCTTCATGACTTCCTTGCGCACTCATCAGAAGAATCTGAAGAAACAAGTTCTCCTCCACGACTTGCAATGAATCAAAACACAGGTAAATTGAAAAAGAATGTGCTATACCTTCTAGTCTTTTTCTATTTTTTTTTTACACTTATGGAGGTAACCATTTATTTTATTCAGAGAGCAGCTTTTAAAAGATTTCAGTTTGTGGAAATGACAGATTAGCAAGCTTTATAGAAGCCCCTATTATGTATCCTAGCTATATCTGATACAGGAGATTTTAATTTTGGTAAGTATGAGTATAGAAAGCTTAGAAAAGGAAGCATTTATGGTTTTATATGTAATGGAAGTGTGTTATAGAATGGCTAGTGAATGTTGACTGTGAAAAAATAGTATTAGAAGAGGCAGGAGTAGTATAGGAATGTTTTGTCCTAGCAATTATTCATGTATTAGGAGTTAAATTTTTATTTTTATTTTTGTGATGGAGTCTCGCTCTGTCACCCAGGCTGGAGTTCAATGGCATGATCTTGGCTCATTGCAACTTCTGCCTCCTGGGCTCAAGCTATTCTGCTGCCTCAGCCTCCTGAGTAGCTGGGATCACAGGCGTCTGCCACCATGTCTGGCTAATTTTGGTATTTTTAGTAGAGACTGGGTTTCACCATGTTGGCCAAGCTGGTCTGGAACTCAAGAGATCTGCCCTCGTTGGCCTCCCAAAGTGCTAGGATAACAGGCATGAGCCATCACACCCAGCATAAGAGTTAAATTTTTATGTTGTTTCATAATATCCCTGAGTAGATTTGGTATATTTATTTTTTAAAATAAAACCACTTAACACCTCCTCTCTACTTCCCTGTCTCTGTCTCTCTTTAAAAAGATTTTTTTTTTTTTTAAAGACGAGGTCTTGCTTTGTCACCCAAACTGGAGTGTAGTGGTGTAATCATAGCTCACTGCAGCCTCAAACTTCTTGGGCTTAAGCAATCTTCTCACCTCACCCTCCCCAGTAGCTGGGATTACAGGCGTGTGCCACCATGCCTGGTTAATTTTCAAAAAAAATTTTTTTAGAGACATGGTCTTGCTGTGTTGTCCTGACTGGTCTTGAACTTCCTGGCCTCAAATGATTCTCCTGCCTCAGCCTCCTGAGTAGCTGAAATTATAAGCATGAGCCATTGTACCTGGTTCCCTTTTTTAAAAAACATTTTGTATCATGTGACAGTTAGCATTTTCAGGTTTTCAAGGGTAACTACAATACACATGCACACAGACACACACAATATGTACAAAAAAAGTATAAGAGAGTTATAGTGAAAAGTTCAACCATATGTGTAATTAGAGTTCTAGAAGGAAGAAAGAGAATTGGTAAAAAGTCCAATTTGAAGAGATACGGGCTGAGCATTTTTTAAAAAGTGATGAAAGACATCAAACTAGAGATTCAAGAAGTTTCGTGAACCCTGAGCAGGATAAATATAAAGAAAACTACAGCTAGGCATGTCCTAACCAAACTCCTAAAGAACATAAGCCAAGAGAAAAATCCCTTGAGTAGCCAGAGGAAAAAAATATATTATTTTCAAAGGAATAACAGTAACACTGGCAGTTCACTTAACAACAGAAATGATAGAAGGCAGATGACAATGAAATGATTTCTTTAAAATGTCAAGGAAAAATACAGTCATGTATCGCTTAACTATGGGATAGGTTTTTTTTGAGACGGAGTCTTGCTCTGTCGCCCAGGCTGGAGTGCAGTGGCGCAGTCTCGGCTCACTGCAAGCTCCGCCTCCCGGGTTCACACCATTCTCCTGCCTCAGCCTCTCCGAGTAGCTGGGACTACAGGTGCCCGCCACCACGCCTGGCTAATTTTTTGTATTTTTAGTAGAGACGGGGTTTCACCGTGGTCTTGATCTCCTGACATCGTGATCCGCCTGCCTCGGCCTGCCAAAGTGCTGGGATTACAAGCGTGAGCTACTGCGCCCGGCCAGGATAGGTTTTTTTGAGAAAGCATTGTTGGGTGATTTTGTCATTGTGCAGACATTATGGAGTGTACTTACATAGGCTACTACACACCTAGGCTATATGTTATAGCCTGTTGCTCATAGGCTACAAACCTGTGCAGCGTGTTCTTGTAGTGAATACTGTAGGTAATTGGAATACAATGGTAAATATTTGTGTATCTAAACACATGGAAACATAGAAAAGGTACAGTAAAAATACATTATTACAATCTTATGGGACCACCGATGTATATGTGGTCAGTCATTGAGTGAAATGTCTTTATGCAGCATGTGATTGTAATTGCCAGCATAGTACTGTATATTCAGTGAAAACATCTTTCATAAATGAAGGGTGGAATAAAGCCATATCTGGGCAAACAAAAAGTGAGAACTTGATGTCAACAGACCTACACTAGAGTGAGTAACTACACTAGAGGAAATTACAAGTTTTCTGAAATGAGAAAGAAAATAATTTGAAATGGCAACACCAAAATACAGGAAGTAATGAATAAGAATGGGAAAGCTAAATAGGTAGGTAAACTAAATAACATAAAGTTATTTAAGCCACAGTCCCTATTCTTATTTCATCAATTACTCCAGTAATGTTCACAGATAAGTTTTTCCCACTTAAATTCAGGATCCAGTTCAAGATTTAGTAGTCATGTTTCTTTGGTCTTTTAAAAATCTGAAGCAGTTTGTCTGCCTTTTGGGACTATGACTTTTTTGGAAATGTACAGGTGTATTACTTTGTCAAATGGCCCTCGGGATTATCTGTTTAGTTATGGTTAGATTCAGGTTATACATTTTTGGCAGGAATACTACATAAAGTGGTGTTCTGTTCTCCGTGCATCCTATTACATGGCACATGATGTGATTTGCCCTGGATATGGTTGTGTTTGCTAGATAAACCTGGTATAAAGTTATGATTTATTCCATTGTAACTAATAACTAATTTAATGGGGGGCACTTTGAGATTACTAAGGTATTCTTTTTTTTGTCAAAACTTAGTATGTTTTCTTTTGCAAATGACCACAAAGTTTGCAGCTTAAAGCAACCCAAATTTGTTATTTTACGGTTCTGTAGGTTCGGAGTCCGGTGGGCCTTGCTGGACCCTTCTCAGGCTATCACAAGGTCAAAGTCAAGATGTTAGTAGGACTAGAAAAATCCATTCCTAAGCTCATTCAGGTTGTTGGCAGAATTCAGTTCCTTATGATAACAGGTTGGAGGTCCTTCTTTCTCACTCACTATTGGCCAAGACCCCCTCCTAGCTCTTTTCAGGTGTCTTCATTTTTTCTCACATTATGCCCTCCATCTTCAAATCCGGCAATAGCACATCAAGTCTCTCTCAAGCTTTGAAGCTCTCTGACCTAGCTTTTTGCTTGCTAATTCTGCTGACACCTGCTACCAGCTGGAGAAATTTTTCTGTTTTTAAGGATTCATGTGATTAGATTAGGTCCTTCTCCCTCTCATCTCCTCCTGATTATCTCTTGAGTTTAAGATCACCTATGCCATATTACATAACACAGTTATGGGAGTGATATGTCATCACATTGATAGTTTCTGGGGATTAGCAGTGTAGAATCTTGTGGGCCATTCCTAGAAGGTCTGTTTATCACAGCATACAATTGTGATTCTTAGCTGAATAATTTATTCCTATGATGGGTTCAAAATGGTGATGTTCTAATCTGTCTTTCCTTCTGTGTTTATTAGTTGATATTTTATTGTAAGGGAGGGGTTCATGTTCTAACCTATTCAATTATTTGTATCAGTATATACTTACATTTTTTTCCATGAATATTCTCTGTCATTATTTATTTTGATCCTGAAATTGTATCAGTTTTGGCTAGTAGGAGCCCCATCTGGATGGCTCCTGCTGACCTTTTTACAAATCCTCATCATTTCTTGAACACTTTCTTTCTTTCTGTCCCCTCAAAGTATTCAAGGCTTGCTTTCCATTCTCTGTTCCCCAGCCCTAGAATCAGTTATTTTTCGCAAGAGTTCTGATTCCTTTTAGTGGGATATAGTGTTTAGAGATCAAGATCAGGGTGTGTGATGTGCTCATTGCCACCAAGATGTCTTTGTTTCCATGCTCTTTCACAGAGAAAGCCAATAATATGTTTTATATTTTCATGAGTTGATACTGATACTTTTAATTTTAATTCAGTTCCAGTCTTCTTTCTAGACTTCCCCTTTTCATGTTTTTAACTTCTTTCTCCAGCAGAAAGAAACCTGGTTCCTATTATCACCAATTTATTTATTTTTATTTATTTATTCTTTTTGAGACGGAGTCTCACTCTGTTGCCAGGCTGGAATGCAGTGGCATGATCTCAGATCACTGCAACCTCTGCCTCCCAGGTTAAAGCGATTTTCCTGCCTCAGCCTACCAAGTAGCTGAGACTACAGGCATGTGCCACCATACCCAGCTAATTTTTGTGTTTTTATTAGAGACGGGGTTTCACCATGTTGGCCAGGATGGTCTTGATCTCTTGACTTCATGATCCACCTGCCTCGACCTCCCAAAGTGCTGGGATTACAAGTGTGAGCCACTGTGCCCGGCCTATCCCCAATTTATTTATTTATTTTTATTTTTATTTTTTTGAGATGGAGTCTCGCTCTGTCACCCAGGCTGGAGTGCAGTGGCGCCATCTCAGCTGACTGCAACCTCCGCCTCCTGGGTTCAAGTGATTCTCCTGCCTCAGCCTCCTAAGTAGCTGGAACTACAGGTGCGCACCACCGTGCCCAGCTAATTTTTGTATTTTTAGTAGAGACGGGGTTTTGCCATGTTGGCCAGGCTGGTCTGGAACTCCTGACTTTAGGTGATCCACCTGCCTCAGCCTCCCAAAGTGCTTTGATTACAGGCATGAGCCACCAAGCCCGGCCTTCCCCAGTTTATTTGTATTCATTTGTCTAGTCCTCATTGTACTCACAGTTTCAGAGTTGTTAACCATACCATCACATTAAAGAAACTTAACTATAGTTCAGTATTTGTTTAAAGTTCTTTTTGTCTTTAGAATGATGTTATGTTGTCGGAATCCTGTGTTCACTAGTTGAGGAACTCCTTCAGTAGTGGTATCTCCAGTTGGACAAACGGATGTCACTCACAAATACCAATTATAAATTCTGGGCAGCTACTGAAGGCTAGATATCAACAAAGTAGATAAACTGGAGGGGAGTCAACACATGGAAGAAGTGGCAATGGCTGAATTCCCCATTCTTAATCCTTTTTGCTTTAGCCAAGGATCCTCTTAGCTCCATCTGTGGCTGTTAAGACTTGGATAAAAATCTACAGTCTTATTGGATGTGAAATCAAGGAAAAAATTTAGAGAGACCACAGCAGCTGTAACATGAGTACAGAGATCCCATCTAGAAAAGAGCCACAGAATGGGAAAACCAGATTGCACGAAAACTCTACCGATAGCTCTGGTCCAATTGCCTAAGTGCACCCCAGATTCCAAACAGCCCGATTAGGACTAAAAGAACAGAACAAAAGCTTTGAGTTGTTTGGTACTACAGGGTGGAAAGGGTTTGGAGTTTCATTTCAAGTAAGTTAACTTATCTGTTTGTTTGTTTGGTTGGTTTTTTTTTTGAGACAGGGTCTTACTCTGTTGCCTAGGCTGGTGTGCAGTGATGCTGTCTCGGCTCCCTGCAACCTCTGCCTCCTGGGTTCAAGCGATTCTCCTGCCTCAGCCTCCCTAGTAGCTGGGATTACCGGCACCCACCACCACACTTGTCTAATTTTTGTATTTTTAATAGAGATGGGGTTTCATCATGTTGGCCAGGCTGGTCTTGAACTCCTGACCTCAGGCAATCCACTTGCCTCGGCCTCCCAAAGTGCTGGGATTACAGGCTTGAGCCATCGTGCCTGGCCAACTATCTGTTTTAACAAAAGTGTCAACTCATTGTAGGAATAGAAAGAATGCAGTGTCTTTGCTGTATTTTTCATAGTGTCCAGTGTCCAGTCCAAAATACTAGGTAGATGAAGAAAGGAAATGTGACCCATGATCAAAGGGAAAAGGGATCAATAGAGACTGACTTATCTGTTGAATTTTGCAACAAGAATATTAAAGCAGCTATTATAGTCATACTTGAGTACAAAAAGGCAAATATGTTTATGATGAATGGATAGGTAGAAAATTTCAGTGCAGAAATGGAAACTGTTAAAAACCATTTTGAAATTCTAGAACTGCCAAATTTAGTTTCTGAATAAATTACTAAGTTCAGAATAACAAATCATTGTACTTAACAAGACATGCAAGGTAGCAGTAGAAATGTCAGTGAATTTGATGGTTGACTAATAGGCCAATAGAGCCAGTAGAAAACAGAAAACATTAAAAAGTGTACAGAAAAACTTGAATCCTTTCTCCAAGAAACAACTATAAAATGGGATCGTTATCAGCCAAATACATGTAAAGGATAGGAATGTTTAAACCTTATTCAGGAAGAAAAGGAGTCAACAGAAACTCTCACTTGGCCTAGTGTTTGTAGTTATCTGTGTACTAATCTTGCACATACTTTGTGAGAATTTTACCTAAGTAGTTCAGGTTTTTGAGTGCTGTTTTAAATTCTTTTGTTTTAAAGTTTCAGATTCCGGGCCGAGCGCAGTGGCTCACGCCTGTAATCCCAGCACTTTGGGAGGCTGAGGTGGGCGGATCACCTGAGGTCGGCAGCTCGAGACCAGCCTGACCAACATGGAGAAACCCCGTCTCTACTAAAAATACAAAATTAGCTGGGCATGGTGGCACATGCCTGTGATCCCAGCTATTTGGGAGGCTGAGGCAGGAGAATCGCTTGAACCCGGGAGATGGAGGTTGTGGTGAGCCGAGATCACGCCATTGCACTCCAGCCTGGGCAACAAGAGCAAAACTCCGTCTCAGAAAAAAAATTATAAATAAAATAAAAATAAAATAAAGTTTCAGATTCCATTTATTCATTGTAGGTATATAGAAATTCAGTTGACTTTTTGTTTTTTTTTTTGTTGTTTTTTTTCTTGAGACAGAGTTTCGCTTTTGTTGTCCAGGCTGGAGTGCAGTGGTACGATCTCAGCTCACAGCAACTTCCACCTCCCGGGTTCAAGTGATTCTTTTAATTTCTTTTCTTGCTTCATTATATTAGCTAGGATTTTCTGTATTTTCCAGTATTACATTGAAGAATGATGATGATAGCAGACATCCTCTTAGTGTTACCAATTTTAGTGGGAAAACATTCAGTCTTTCACAGTGAAGTATGTTTGCTTTATAGGTTTCTTGTAAATGCTCTTTATCAAGTTGAGGAAGTTCCCCTCTATTCCTAGTTTGCTGAGAATTTTTTTAAGCTTAAATTTCCATTTGTAATTATAAATTCACATACAGTTGTAATAACTAATATAGAGAGAGCTCTTATGCACTTTGGCAGTTTCCCTCAATGGTAACATATAAAACTAGAATACAATATCACAACCAGGATATTGACATTGATAAAACTATTAATCAAGATTTCGTCAGTTTTATGTGTGTGTGTGTGTGTGTGTGTGTGTGTGTGTATTAAAGTTCTATACAATTTTTTTTTACCTGGGTTGATTCATGCATCTACCACCACAGTTGAGATACAGAATAGTTCATCAACACAGGATTCCTCATCTTGGCATTTTATAATCACACCCACTTCCCTCCCCCTACCTCTGCCTATGCTTAACACCTGGCAACCACTAATCTGTCTTCCATTTTGAAAATTTTGTCATTTCAAATATGTTAAATAAATGGAGTTATATAGTAAATAATCTTTTGGGGTTGGAGTGTTTTCACTTGGCATAATTCTGTGGAGATTCATTGAGGTTGTTGTATGTATCAACAATCCTTTCCTTTTAATTGCAGGGTAATATTCCATGGTATGGATGAACAGATTGAGTATCCTTAACCCCGGAATCAGAAATCTGAAATGTTCCAAGATCAGAAACTTTTGAGTGCTGACGTGACACTCAAAGGAAATGCTCATTGGAACATTTGGGATTTTCAGATTAGGGATGCTGAATCCCTAATGTGAATAAACCAGAATAGTGCAAATATGCTAGAATCTGAAAAAATCCAAAATTTGAAACACTTCTGGTCCCATGCATTTTGGATAAGGAATACGCAACCTGTACCACAGTTGTATATTTTTTTTTAAATTGAAATGGAGTCTCATTTTGTCACCCAGGCTGGAGGGCAGTGGCATGATCTTGACTCACTGCAACCTCCGCCTCCCAGGTTCAGGTGATTCTCCTGCCTCAGCCTCCGGAGTAGCTGGGATTACAGGCATGTGCCACCACACCCGGCTAATTTTTGTATTTTTAGTAGAGACGGGATTTCACCATGTTGGCCAGGCTGGTCTTGAACTCCTGACCTCAGGTGATCCACCCACCTCGGCCTCCCAAAGTGCTGGGATTACAGGTGTGAGCCACCGCGCCTGGCCCGTACCACAGTTTGTTTAACCATTTATTTGTTAAAGCAAATCTGGGCCGACTCCTGATTTCAGTTGTTACAATTAAAGCTGGTGGTGAATATTTATATATATGTTTTTGTATGAATTTATGTTTTCATTTCTTTGCAATAAATGCCAGGAGTGCATTTTGCAGTTCATATGATGGTTGTACATTTATTTTTATTAAATTAATTAAACTACATTTACATTTTATTTTATTTTGGGTAGAGACAGAGTCTCACTATCTTGGCCGGGCTTGTTATGAACTCCTGACCTCAGGTAATCCTCCTGCCTTGTCCTCTGGAGGCCCTTGGATTACAGACATGAATCACTGCACCTATTTGCATTTTTTTTTTTTTTTTACTCCATTGGACTCTATCAGTGCTTTTATTTATTTATTGATACTTATTTATTTATTTATTTTAACTTTTAGGTTCAGGGGTACCTGTGAAGGTTTGTCACATAGGTAAGGTAGCATCACTGGGGTTTATTGTTTAGATTATTTCATCACTTAGGTATTAAGCCTAGTACCTAATAGTTATCTTTTCTACTCTTGTATGTTCATTTTTTAAAAAGAAACTCCTGAACTGTTTTCCAGAGTGGTTGTACTGTTTTATATTCCCACAGCAATGTATGAGTGATCCAGTTTCTCCACATCCTTGCCAACACTGGGTGTTAATACTATTTTTAAATTTTAGCCATTTGATATTTATGGTATCTCATTGTGGTTTTAATTTGCATTTACTTAATGAGTAATAAGTTCTTTTTAAATAGAAACAGGATATTGCTCTGTTGCCCAGGCTGGAGTGCAGTGGTGCAATTAGAGCTCACTGCAGCCTCAAACTCCGAGGCTCAAGTGATCCTCCTGCCTCAGCCTCTCGAGTAGCCGAGACTGCCTCAGCCTCTCGAGTAGCCAAGACTACAGGCACATGCCACCATATCCAGCTAATTTTTTAATGTTCTGTAGAGACGGGGTCTGGCTCTGTTGCCCAGGCTGGTCTCAGACTCCTGGCCTCAAGCGATCTTCCCACCATGGCCTCCCAAAGTATTTAGATTACAGGCATCAGCCACTGCACCTGGCTGGTAATAAAACATTAAACATCCTTATTGAAATATAATTTACATGCCATACAATTAACCCATTTAAAGTATAAAATTCAGTGGTTTTTAGTATATTTAATATTTACACATATGTACAACCATCACCACAGTCAATTGTAAAATATTTTTATCACCTCAAAAAGAAACTCCATACCCTTTAGCTATCACCCCCTAGCTCTAATAAATCACTAATCTAGTTTCTTGTTTTGAGTTTTTTATTTTTATTTTTTTTTTGAGACAGAGTCTCGTTCTGTTGCCCAGGCTGGAGTGCAGTGGCTATCTTGGCTTACTGCAACCTCTGCCTCCCAGGTTCAAGTGATTCTTGTGCCTTGGCCTCCCAAGTAGCTGGGATTACAGGCGTGTGCCACCACACCTAGATAATTTTTGTATTTTTAGTAGAGACGGGGTTTTGCCATGTTGGCCAGGCTGGTCTCAAACTCCTGGCCTCAAGTCATCTGCCCACCTCAGGTTCCCAAATGCTGGGATTGCAGGCGTGAGCCACTGTGCCTGGCCTATTTCCCTATTTTGGACTTTCATATGAATGGCATCATATAATGCGTGTTTTTGTGGCTGATTTCCTTCATTTAGCATAATGTATTCAAGATATCTGTTGTAACATGTATTAGTACTCCATTCCTTTTTATAGCCACATAATATTCCATTATATGTATAGACCATATTTGTTTATCCATTTATCCATTGATGGACATTTGTCTTGTTCCCATGTTTTGGCTGTTAGGAATGATGCAGCTGTAAGTATTGGTATACAGTTTTGTGTGTAGCCATATATTTTTGTTTATCTTGTGTATATACCTAGGAATCTAATTGCTGGATTTATATGGTAACTATGTTAAATTGTTTGAGGAAATGTCAAACTGTTTTCCAAAGTAGAGATACTATTTTACTTTTCCACCAGGAGTATATAAAGATTGTGTGTTCTTCACATCCATGCCAACCATTGTTAATAACAGACTTTTTGATTCTAGCCATTCTAGTGCATGTGAAGTAGTATCTCATTGTGATTTTAGTTTTCAACTGCTTGAAGGCTAATGATGTTGAACATCATTTCATGTGCTTATTTGTAGTTTGTATATATTCCTTGGAGAAATTTCTATTCAAACCCTCTGTCCAGTCTTTTTTTTTTTTTTTTTTGACAGAGTCCTGCTCTGTTTCCCAGGCTGGAATGCAGTGGCATGATCTCAGCTCACAGCACCCTCAACCTCCCTGGCTCAAATGGTCTTCCCACCTCAGCCTCCCAAGTAGCTAAGACTATGGGTGTGTGCCACAGTGCCCAGCTAATTTTTGTTTATTTTTTATAGAGATGGAGTCTTAATTTGTTGCCCAGGCTGGTCCTGAGCTCTTGTGCTTAAGCAATTCACCCACCTTGGCCTCCCAAAGTGCTGGGATTACAGGCGTGAGCCACCGTGCCCAGCCCCTTTGCCCATTTTTAAAATGGGTATTTGTGCTTTCATTGCTGATTTGTATATTCTAAATTTTTTATTGTAAAATACGCATAACATAAAAATTGCCATTTTAACTAATTTTAAATGTACAGTCCTGTAACATTAAGTAAAATTGTTGTGCATTCACCACCACCATCCATATCTAGTACTTTTTCATCTTCCCCAAGTGAAACTCTGTACCCATCACATACTAACTCCCCAATCTTCCCTCTCCTTAGCCTTGCAAACACCATTCTACAGTCTCTTCCTAGGAATTTGACTACTCTAGGAACTTCATATACATATAATCCTACAATATTTGTCCCTCTGACATATTTTACTTAGCACAATGTGTTGAAGGTTATCCATGTTGTAGTATATCTCAAAATTTCATTTCTTTTGAAGTCTGAATACCATTCCATTGTATGTATATACCACATTTTGTTTAATCTATTCATATTTCAGTGGGCACTTGGATAAGATATATAATTTGGAAATATTTTCCCCTATTCTTTGAGTTGTCTTTATTTTTAGAGACAGGGTTTTGCTCTGTTGCTCAGGCTGGGGTGCAGTGGCAGGATCATAGTTCACTGCAGCCTTGAACTGCTGGATACAAGCAATCCTCCCATCTCAGCCTCCCAAGTAGATGAGACTACAGTTGTGTGCCACCATGTCCGGCTAGTATTTTTTTTTATTTTTTAGAGATGAGGTCTTACCATGTTGCCCAGGCTGAGCTTGAACTCCTGGCCTCAAGCGATCCACCTTGGCCTCCCAAGTAGCTGGGATTACAGGCATGAGACACTGCACCCAGTTGAGTTGTCTTTAATTGAAGCACAAAAGTTACTAATTTTGATGAACTTTTATTTATCTGTTTTTCCTTTTGTTGCTCATTCTTTTGGTGTCTTTGAGAATCCATTACCAAATTGAAGGCAATGAAGATTTACCCCCATGTTTTCTTCTAAAAGTTTTATAGATTTAGTTCTTAAATTTAGGTCTTTGATCTATTTTGAGTTAATGTTTTGTATATGTTGTGAGGTAGGGGTCCAGCTTCATTTTTTGTAGGTTTCTATCTAGCTGTCTCAGCACCATTTATTGAAAAACTATTCTTTCTTCATTGAATGGTCTTGCCACCCTTGTCAGAAATCAGTGGGACTGTCGGGTATGGTGGCTCATGTCTGTAATCCCAGCACTTTGGGAGGCCAAGGCAGGAGGCGTACTCGGGCCCAGGAGTTCCAGACCAGCCTGGACAACACAGTGAGACTCCATCTCTATTAAAAAAAAAAGCCAGGTGTAGTGGTGTGTGCCTGTAGTCCCAGCTACTTAGGAGGCTGAGGTAGAAGGATCACTTGAGCCCAGGAGATTGAGGCTGCAGTGAGCCATGATTGTACCACTGCACCCTAGCCTGGGTGAAAGAGTGAGATCTTGTTTCCAAAAAAAAAACTAAAAAAAAAAATCAGCTGGTCATAGATATATGGGTTTATTTCTGGACTCTTAATTCTGTTTGTCCTTTTACCAGTACTCCACGGTCTTGATTGCATTGTTTTACAGTTTTGTGCAAAGTTGCACCAAAGTTGTTGTGTAGTTTTGCAAAACTGGCAATCAATACTGTGCAGTACTGGCAAAATCAGGAAGTGTGAGTCTTCATACTTTTCATTTTTCAAAATTGTCTGCCTATTCTGAATGTTTTCAATTCCCTATGAATTTTAACTCTTTGTTTTTTCTTGGTAGAGATGAGGTTTCACTATGTTTCTGAGGCTGTTCTTAAACTTCTGTCCTCAAGTGATCCTTCCACCTTGGCCTCCTAAAGTGCTAGGATTATAGGTCTGAGCCACCATGCCTGGTCCATATGAATTTTGGAATGAGCTTGCCAATTTTTACAAAGAAGTCAACTGGGATTCTGACAGAGATTGCAGCGTGTCTGTAGATTAGTTTGTGGAGTATTGGTGATGGCAGCGGTGGGCCGTCTGGAGTGGCTGCTGCCATCACACTGGCTGTAGCAGGGAGACATGGCCAGGGCTGCACAGTCTATAGAGTTGGTGGGAGCCAGGGGCAAGCAGGAGCCCCGCCCCTTCCAAGTTGGAGCTCCCTGGGTCCTGCTGCAGCTGCCTAAGCCATGGCTGTAGACCTGGGCATCCCTGTGCTCTTGAGTCTTGGGAGCAGGTGGGAGCCCCACCCTCCCAGGTGCAACTGCAGCTGGCCAAACCGTGGCTGCAGTCCGAGGCCTCTCATTCCATGGAGCAGGCAGGAGACCCACCCTCCTGGGTGCAGCTGCAGTCTCCCAAACTGCAGCTACAGACCCTTGCCTTCTGCTCCACGAGCAGGCAGGAGCCCTGGGTGCAGCAGGATCCCCAGGTGCAGCAGGAGCCACGGGTGCAGCCGCAGCCACCCAAACCATGGCTGCAGATCCGGTCCTCCCGCTTTATGGAGCAGGCTGGAGTCCCACCCTCCTGGGCACAGCTATAGCTGCCCAAATTGTGGTTATAGACCTGGGCCTCCTGCTTTATGGGGCAGGCAGGAGTCCTGCCCCACTGGGTGCAGCTGCAGCTGCCCAAATCATTGGGGGGCTGCAGACCCAGGTGTCTCTGCACTCTTGGGGCCTGGGAAGGCGGCCCCCCTTGCTCTCATAGGCTTGGAAGTGCCTGCTCCTGCTGCCTGGCTTCTCCCTGCTGTTGGCACCTGCTCTGATCTTGGGGCAAAGTTGGGGCCGAGCCTGGGTGCTGTCATAGCCTGGCCAGGTGTGCACATGCTTGGGGAACTGCTGACACGCCAGCCTCCTGCTGCCTTGACCCCCTCTGGACTTTGGGTACTGACAAACATAGGGAAGCTGAGGCAGGGCTGAGGGCAGTTCAGCACTGGCCTGCAGTTGCCCCCTTGCATCTACAGCCTGGGCACCATGAATGGCAGCAGGAGGTAGACTGGTTCCTCAGTGGAAGGTGGCGGGTCCCTGGTGAGGACCCACCTTCAGACCAGGGAAAGCCTGAATGCTGGAGGTTGGGCTGCCAGTCGCATGGATCAGAGTGGGAACTTGTGGTGCCTTTTATGGGTCTGCCTGTGGACCAATTGGCACGCACATCCTCCCCTCTGAGGCCCATAAAAGCCCCAGGCTCAGCCAGAGCTGAACAGATGTCAGGATGACCAGCTGCAGAGAGGAGCAACCCACTCTAGGGCCTCCTCTCTGCTGTGAGCTGCAGAGATGACAAGATGACCTTCCTGCAAAGAGGTGCCACCCATTCTAGGACCTCCTCTTTGCTGAGAGCTGCAGAGACGATGGGTCGACCTTCCTACAGAGAGGTACTACCCATACTAGGGCCTCCTCTCTACTGAGAGCTGCAGAGACGAAGGAGAGATGATGGGGAGATGATGGGATGACCTGCCTGCAAAGAGGAGCCACCCATTCTCAGGCCTCCTCTCTCCTGAGAGCTGTGCAGATGACGGGATAATCAGCTGCTGAGAGGAGCTACCCTCTCTGCTGATAGCTGAACACTTGTAGTAACGACTTGCCTAGCAGAGAAGAACCACCCTCTCTGCTAGGAGCTGAACACTTGTTGGGATACCCTGACTGTGGAAAGGAGCTGCCCCCTTTGGGTTTCCTCTGAGCTCTTCTATTGCTCAATAAAGCCCCTCTTTATCTTGCTTACTCTCCACTTTTCTGTGTACCTCATTCTTCTTGGGTGCAGGACAAGAACTTGGGACCTGCCGAATGCGGCTAAAAGAGCTGTAACACAAACAGGGCTGAGACATGCCCCTTGCTCACCTTGTTGCAGGTGAAGAGAAGGAAAGAAGAGCTGCAGCCCTTTGGGGAGCCCAGACCTGGGAGCTCCCCGAGCCAGGGCTGTGACTCCCTCTTTGGGGCCCTGCCTACGGTTCCTGGTGTCTCCAAACTTCTGGGTGCCACCGTGTTCCCTGGTGCCAGCTGTGGATGCTGCTTGTGGTGTTCTTGGTCCAGCTGCAGCCTCACAGAAAAAGAGCTGATGCCCGTGCTGGCACCTGGGGCTGCGTGCCCTGCTGCAGCTGCCAGGATGTCTGATTGTGCAGTGGCCGGACCCCACACTTGCTCACGTACCCCTTGCTGCTTCATGCAGTCTCCCTTGGCCATCATAGGATACAGGCCAGTAGCATGAGCCGAGTGTAGCCGGCCAGGCCAAATAGGCGGGACGAGCCCAGCAGGCCTGAGCAAAACTGTGGCACAGGTGCCACCAGGCACAGATGTTTCTGCCCAGAAAAGTGACACCCCAAAGATTCTGTAACACTGGCATCATAAGAATGATAAATCTTGTGGCTTGGCCTGGTGGCTGAGGGAATTGTGTGCTTTAAATGGGTAAATTGTATGATATGTAAATTGTATCTCAAGGATGTTTAATGTTTTATCACTGGCAAGGTGTGATGACTCATGCCTGTAATTCCAGCACTTTGGGAGGTTGAGGTGGGAGGATTACTTGAGGACAGGAATTTGAGACCAGCCTGGGAAACATAGCCAGAACCGATCTGTACAAAACATTTAAAAATCAGCCAGGCATGGTGGCATGTGCCTGTAGTGCCAGCTAATCAGGATACTGAGGCAGGAGGATCACTTGAGCCGAGGAATTTGAGGCCGCAGTGAGCTATAATTGCACCGCTACACTCCAGCCTGGGCAATAGAGTGAAACTGTCCCTAATAAAGAAAAAAATGTTATCTTCTAATTCATGAACATGAAGTGTTTTTCCATGGATTTAGATCTTTAATTTCTTTCAATAGCGTTTTATAATTTTCAGAGTATGTTTTGTACTTTTTTTAAAAAAAATTATTTCCTTCCAATTCTGTTATAAATGGAATTCTTTTCTTAATTTCATTTTGAGATTATTCATTGCAAGTGTATAGACATAACATTGATTTTTATTGTCCTTGTACCCATCAATCTTCCTGAATTAATTTTATTCTCATAATTCTTTTATTTTATTTTTTGAGATAGTCTTGCTGTATTCCCTAGGCTGGGATGCAGTCGTGCGATCTTGGCTCACTGCAACCTCTGCCTCCCAGGTTCAAGCAATTCTCATGCCTCAGCGTACGGAGTAGCTGGGATTACAGGCACCCGCCACCACGCCCAGCTAATTTTTGTATTTTTAGTAGAGACGGGGTTTTGCCATGTTGGCCAGGCTGGTCTTGAACTCCTGACCTCTGGTGATCCGCTTGCCTAAGCCTCCCAAAGTTTTGGGATTACAGATGTGAGCCACTGCGCCCAGCCTATTCCAATAATTCTTTAGTGGATTCCTTAGGATCTTCTATGTATGAGATAATGTCATATTCTAATAAGGATAGTTTTATTTTTTATTTTTTTTGAGACAGAGTCTCGCTCTGTTGACCAGGGTGGATGACCTCAGCTCACCGCAACCTCTGCCTCCCAGGTTCAAGTGATTCTCCTACTTCAGCCTCCCTAGTAGCTGGGATTACAGGGATGTGCCACCACACCCGGCAAATTTCTGTACTTTTAGTAGAGATGGGGTTTTGCCATGTTGGCTAGGCTGGTCTTGAACTCCTGACCTCAGGTGATCCATCTGCCTCAGCCTCCCAAAGTGCTGGGATTACAGGCATCAGCCACCGCGCCTGGCCCTCTAATGGGGATAGTTTCATACCTTCCTTTTAAATACTGATGCCTTTCAATTTTTTTTTTTTTTAACATGCATGCTCTGAGTAGAATCCGTAATGCAAAGTTGAATAGAAATGGCGAGAGCAGATTTCCTTGCCTTGTTCCTGATCTTAAGGGGGAAAGCATTCAGTCTGTCGCCATTAAGTATGATATTACCTACCTGTGGGTTTTTGTAGATTTTAAAATTTCCTTTCTTCCTTAATTTATTAGAAAGAAAATTTTTTTTTTTTTGAGACGGAGTTTTGCTCTTGTTGCCCAGGCTGGAGTGCAATGGCACAATCTTGGCTCACTGCAGCCTCCACCTCCTGGATTCAAGCGATTCTCCTGTCTCAGCCTCCCGAGTAGCTAGGATTACAGGTGCATGCCACCATGCCCAGCTAATTTTTGTATTTTTAGTAGCGACAGGGTTTCATTATATTGGTCAAGCTGGTCTCTAACTCCTGACCTCAGGTAATCCGCCCGCCTCAGCCTCCCAAAGTGCTAGAATTACAGGCATGAGCCACCACACCTGGCCAGAAAAAAAGATATTTTTAAAGAGCTGTTTTAGGTTCATAGCAAAATTGAGCAAAAAGTACAGTGAGTTCCCATATGTCCCTGCTTCCACACATGCATAGCATCTCCCACTATCAGCATTCCGTAAGAGAGTTGTACATTTGTTATATAACTTTGATGAACCTACATTGACATGTCATTATTACCCCAAATGCATAGTTTATGTCAAGGTTCACTCTTGGTGTTATGCATTTTAAAGATTTTTGACAAGTATATAATGACCTGCATTCACCATTGTAGTATCATACAGAATAGTTTCACTGCCCTAAAAATTTCCTGTGCTGTGCCTGTTTCTTCATCCCTTTCTCCCCTGTGAGCACTGGCAGCCACTGATCTTTTTACTTTCTCCATAGTTTTGCCTTTTTCAGATTGTCATAGTTGTAATCATATGTATGTAGCCTTTCCAGACTGGCTTCTTTCACATAGTAATCTGCATTTGTTTCCTCCATGTCTCTTTGTAGCTTGATAGCTAATTTATTTCTAGTGCTGAATAATATTCCATCGTCTGGATTACTACAGTTTGTTTATCCATTCATCTTCTAAAGGACATCTTGGTTGCTTTCAAGTTTTGGCAGTTATGAATAAAGCTGCTTATAAAGATATTTATATAAGTAAATGAAGATGTTTACATAAAATAAAGATGTTTATAAATATCTCCATGCAGGTTATTTTGTGGATGTATGTTTTCAGCTTCTTTGGATAAATACCAAGGAGTGTGATTGCTGCTTTATATATGGTATGCTTAGTTTTGTAAGAAATTGCTGAACTGTTTTCCTGAGTGGCTGTACCATTTTGCATTCCCACCAGCAATAAATGATAGTTTCTTTTGCTCCATACGCTTCTCAGCAGTTTTGGTATAGTCAGTGTTCTGGATTTTGGCTATTCTAATAGGCGTGTTAGGGGTATATTGTTTTAATTTGCAATTCCGTACTGATATGTTGAGCATTTTTTCATGTGCTTATTTGCGTCTGTATATCTTTTTTGGTGAGGTGTCTGTTCACATATTTCTTTTTTTTCCCTTGCTTTAAAATCACGTTGTTTGTTTTATTTTATTGTTGAGTTTTAAGCATTCTTTGTATAGTTAAGATAATTGTCTTTTATCAGATGTGTACTTTGTGAAGATTTTCTCCCAGTCTCTAGCCTGTCTGCTGATTTGAAGTTTTCTAATATTTTTATGGACTTTTGCATCTATATTCATAAGTGATACTTGCCTGTAGTTTTCTCTATTTGTGATATATTTTTTATATCAGGGCAATACTGTTTTCATAAAATGAGTTGGGAAATGTTGCCTCCTTTTCTGATTTTTAGAAGAGTTTGTGAAGAATTGGTATTAGTCCTTTTTTAAATGTTTGTTATAATTAAGTGGTGAGAACATCTGGGCCTTTTCTTTATGGGTAGCTGTTTTTTATTGCTAATTTAATCTCATCAATTGTTACAGGTCTATTCACACCTGTTTTTTCTCGAGTCAGTTTTAGTAGTTTTTGTTCTGGAATTTGTTCATTTCATGTAAGTTATTTAATTTTTTGGCACACAGTTCATAGTATTCCTTTATAATCCATTTATTTCAGTAAGATTAGTAGTAATGTCCTCTTTTTCATTTCTGATTCTAGTAACTTGAGTCTTGTTTCTTTTTTTTTCTTGGTCAGTCTACCCTAAAGTTTGTTCATCTTTTCTTCCCCCGCAGGTAAGTTGTTACACAATCCCTAGCAGATTCCAACTTTCATGGCCAAGGTCCTGCTTGATCATCTTTTTAAAGAATCAGTTTTTGGCCAGGTGCCTGTGGCTCACGCCCGCAATCTCAGCACTTTGGGAGGCCAAGGTGGGCAGACCACTTGAACCCAGGAGTTAGAGACCAGCCTGGGCAACATGACAAAACCCCATCTCCACAAAAAATTAGCCGGGTGTGGTGGTGCGTGCCTGTAGTCCCAGCTACCTGGGAGGCTTAGAGGGGAGGGTCACCTGAACCCGGGAGGTTGAGGCTAAAGTTAACCATGATAGCACTTCTGCACTCCAGTATGGACAATGGAGTGAGACCCTATCCCCCACCCCCCCCCCCCCAAAAAAAAAAGGAGGAAAAGGAAAAGAACTACTCTTTGGTTTTATTGATTTTTTTTTTCTATTGCTTTTCTATTTCCTATTTCATTAGTTTCATGAATTTCTGCCATAATCTTTATTATTTCCTTCTCCTTGATTTTGGTTTAGTTTGCTCTTATTTTCCCAGTATTTTATGGTAAAATGAAATATACTTTATTGGTAGTATGTTTTTTGTTTTTAGTGTAATAGTTTAAATTTTCTTCTACTGGGAAATGTCTTGCAATATTTATAAACTACACCAGGAAATGTTTTTATACCAAAGTAATCTTTATAGAGATTTCATGCTTTATAAGGAGGGGTTAGTATGCAAAAGGAGAGTGATTCTAGTGAAAGAACACTTCTAGGAATATTTTAATGTGAGTAGTGTGTTAACAATACTGCCAGACTTCATAGTGTGAGAATGGGTTTGTGGAGTTACAGGTATTGATGTTCTGTTTGAGAATGCATTGAAGAGATAAATAATGTTCTTTATTTCTTCTTTTTTAGATAAAATCAGTGGTTCTGGAAGTAACTCTGATATGATGGAAAACAGCAAGGAAGAGGTAAGGATAATTATTTAGAGATACTTGTTAGTTACTATTAACCACCTAGAGCATATGTCTTTAGATTGTTTCTAGACACATGTATGTGTCGAAGGCTACTGATACCCAGTTGTCATTATACTTCGGTTTCGTTGTTTTCCAGTTTGAGAACAGGTGTTCATTGTTTCTATTATTGTTGTGGTTCACTTCAGTGGTTTACCTAAAGTCAGACAACTGAAGACTTTCCAACAGATAGATATTTAACTGTCTTTATATTGCCCCAGAGGTGTTCGAGGTGGATGTTATGGGCATGAACTCCATGGTTGTGAAATCTCTCAAAACTTGATATCTAGAGTCTGCTAAGCATTATTATAGCAACTCGTAACGAGGTCCTTTGCCTGATACACAGGTCTACAACTATGGTTTTGGGAATTTTTTGACCTACTGTAAAAAAACTGAATCCAGTAAAATATATTGATTATACTGGCAAAATGAGGGTAAGTTTAGTATCTCAAAGCAAGTTGTAGAAGTTACTTCATGCCATATGTTAGCTTAGAGAAGAATGAAACATATTTAGATCCTTAAAACTCCCTACTTCTGTTGAGATCTGATTACTTCTGCATCTTTGTTTTGTCTTTGTTGACTAGGGCCATGATCATTTTACAGCAGTGTATTCCCCTCAGCATGCCACAGCAACCATGTAAAAAACGAGAAATTTAATCTTCAGCCAAGGAAACCTGGCAATAAATGAGAATTAGTTTTTATTTTTATTTTTTTGCATCTGTGTTCCTTATGTGGTAGAGAATTAGTTTTAGAAGTTCCTTTTAGAAAAATATTCTAGGCACATAAATAGCATCTCATTGTATCACTGTATTGAAGTTGCTATAGGGAAATAGCTAATTGTAGGGATGCTGTTTTGAGAGTTTTATTCACTTTTATATTTATGTCTCACATCTAGGGAACTAGCTCTTCAGAAAAATCCAAGTCTTCAGGATCGTCACGATCAAAGAGGTTGGTTGATGTTGAAGGGACAAAAAGTTCCTTTCTTTTTCAGGTTGTTTTCTGTTTCTAAAACCATATTTTTTCTGAACTTATGTCAAGCACTATTCTGAGTTAACTATTCTATACAAATATACATATTTGAAAATGATTAGCATAATGTAATGAATCCCTTTGTATGTATCACCTGATTTCAACAATTATTATTTGTTCTAACTTTGAATTTTAAAGGGTTTTTTAAGGATTTATTATATATTAGTGGCCCTTGCAATATGTAGTTTATTTCATTAGACAATATATGTCTTTGAAAAAGGAGAAAATAATTGTTGAATGCCTTATGAGGCAGTGGGTTTTTTGGGTTATATGAAATTGTCTAGGATGGGGAGTTAGTCATCATAGTTGTAAGTTATAAGGAGAAAAAAGAGTGGTAAAAAACACTTTTTTTCTGCTAAATTGTCAACTCAAGTCATACATAAAAACTGAAACTTTTCTAACGTAATATAGTACCCAATATACTATGCAGTATAATTCTTATTAGAAGTTTGCCGCTTAGTCTATTGGGCTTTCATTGTTTCTAACCAGTGGGAATGTCGCTTAAAAACCAAGCTTGCTTGATATTAATTTATTCTCTAAAGTAGTGATTCTTAAAGAAGAGTGTCCTCCAAGGTCTCCCTGGTAGCTTTTTCAGAATGCATATGCCTTGGTCCTGCTCCAGACCTACTGAATCATAATCTTCAGTGATATAGTATAGACATACATGCTTCCCTAGGTGATTCTGATGTGCGTCCTGGTTGAGACCCACTGCTCAATCTCAACATGTTATTTATGTTCTTTGGATATTGTTCCAGTTGTCAGAAACGTTCATAATTCTATGAACTTGATTCTTTCATAGGAAACCTTCAATTGTAACAAAGTATGTAGAATCAGATGATGAAAAACCTTTGGATGATGAAACTGTAAATGAAGATGCGTCTAATGAAAATTCAGAAAATGATATTACTATGCAAAGCTTGCCAAAAGGTAATGTGTGTTAATTTTTCATGAAGTTAAAGTTGAAATGAATTTTTAAACACCATTTTTATAAAATTGGAACTTGATTACTGTTAGCTATGTACAAAAGACCAAACATGGCATTTTCCTAGTGGTTGTCTAGAAATATATTCGTATGCCAATGATAATGTGTGTTATTGAAGTTAAAAATTTGGAATATTCAGTTAGTTTTGTAAAGAATGAAATCTATTTTTTTCTTTCCTTTGAGTTTTAGACAAGGGGCTTTAGTTTCCAAATTATATTTCAATGTGTAAGCAGGTTTAAAAATTTAATATATTAGGTTTTGGTTCAGTCAATGTTAATGTGCTTGCTTTATATAAAAATGTAATGACTGTTCCTAAAAACTTAAAAAAAAAAATCATTTACAGTCTAGTTTAGTCTTACTGCATTCTTAAATTCCCTAAGGCTAAAAGCTGAAGTTAACTATCATAGATATAGTTGTATTTCTTGCCGTTATCTTTTTTAAAAAACTTTGTCACATACCTCTCAACTGTTGAAGTTCTAACCATAAAACCTTGTTAAGAAGAATGGGGAAAAATAGCCAAATGAATATCTTGGACTCTTCATAGCTCAAGTCTGAGAGCAATATAATTGGATGATGAGAATGACAGGGGACTTGGTTCAAAGAGTCAAATTTTAGATTTTTTTCTTTGTTAAATAATATGTTGTAGTCTCTTGGCAGATTTTTCAAATTCATTCTCATAGATCTTTTACAGCATTGCTTATTAAACCTTGTTCCCTGTCTATGTTTTTATGACATATTTTCAAATTATGGAAGTTTAAAAAATACAGCAGGTAGGAGGGATGGGACTTCCCTTGACTAGGATAAATTAGAAGTTACAAAAGGTGATAAATGAAATGAGGAAAGGAAATTAATGAAAGAAGAGAGATAGGGGCCTACCACTTACTTAGCTTTGCAAATCATTTATGACAATTTTATATAATGGTTTTGGTGGCCAAGGGCAGAAACAACTAACATGGGAGTCTAAGTCCCATAGGTGGTGACTTACTTTGAATTTTTACATTCTCAGTGGTTGTCACTGGGAGTGTTTATGATGTAAGAAATAGGAATTCAAACTTTTGTTTTAATTGTACTGTGGAAGAAAGTCAGCATATGATGTTACTAACCTGAACTGTGCCTAATTCTGTCAGACCAAAACAAAAACAGACCCGTTTCATAAGGTTAAATTTGGGTGTTTATGTTATTGTTGTAATATTTATTGAGTATGTATAAGTACCAGGCTCTTACAGAATTAACTCCTTTAATCCTCAAAACAACACTGTAAGGTAGTTATTATTTTGCTTGTAGAGATAAAGGAACAAATTCAGAACCCAAGGAACTTTTTCAGCTTTAAATTGAGAAGCTAAGATTTCAACCCAGGTCTGCTTGAATCCAAAGCCTAGTGAGTGCTCTTTTCACTCTGCTGCTTTGCTTCCAATTCTCCCTAAAAGAAATCTAGGGAGAATTCAGTTTTTTTTTTGTTGTTGTTGTTGCTAATTTAAAATCTTTAGTTCTTTTCAAATGCTGGGGCTTCTCTGAGAGTGTATACATGCAATGATTGTTGTGAATAAGTTTTTTTTGGTGGGGATTATTTAATTTTACTACAATCTGTAAAATCTCAATCATCTGTGTCCTCTCCGCCCCCCACCCTTTCAGAGACTCAGAAACTCATTTACCAACTAGATGCTATAACTTGTCAAAATTTGCTTGTGGAATAACATAGAGCCATATTTCAGAGAAAGCCCCTGATGACTACCTGCTTTTTCTTCCTTAATTGTTGCCAATGATAGCCAATTACTAAGCCCAGCAATGTAGGTAAACATTGAAACCTAAACCCTTTTTACTATGCCTGTCTTATTTGCTCTTGAGAGAACTAATGAAAACTTAAATTGATAGCCTCTCTCTTCAATTCACATGTTTTATAGTTAAGGAAGGACATTCTTTCTAAAATATTAACATAGGGATCAACAAATGATCTCATTCTACAATTTATTGTTAGGGTACTTCAGCTAAAGTATCTTAATCTGTTAAAACTCTTTAAGGACTTTCACAGAGTAGTGAAACTTTGACATACCAGTTGGGAAATGCTGCAGTATAGATACAGGAGTAATAGAATGAACTTCATTTCCCCCACCAATACCCCTCCCTTGCAATATAAAACTACCCTTAAAATCTTTCTGAGTTTATGATTTGGATTATGAAAATAGGATGTCTTTAAAAATTTTTTCCCTCTGAACCACATATTTTATGAATTCTTTACGGCTTAGCATAGATGTTCATATTCATAACAGCTTTTGTGATAGGCACTATAAAAATTCAGAACTGGGTTGAGGCTTTCTATTTGATTCACACATTTCTTTTGTAATCACTCCATAATACCTCCCTTTCCTGTTTTTATGAACTATATTTCAACAAATAAACTGATTGTTGACACCTGGCCCTTTTACTATTTCCCTGTTTTATTTACTTTTGTGAGGTCCTTATACCAATATCTAAAGCTTGAAAGAAACTATGTACCAGCAATGTTGGCTTTATCTGAACTGAAGTCTTGTACTTCACTTGCACATTTAATATGTGTAATGGTTTTTTAAATGAAATCATTCTAGGTACAGTGATTGTACAGCCAGAGCCAGTGCTGAATGAAGACAAAGATGATTTTAAAGGGCCTGAATTTAGAAGCAGAAGTAAAATGAAAACTGAAAATCTCAAAAAACGCGGAGGTAAATACAAGTGAAAATGAAACATGAATTTAAATTGCTGTTTATGACCATATTGGAAAATCTGATATGCTTACTAAAAATACCTCCACTTTTCTGCCTTTTGTTTATTAAAAGCACTACTTAAATATAACTTCTGTTTCTCTCTGAGCTCTGAAGCAGAAAAGGTTAAACACCATTTATCGAAATACCTTTGCCTTCAGTGGCTGTTAAGTTATCTCAAGAAGCGTAGCATTTCCTTCTTCCACATGTTCTATAATACATATATGCCATAATACTATGTTTTCCCCCCAACCCTAAAAGAATTTTAGATTCATGCAAAATCTTGTCTGTGGCCTACAGGTAACTTTATATATTTAGAGTTGCATAGAGTGACGTACATCTGCACTAGTATTAGTTGGGGTATTATAAATGCAAGTCCCTTGACTCCACTCCTCACAAATTAGAATTTCTGTTGATGAGGTCAAGAATGTACTCTAGTTTGTTCTTGTGTACACTGAAGTTTCAAATCCACTAATCTAAGAACAGCAACATGGACATAAGTAGGAAGGAGTAGGGAGCTAGAGCTGATAACCCTCCCTCTGTCTTCCAGAGGCACCTCTCCCTTTGTCTGTCTATCCTCCCTTAAACACACAAATGGTGGGGAGTGGTGGCTCACACCTGTAATACCAGCACTTTAGGAAGCCAAGGCAGGAGAATTACTTGAGTCCTGGAGTTCGAGACCAGCTTGGGCAATATGGTGAGACCCCATATCTACAAAAAATAAAAATAGCAGCTGGACATAGCAGCGCATGCCTGTTGTCCTAGCTATTCTGGAGGCTGAGGTGGGAGGATCACTTGAGCCCAGGTGATTGAGGCTGCAGTGAGCCGTGATTACACCACTGCACTGCAGCCTGGATGACAGCGTGAGACCCTGTCTCAAAAAAATTAAAACACACCCACACACACACACACACACACACTCTCTCTCTCTCTCTCTCTCTCTCTCTCTCTAATATTGGCTAACCATCTATAAAAAGTTTGTATCAGAAGGATTCATTTAGAAATAATAGTGGACTATGTGTCCCACTTGTTTGTGTGTGATTCTTAAATGGTGCCTATATATATTTTGGGGCAGCTTAATAGAGCCAGAATTCATAACTATAAAAGGAATGAATCTCCAAATGATAGAACATGACACTAAATTTCTAAGTAGAAGTGTAGTGAAAGCATATCCATTTAATATTGATCGGATTATATAATTGTGAAATTATAGTGAAGTTCTTATATTGGTGAAATTTTGTGTAGATTTTTATTTTAATGCTATGATTATCTTGCTGGAACCAGTAAAATATGTCTATTATTATAACATATTTTATATATTCATTTTCCGATTAAATAATTTGTAAGGTTGTTGGCAAAAATAAAGGAAATATTATTTAATCTTTTGTCCACAAAGGGGTAGTCAGCTCCTTTTGAGCATAAGGAATCTTTCTGAGAATCTAGTTCATGGTAGGGAAACTGCCATTGCAGCAACAGAGCTCATTAAAGCTAAGGTAGTAGTCTTAAAATTTAAGAGAATCCTCAATTAGAAAGTGATGGTGAAGATCAGTAGTAAGAGTTTCTTTCCTCTGATCATAGGTTCTGTAGAGAAGACAAATAACTAAGTGTTCTGCATTGTGTACACTTAGTGTACAGAGTGTCTAAGTGGTGTTTTTTTTGGGGAAGGGACCCTGTAGCAGTCAGTGTCTGAAATGTGGATAAGGGCTGAAAGAATAAAAGAACCACTGTTGTTGATGAGGGTATTCCTAGTGCCACTTTGGTATGCTGCTGGCATTTGGTCTCAGCTGATAAGTTTCAGGAACATTTTATTGAATGTTCTGTGTAGGAATGTTTTGATATCACGCTTAAGGGAATACATACATTTATAGCCATCAGTAGCTCTTAAATCTTTCACGTCTATTTTCATCTTAATGATTTGTTACATTTTTAAGCTGTCAGAAATCACACAGGAAATTTAACACTAGGTTTACTTTATATACACATATATAGATAAATTGGTGATCTGAAATACTGAATTGGTGTAGTTAATATTTAAACTTTTTAAGAAAGCTAGTTCCAAAATTGAAGCCTAACTTACGAAACTGTCAAGAATGTAAACTTTATATATGAAGTCTTATATTGATTTGGAATAATATTATAACACAAAGATATGGCTAAAGTTAACATTTCAGGAGCTGATTTTTAAAAAAAGTTTTCAGTATCATACCCTATTTTGACATTCTCTTCCCAGTTTAATTGTTAGAAAGTATATTTTACACCTAACTTTTTTATATGACACAATAATTTTGTTCTATTTAAAACCATTAAAATCTATTGAGCTCAGAAATGAAAATGCCTCTTTTCCATTTATACCCTGTGTTACAATTTTAAATATATTTCATAACTAAAAATAAAAAATTTAAACATGTATACAGCAACAAGTACATAAAGTAACATTTCAACATTTTACCATATTTGCTTCAGATCTCACTTAAGTAAAATATTGGTTCAGTCCTACTCTCATCCATTTCCCCTTCTTCCCACCCCACAGGTAATGATTATATTGAAGTTTTATGCATGTGCATGTGTGTGCATGTTTTTCTATGTATTTTATATATGTATTCATAAAACATTTTTCATTTAAAAGTATAACAAAATAATATGCTGTGTATATCATTTGGGAATGTTTTTCATTTAACATTGTTTTTGAATTGTATTCATGTCAGTAAATGTACATCTAGTTTGTTTATTTTTCATTGCTCTATAGAATTATGTTGTATCAATAAGCCACTATTCATTTCCCACATAGGAAGTTATTCCCAATTTTTCATTTTCTAATTTTCTAATTAGTGCTGTGGTGAATATCCTTATATTTGATTCCGTGCACATGTGGGAGAAAATTTCCAAAGAATTACCTAGTTTTGTTTAATTCTTGAGCGATATATGCACCAAAGCACATTGAAGATGCTTAGTAAGTATTACTTAACACTGGATGAACATTCAGATTCTATATTTTATTCATCTTGTTAGTTTATCTGAATGAAATCATTATTTGAAATGAAAAAGTATGCTGTGGTGTATTTGTTTCTGTTAAAACAAATACAGAATATATGAATACCCAAGATCAAACTGGTGTTTGTAAATAATGTAATTATAATTCATTAGACTTGTAATGCCTGCTGTTAGGTAGGTTGAGATGGGAGGATTGCTTGAGCTCAGGCGTTTGAGGCTACAGTGACTTATAATTAATTGTGCCATTGTACTGCAGTCTGGGTGATGGATTGAGACCCCATCTTTAAAATTTAAAAAAAAAAGCATAAATAAAAATATTAGCAACATAAATAGTAAACCTTCAAGTTTACTATTATCTTCTAAAAAAGTATGATGGTGTTCTTATACATTAAAATTTTTAGCTTCTGGCTAGGTGTGGTGGCTCACACCTGTAATCCCAGCACTTTGGGAGGCTGAGGCCAGAAGATTGCTTGAGCCCGGGAGTTGGAGACCAGCCTGGGCAACACAGTGAGACCCAGTCTTTAAAAAGAATTAGCTGGGTGTGGTGGTGTGTGCCTGTAGTCCCAGCTACTCAGGAGGCTGAGGTAGGAGGATTGCTTGAGCCTGGGAGGTAGAGGCTGCAGTGAGCTGAATTTGCACCATTGCATTCCAGCCTAGGTGACAGAGTGAGACTCTAGCTCTTAAAATTTTTTTAAAGTTTCTACAAATAAAAATATTCATGATAATATTTGGGTCCATGGTGCTTTGGACCTTAAACCTAACAGAAACCCAAAAGAGAAAATTAAAAGGGTGAGAAATATGTGTGATGTTTTGTTTTTTATTTAAGGATGGAGCCAATTTGTTTTTTAGTTGTTTCCTTTTTATTTGTGAATGTAAGCATTTTGAGTGACTTCTTCTGAATTATAATCTACCATCTTATTTTGATCAAGGTCTTGGTTGCACATCAGGATCATCTTTGAAACTTTAAGAAAATGTCTGAGAGATTTTAATTCAGTGTTTTAGGGGTGGGAATGGCTGTTTTTAAAAAGATTCTTCAGATGACTCTAATGTTTAGCTCAGGGTGTGAAATACTGCCTTAGCAGAACTAGGGACAAGAGGGAGGCTGGAGAGGTTTCTGTAGGTTTTCTTCAGTCTGTTTTTCAGGAGACAGTACAGGATGGGACTCTGCCTTTTTCCCCCAGTCGTTCTGATGTTTTGCTGCCAAAATAGATACACCTGCAATGCCTTGTTTGTCTTTATTTGGAAATAGTAGACAGTGTTGATATGGAGTGGATAGTGGAGTACACGTAGAAAAAAGGCAGGTTAATGACAATTATGGATAGTGTTGAAGTAAATATTAGGAAGGAAATTGGTAATATCATAAAATTACCAAGTTTTTACATACCATATTGATAGTGTCTGTGCAGATAATTCCACTTTGAGAATAAAAACCTTTATGGCATACTTAAGTATAGGATTGCAAAAGAATCTGTTCCATATACGTCACCTACTTCCCCATTCTTTAAGGACTGATACTGAATTTATTTACAAAGCAATAATAAAATAAAAAAGAGCTCTTGGCCCCTAGCTTTAGAACTTTTTATGGGTTCTCTTAATGTTACTTTGAGTTGTAAAAAATGGCATTTGCATCTGTAAAGGGAAACAATTAGGATTTGTAACTTGGAATTTCCAAGGTTGTCATGTGCTTAGTAAGTCGATAAAATATTAACCTTTTTTACTTGTGTCCAATATGCCATTTTTCTAAGGATTATGAGGTATTTCATTTCTAATACAAAAGTTACAAAATGCTGACTAAAGTAAGTATCTTTTTCTGTGTGTAAATGTGTGAATAATAGCCACTCCTTTCTCCTAGAAGATGGGCTTCATGGGATTGTGAGCTGCACTGCTTGTGGACAACAGGTCAATCATTTTCAAAAAGATTCCATTTATAGACACCCTTCATTGCAAGTTCTTATTTGTAAGGTATGTAATGATCTGTTGATATTTCATACCATAAATATTTGAATGCTTACCATATACCAGGTCTTTGAGGGCACAGTCTTGAAGAAAGATGGAAATGGTATCTGCCCTTAGAAGACTTCTATTGTAGTGGGGAAAATAGACATACAAAGCCTAAGTGTCATGATAGGGGAGATACTGTGATTATGGGAGCACACCGGAAGCCTGTGTAAATAGGATTTGGATGGCTTTCTAGTGGAAAGCTGATATGTGAAATATGAATAAGAATTAGCCTGGTAAGTGAGATTGGTTCATCATGTTCTGGGAAGAGGCAACATAGTATTCAGATACTGGTGGTTGAGGGAGAGCTTGGTGTGTTTGAAAATCTCAAGAGTGGATGTGTGTAATGTTTGTGTTTTATAATCTTTCCCCTTATATATCCTACTTCCCCAAATGTAAACTATCTATGTGGAGCAGGGTTTTGACATAACTTGGAGATGATAGAATTAAAAATGTTTTTTATATGTTGGTTATAATTTTAACAGTCTGTGCCACTTTTTTGTTAGTAATACCTTGGAGTTAATTTTAAATATCTATAAATGTGGGCCCGGCACGGTGGCTCATGCTTGTAATCCTAGCACTTTGGGATGCCGAGGCTGGTGGATCACCTGAGGTCAGGAGTTCGAGACCAGCCTGGCTAACATGGTGAAACCCCGTGTCTACTAAAAATACAAAAAATTAGCTGGGCATTGTGGCGGGTCCCTGTAATCCCAGCTACTTGGGAGGCTGAGGCAGGAGAATCGCTTGAACCTGGGAGGTGGAGGTTGCAGTGAGTCGAGATTGCACCATTGTACTCCAGCCTGGGCAACAAGAGGGAAACTTCGTCTCGGTAACTACCTACCTACCTATAAATGTCAAGGTTATGGTTTTCTTAACTCATATTCCTGCTAAGATTAATCCTATGTTAGTTTGTTTCCCAATAAAAAGCTGCCTTTGAAATGCAGTGGCAGGCCATGTTTTCCTGGGAATTCTAGCTCTAGATCTTGCATGAATTTTTGATAGATTCAGACATGCTTAAATGAACTGTACTTTGTTCTTTAGCAATTTGTATCCCTCCTTTCCTTGAATTCAGTTCAGCCAGGGGCCTATCTAGGGTATGTATTGGAGAGTTTCGTTTTAAATTGTGACAGTAGAATCTAATATTGCTGGATTTGTGACATGTATTTGCCTTTCTGTTTTCTTATCCATATGATTGTCTTTTTTCAAGAACCACTCTGTTGAGCCTAGGCCATTTCACTAATCTGTAGTTTGTATCAGTGAGCACCTTTTCCCTTTCTGCAGTCCCACTGGAAAGACTGAAGTCAGTCAAACTTGGATTTGAATAACAGCTTTGCCCCTTACTAGTTGTATGACTTTAGATTTATTTACATATTAATGAAAGTTAGCCTTTTCTCTCATAATATGTCCTACCTTGCATGGTAGGTATTTTGATATTTAAAGATAATGTAGATTAATTGTTTAGCTGTATACATAGTAGCTGTTTGTATATGGTGGCTATTAAAATTGCTAAGTACCCACATCTAATACATTTTTATGTAGAGCTTTAGTAGCTAGTTGTATGAGACCAGAAATTAGCTTTACTAAAATCTTTTGTAAACTTTTTTTTTTTTTTTTTGAGACAGAGTCTTGCTCTGCTGCCCAGGCTGGAGTGCAGTGGCGTGATCTTGGCTCACCACAACATCCACCTCCTGGGTCAAGCGATTCTTCTGCCTCAGCCTCCCAAGTAGCTGGGATTACAGGTGTCTACTACCACACCTGGCTAATTTTTGTATTTTTAGTAGAGACAGGGTTTTACCCTGTTGGCCAGGCTGGTCTTGAACTCCTGACCTCAAGTGATCCACCCACCTCAGCCTCCCAAAGTGCTGGGATTATAGTCATGAGCCACCGCACCCAGCCAAAAATCTTTTATAAACTTTTAAATAAGGAATAGTGGTACTTGAGTGTATGGAAATCTGTTTCAAGGCATTAATTCTTGAGATAGTTAGATGTCTGGAAAATACAGACATTGGGTAGTGGGTAGCAGTGTTTATTTTATTTATTTATTTATTTTTGAGGCAGAGTTTCACTCTGTTGCCCAGGCTGGAGTGCAGTGGCGTGATCTTGGCTCACTGCAACCTCTGCCTCCGGGTTCAAGTGAGTCTCCTGCCTCGACCTTTAGAATAGCTGGGATTACAGGCGCTTGCCACCACGCCCAGCTAATTTTTGTATTTTTAGTAGAGACTGGGTTTCGCCATGTTGGCCAGGCTGGTCTTGAACTCCTGACCTCAGGTGATCCACCCTCCTCGTCCTCCCAGAGTGCTGGGATTATAGGCATGAGTCACTGCGCCCAGCTGGGGTAGTGCAGTGTTTTTGCTTTGAGTCTCTGAAACATGCACACATACTCCCTTTTTTTAAAAAAAATTGTTTTTATTTTTAAAATTTTTTTGGGTTCATGGTAGGTATATATATTTATGGCATACATGAGATGTTTTAATACTGGCGTGCAATGTGAAATAAGCACATCGTGGAAAATGGGGTATCCATCCCCTCAAGCATTTATCCTTTGAGTTACAAGCAATCTAATTACATTCTTTAAGTTATTTAAAAATGTACAATTAAGTTGCTATTGACTGTAGTCACCCTATTGTGCTATTAAATAGTAGGTCTTATTCTTTGTATTTTTTTGTACTCATTAACCATCCCCACCTCCTCCCTATCCCCTCACTACCTTTCCCAGCTTCTTGTAACTGTCCTTCATGACATCCTTCATTAGTTCATCCATGAGTTCAATTGTTTTGATTTTTAGATCCCACTTATAAGTGACAACATGCAATGTTTGTCTTTCTGTGCCTGGCTTATTTCACTTAACATAATGATCTCCACTTCCTTCCATGTTGTTGCATGTGACAGGATCTCATTCTTTTTATGGCTGAATAGTACTCCATTGTGTGTATGTACCGCATTTTATTTATTTATTTATCTGTTGATGGGCACTTAGGTTGCTTCCAAATCTTTGCTATTGTAAACAGTGGCCCAGCAATCATAGGAGTGCCAGTATCTCTTTGATATACTCATTTCCTTTCTTTTGTGTATATACTCAGCAGGTGGATTGCTGGATCATATGGTATCTCAATTTTTAGTTTTTTTGAGGAATCTCCAAACTGTTTTCTATAGTGATTGTACTCATTTACATTCCTACCAACAGTATACAAGGGTTCCCTTTTCTCTACATCCTTGCCAGCATTTGTTATTGCCTGTCTTTTGGATATAAGCCATTTTAACTGGGGTGAGATGATATCTTATTATAGTTTTGATTAACATTTCTCTGATAATCAATGATGGTGAGCAGCTTTTCATATGCCTGTTTGTCATTTGTATGTCTTCTTTGGAGAAATGTCCAGTCTAATCTTTTGCCCATTTTTTGATTGGATTATTCGATTTTTTCCTATAGAATTGTTGGAGCTCTTTATATATTGTGGTTATTAATCCATTGTCAGATGGGCACTTTGCAAAATGTTCTCCCATTCTGTGGGTTGTCTTCTCATTTTGTTGATTGTATCCTTTGCTGTGCAAAAGCTTTTTAACTTGATGTGATCTCATTTGCCAATTTTTGCTTTGGTTGCTTGAGCTTGTGTGATATTGCTCAATAAATCTTTGCCCACACCAGTGTCCTGGAGATTTTCCCCAGTGTTTTTAATTACTTAAAAAAATAAAGTTTTTGTCCTTTATGAATGTTATCAATTTTGAATTAAATTTCCCCTTCCTCTTTTCTTTTAATAGAATTGCTTTAAGTATTACATGAGTGATGATATTAGCCGTGACTCAGATGGAATGGATGAACAATGTAGGTAGGTAATATAGATGAGCTAACATTCAGTGTTTCCTACTTTTGGGAGGAATTGTTACATAATCATTTATGAGGTTTGTCTTTCATAGTATCATCATTGATGTCTTTAATGAAAGATTGTTCTTTTCCATAAAACCCTGAGTTTATGTCTAAGTTTCTAATAAAGAGTAAGCAGATGACCTAAATTACCACTAAAATTACTGGCAGTAAAAATTTAAATTGCATTATAACGAAGAGATTAAAATGAGTTTTGTTGGGAATAATGTTTATTTTTATTTTTTTACATATCTTTTCAGTTTCCTGAAAGAAGGGAATAATGTTTTAATCTTTAAAACATTTCAGATGGTGTGCGGAAGGTGGAAACTTGATTTGTTGTGACTTTTGCCATAATGCTTTCTGCAAGAAATGCATTCTACGCAACCTTGGTCGAAAGGAGTTGTCCACAATAATGGATGAAAACAACCAATGGTATTGCTACATTTGTCACCCAGAGCCTTTGTTGGACTTGGTCACTGCATGTAACAGCGTATTTGAGAATTTAGAACAGTTGTTGCAGCAAAATAAGAAGAAGATAAAAGTTGACAGTGAAAAGAGTAATAAAGTATATGAACATACATCCAGATTTTCTCCAAAGAAGACTAGTTCAAATTGTAATGGAGAAGAAAAGAAATTAGATGATTCCTGTTCTGGCTCTGTAACCTACTCTTATTCCGCACTAATTGTGCCCAAAGAGATGATTAAGAAGGCAAAAAAACTGATTGAGACCACAGCCAACATGAACTCCAGTTATGTTAAATTTTTAAAGCAGGCAACAGATAATTCAGAAATCAATTCTGCTACAAAATTACGTCAGCTTAAGGCTTTTAAGTCTGTGTTGGCTGATATTAAGAAGGCTCATCTTGCATTGGAAGAAGACTTAAATTTGGAGTTTCGAGCGATGGATGCTGTAAACAAAGAGAAAAATACCAAAGAGCATAAAGTCATAGATGCTAAGTTTGAAACAAAAGCACGAAAAGGAGAAAAACCTTGTGCTTTGGAAAAGAAGGATATTTCAAAGTCAGAAGCTAAACTTTCAAGAAAACAGGTAGATAGTGAGCACATGGATCAGAATGTTCCAACAGAGGGACAAAGAGCAAATAAAAGTACCGGTGGTGAACATAAGAAATCTGATAGAAAAGAAGAACCTCAGTATGAACCTGCCAACACTTCTGAAGACTTAGACATGGATATTGTGTCTGTTCCTTCCTCAGTTCCAGAAGACATTTTTGAGAATCTTGAGACTGCTATGGAAGTTCAGAGTTCAGTTGATCATCAAGGGGATGGCAGCAGTGGAACTGAACAAGAACTGGAGAGTTCATCTGTAAAATTAAATATTTCTTCAAAAGACAACAGAGGAGGTATTAAATCAAAAACTACAGCTAAAGTAACAAAAGAATTATATGTTAAACTCACTCCTGTTTCCCTTTCTAATTCCCCAATTAAAGGTGCTGATTGTCAGGAAGTTCCACAAGATAAAGATGGCTATAAAAGTTGTGGTCTGAACCCCAAGTTAGAGAAATGTGGACTTGGACAGGAAAACACTGATAATGAGCATTTGGTTGAAAATGAAGTTTCATTACTTTTAGAGGAATCTGATCTTCGAAGATCCCCACGTGTAAAGACTACACCCTTGAGGCGACAGACAGAAACCAACCCTGTAACATCTAATTCAGATGAAGAATGTAATGAAACAGTTAAGGAGAAACAAAAACTATCAGTTCCAGTGAGAAAAAAGGATAAGCGGAATTCTTCTGACAGTGCTATAGATAATCCTAAACCTAATAAATTGCCAAAATCTAAGCAATCAGAGACTGTGGATCAAAATTCAGATTCTGATGAAATGCTAGCAATCCTCAAAGAGGTAAGCAGGATGAGTCACAGTTCTTCTTCAGATACTGATATTAATGAAATTCATACAAACCATAAGACTTTGTATGATTTAAAGACTCAGGCGGGGAAAGATGATAAAGGAAAAAGGAAACGAAAAAGTTCTACATCTGGCTCAGATTTTGATACTAAAAAGGGCAAATCAGCTAAGAGCTCTATAATTTCTAAAAAGAAACGGCAAACCCAGTCTGAGTCTTCTAATTACGACTCAGAATTAGAAAAAGAGATAAAGAGCATGAGTAAAATTGGTGCTGCCAGAACCACCAAAAAAAGAATTCCAAATACAAAAGATTTTGACTCTTCTGAAGATGAGAAACACAGCAAAAAAGGAATGGATAATCAAGGGCACAAAAGTTTGAAGACCTCGCAAGAAGGATCATCTGATGATGCTGAAAGGAAACAAGAGAGAGAGAATTTCTTTCCAGCAGAAGGCACAGTTGATAAAGACACGACCATCATGGAATTAAGAGATCGACTTCCTAAGAAGCAGCAAGCAAGTGCTTCCACTGATGGTGTCGATAAGCTTTCTGGGAAAGAGGAGAGTTTTACTTCTTTGGAAGTTAGAAAAGTTGCTGAAACTAAAGAAAAGAGCAAGCATCTCAAAACCAAGACATGTAAAAAAGTACAGGATGGCTTATCTGATATTGCGGAGAAATTCCTAAGGAAAGACCAGAGTGATGAAACTTCTGAAGATGATAAAAAGCAGAGCAAAAAGGGAACTGAAGAAAAAAAGAAAACTTCAGACTTTAAGAAAAAAGTAATTAAAATGGAACAACAGTATGAATCTTCATCTGATGGCACTGAAAAGTTAGCTGAGCGAGAAGAAATTTGTCATTTTCCTAAGGGCATAAAACAAATTAAGAATGAAACAACTGATGGAGAAAAGAAAAGTAAAAAAATAAGAGATAAAACTTCTAAAAAGAAGGATGAATTATCTGATTATGCTGAGAAGTCAACAGGGAAAGGAGATAGTTGTGACTCTTCAGAGGATAAAAAGAGTACGAATGGAGCATATGGTAGAGAGAAGAAAAGGTGCAAGTTGCTTGGAAAGAGTTCAAGGAAGAGACAAGATTGTTCATCATCTGATACTGAGAAATATTCCATGAAAGAAGATGGTTGTAACTCTTCTGATAAGAGACTGAAAAGAATAGAATTGAGGGAAAGAAGAAATTTAAGTTCAAAGAGAAATACTAAGGAAATACAAAGCGGCTCATCATCATCCGATGCTGAGGAAAGTTCTGAAGATAATAAAAAGAAGAAGCAAAGAACTTCATCTAAAAAGAAGGCAGTCATTGTCAAGGAGAAAAAGAGAAACTCCCTAAGAACAAGCACTAAAAGGAAGCAAGCTGACATTACATCCTCATCTTCTTCTGATATAGAAGATGATGATCAGAATTCTATAGGTGAGGGAAGCAGTGATGAACAGAAAATTAAGCCTGTGACTGAAAATTTAGTGCTATCTTCACATACTGGATTTTGCCAATCTTCAGGTATGCAAAAATAAATAAAAAATTCATAATTTGTACTTCCCCCTCTTGAATTCTACATTGTTTAATTTTCCCTGAAGCTAATCAAATTTAGGGTTACTACTTAGGAGAATACCACTTAAAAATTATTTAGGAGTTTATTAAAAAAATTTCCTTATTTATTTTTATGCTGCCATTGGAAGATATTTTGAACATTGCTAGTATTCAGTATCAGGGATCCCAAATTTGTTGAGTAAATGACAAAATTTCTTTATCAATGTTTAGTGCTTTTCTCTGGAGTAATGAGCAGAAAGAAAAGCAGACTGGTGCCAGTGGTTCAGTAGCTATTTAGTTATATAATGGAAGTGAGTGCTTGGTACTGGTATGACATGGTGTGTCAAAATTTTAACTGCCATGCATATGGCTTTTTAAGTTTGAACAGATAACTTTGTGTCTCATGAAATCCCCTTTAATTATTTTTAATTTGCCTCATTAAAACCCTTTGTTGTTGCTTATTAACTAGTTTCTAATGACATGAACAGATGTTTTTCTTTTAAAAACACTCAAAATGAAGGAAGGAAGAAAATCCAAACATTAGCTGGATTAGCCTACCCTGATGAGGTAGAGTACTAGGAACATTAAAGTTTGGGTCAGCTGGTGAATGAAAATACTTTTATGAATTAGTTAAAATTAATCTTTAAAAATTTATGAAAAATAATTTTAAAAATAAGTTTTTATTATTGAAGTTATTTTAAAAATCAGTTGTGTATTAAATGTGTATTGGTCATTTGTCTTTTTTTTTAGTCAGTAAGACCTGTCAGTTCTATGGATACTCAGAATTTATTTAAAAATTTTTATAAAGTGGGTTTTACATAAAATTGTATTTCCAACATAGGTAGAATTTAAAAATTTTTCCTTTCAGTTTTTATGTTATAGTTTTCAATTTATCCCAATTGGATTTTAATGGAATTAATTTGAATCTTGGCTATTTTTTAAATTTTAATTTTTAATTTTATAGAGATGAGGTCTTGCTATGTTACCCAGGCTGGTCTTGAACTCCTGGCATCAAGCAATCCTTCCACCTCGGCCTTCCAAAGTGTTGGAATTACAAGCATGAGCTACTGTGCCCAGCAAAATCTTGTTTTTTAATAAAACTTTACATTTCTTTTATGGAGTACTTATGACTTGACTTGAAAACCACATGTGATATGCATGGTGTGTGCTTCAATTGAATGCTCTGCTATATCAGATGACTAGATGGAGCTCTGTTTGTGTGGCTATTGTAACTTCAAGTTCACAGTTTCTTACCTGAAATTCTTGGGGTCTACTGTGTTTCAGAATCTGCAACTTTTTGGTTTTTAGAAAAATAATAGAAAGCAGTTACTATATATTTTATAAAAGCTCCAGTGGGGCCTGATGCAACACCAAATAATCAAACACATAGTATTTCTGCAGCAAAACATTTGAAGATTCACATTTAAAAGAATAAGCAGTTTAGACCAGGTTTTGCTGCCAGATTGTCTTTGGTACCCTCTTACAGAAACTTTCCGTTTTGAGAGTGTTTTAGATTTCAAAATTATATATAGGGGATTGTGGACTTATATTAAAAATACAGAATCTAATATTTACTTTGATGTCAAATCAATGTTTTAGTTGTTAGGTTAGCTGTGAAAATCCTTATTAAGGATTAGAGTTTAAGAATAATAAATTGTGTTTAAAAATTGAGTTAAAAATCCATTAAAAATTATATGTCACTGAGCTAATTTTATTTCTGGTTTTATTTATTTGGATCTTCCCTCTTTTTTTCTTAGTCTCGCTATTTTTAAACTTTGGAAAATTGGTTTCTGTGATTAAACAATTTCACTGGTGAAATCAATATGTTTGATTTCAAGTATTTTACTAATTAAGATCTCACTTGATTTATTGATACCTATGAAAATTTCTGTTATGCACCTCTCATGGTGAGAATTATTAATATTTAGTGTATTAATTAATATGAATTCATTAGGCCTTAAGAAGGGATGGTGATATATGGCAAATACTCAATTGATGCATCTCTTGATAATTATCTCAGCACTGATCTAGATCACTGTGTTCCATTTTGATTTATTTAACTTTGATCTTAAGGACAAATAGGCTGATGGGGAGTAAACTTTTTCTCAGGTGTGTATCAAGAGAAACTTTGAGAATTCGTCACTTCAGCAAATGCCAATCCTTCAACTGCTTGGTGAAATAAGCCTTGTTGAGATTTTCTTTACCCTGGATATTTTTGGGGACTAAGCTGATTATTTGGGATGAAATAAGAAAGAAGATAAATTTGTTAGGGAATTTAACCTGTGAAAAATTGGGCCTTGTCAATAGAAACAAGTAGAATAGAATAGGAGTGCCTTGAAAATAAGCGCTATATAAAAAGTTCTGTTTTTAAAGATAAGTTTGCATGTGAGCCAATGTTATGATATTCCTTCAGAATTTACTTACATGCTTATATAAGCATGCTGAATTTATGTACTCCTCTGTCTAACTTAATTTTAGGTCACAGTTTTAGAAGGTTAAAAGAAAAACCCTGCCCCCTATTGAGTTTAGAGGATTCCAGTTTATTTGCAGTATTTGGGTATCATATTACAGCTACAGTATTTTCCTAGAAATTGGGGGTTGGTAATGGCATGAATAACCAAGATGAAGAACATGGTCCTAGGAGATTGCAGTTTAATGTAAGACAGACAGAGAAATCATTAAAAAATGTAACAGAAGAAAGATATTAAACTAGAATGGGGCCTGTAATCCCAGCACTTTGGGAGGCCAAGGTGGGTGGATCATCTGAGGTCAGTAGTTCGAAACCAGCCTGGCCAACATGGTGAAACCCCATCTCTACTAAAAATACAAAAAAAAAATTAGCTGGGTGTAGTGGCACACACCTGTAATCCCAGCTACTTGGGAGGCTGAGGCAGGAGAATCGCTTGAACCCAGGAGATGGAGATTGCAGTGAGCCGCGATTACGCCACTGCACTCCAGCCTGGGCGACAGAGCGAGACTCCGTCTCAAAACAAAAACAACAACAAACACAACAAACTATAATGGGGCTACACAATAAATGGCAAGTGAGCTATTTAAATATTTGGGGAAATACTTAGAAGAATAGTTGGCGTTTGAACTTCAAAGGATAGGTCAAATTTTGAAAGGTGTAGTAAAGAGGGAGTGACAATACTATTACTAATTATATTTCATTTGAAGATTGGTCTGTTTGAATGAGATATTTATTGTGAGTTTGCTGGGATATTATGAAATCTCTTCTGTCTCTCTCTCTCTCTCTCTCTTTTTTTTTTTTTTTTTTTTTTTGAGTTGGAGTCTCACTCTGCCACCCAGGCTGGAGTGCAGTGGTGCAATCTCGGCTCACTGCAACCTCCGCCTTCCGGGTTCAAGCGATTCTCATGCCTCAGGCTCCCGGGTAGCTGAGATTACAGGTGCATGCCGCCACGTCGGCTAATTTTTGTATTTTTAGTAAAGACGCGGTTTCTCCATGTTGGCCAGGCTGGCCTCAAGCTCCTGACCTCAAGTGATCCACCCGCCTCAGCCTCCCAGAGTGCTGGCATTACAAGCTTGAGCCACCACGCCTGGCCTTATTTAGTGTATTTCTATCCTGAGCCTGTAGGTGTAGATTTTTTCCTCCATTTCTCTTCAACATTTTATTGTGAAAAACATTTAAGTATACACCAAAGCATCTACCATTAATATTTTACTGTATTTTCTTGATAACATATCTGTATATCCTCCTGTCTATCCATCAGTGTATCTTTTTTTTTGCCTTTTTAGCTTTTTATTTTGCATAATTATAAATCCACAGGAATTTGTAAAAAAAAAAAAAATACAGGGAGGTCTTAGATACCCTTTACTTAGTTTCCCTCAAGGGTAATATCTTGTAACTCTAGTACAGTGTCAAAACCAGAAAGCTGAAGATTTATTCAGATTTTACCAGTTTCACATGCACTCATTTGTGTGTGAATAAGTATAGTTCAATGCAGTTGTACCACATGTGTATCTTTGTATAATCACCACCACACCCGATATATCAAACCAGTTCCATTATCACAAGACTCCCTTGTGATACTGCTGTCCTTACCTCCATTCCTGACATCTGGCAACTAGTAATCTGTTCTTCATCACTGTAATTTTGCTATTTTGAAATGGAATCATGAAGTATATAACCTTTTGAGATTGGCTTTTTTCACTTAGTATAATACCCTTAAAATCTTTGATGCATTTCAAATTAAATGGTAGACATCAGCATACTTCTCCTGAAATACTTAAGCATGCATAGTATTAACCTACAGTTTGATATTTCAGTTTTTCTTTTGAAGTAAAATTTATATATAATAAAATGCCCAAATCTTAACCTCTTTAGATTTTTTTTTTTTTGAGACAGAGTTGTTACCCAGGCTGGAGTGCAGTGGTGTGATCTTGGCTTACTGCAACCTCCGCCTCCCAGGTTCAAGTGATTCTCCTGCCTTAGCCTCCCTAGTAGCTGGGATTACAGGCACACACCACTATGCCTGGTTAATTTTTGTGTTTTTAGTAGAGACGGGATTTCGCTGTGTTGGCCAGGCTGGTCTGGAACTCCTGACCTCAGGTGATCCGTCCGCCTCGGCTTCCCAAAGTGCTGGGATTACAGGCGTGAGCCACCTTGCCCGGCCCTCTTTAGATTTTTAATCAAAATATAGAAATGTAGCTTTTTATAAGAAAATAAGTTTTACTGTACTGAACTGTATCTCTGGGTAACTCAGGTCACAAATACCATACACATTCAACTGCATTTTAAAATTACTTGCTACTACCAAAATATTAATACTGGTTTTGCTATTCCTCGAAGATACAGCACCAGTTAACGTCAAAATTAAAATGGACCAGTATGAAGGTTATTGTGGCAAGAAACTTACGCTAATATGATGGCTGTTGATACAGAATTGTTACTGAGAAGGGTGGACTTTAAAAGCCTTGTGCCCTGGGAAGGAACTCTGAAATATATAAGATCCAGCTATTTATCATTTTACTGCTGGCACTTCACAAATAACCTGTTATGTTTTCTATAAGAATGCTTTTTACTCATATTTTGGAGTCCAGAGTTTAGACCCCGCTGCTTTAAAGTTTTTGGCTTTCAGTTTTATTTTACATGGTTTTAATTATATAGCTTATTTAAAGCTAATTTTAAGTACACTTTTTTCCCTCAAGGAGATGAAGCCCTATCTAAATCAGTGCCTGTCACAGTGGATGATGATGATGACGACAATGATCCTGAGAATAGGTATGATTCCATCTGTAAGGACTTTAAAAAGATTATAACACACCCTAGGCATGGGCACAAACAGCAGCAACGGAACAGCAAGCAGGTTGTAAAAACCAGGAGTGCCTGCCTTAGAAAGACTCGCTCACAGTCTTCCTGCAAGTTTGAAACAAAGGCCAGAAAATGGGCTAAAACTCAGAAACCTTAAGAGAAAGTAATATCATTATTTACACACCTAGCATAGGGTGTGTTATAAATACAGAACTGTCAATTTTATGTTTCTATGTAAACTGCAATAATTTTTTGGAATAATTTATTTTGACAGATTATTGATGAAAGTAAATCATATCTCAATAAATTGGTAACAACAGACATCTCTACGTTTGACTATTGTTAATTGCCATCCAATATGGTGGTCCTATTTATTAAGGCCTGTTGAGAATAAACAAAAAGAGAGATTACTCAGATATTTAAGGTTAAGAAATTGCTTTCAAAATAAGTGTCAATTTACAAGGTATCTAGACTGAGTTAGAGTTTAACCAGCTTTTCAAATAAAATAGAAATACACGGTATGAGAGCATTTACTTTAGTAAGACTTAATAGGTTTAAATGTCAACAGTGTAGCCTATACAGATATACTTAAGTAAGGGGTGGCTGGGTGAAGAAAAAGACACTATCAGTGTAGTGAAGAATAAGGAAAACAACAGTATTAAAGACTATAGCTATAATGTTTCAACATAACTTTTAAACACTTCCTGGACAATAGCATACCCGTGCTCATAATCTTCAACAAGAAGATACTGTGGTATAGTGCATGGAATTTTGGAATAATGGGCATAAGGGTATCTGATTTCTAACATTTTTAACAACTGTCTGTGTCATCATGGGCAAGTGACTTTACTTTTTGTCAAAAATTTACTATATTTAAGAAGAAAAAGTTGGGCGAAATTTTCTCTAATTCTAGTACCAAAACATCCATGATAGATTTGAGATGATTTCATTAAAGAGCACTACATTAACCATTCATTTATTCCTAATAGTAAGTTCTAACATGAAGAAAACATAAAAATATACATGTAATTTTCTGTCATAATTTTGTAAGAAATTAACTGAGTTAGTAAATGCCCTGGGTTCAGCTGTTAGTTTCGCTCTTTTATATCTTGCTGATGCTGTTAGGTTTCTCTGTTTCAAAGGTCAGCATTCTGCTAATTAACAGAAGAATGTTTTTATTAAGGTGAATGAACAGTTTTATTTTACACTTTTGAATAGAGCTTAATTGTGGACACAAATATTCAGATTCTGCTTGCCTACTTTTCTAAATTCAAAAATGTATATCCATTTATTTTATGGGATAGGTGGTAGGTTCCAGAATGGAGTGATAAGGGCATACAGTTTATTCATCAGGGATTTTACATTATATCATCACAGCCAGATACTGAAAGCATTTAAAATTTTATTCTTTTTTAAGATACTTTAATTTTTCTTCATTTATATTTGCTACTATTTGATTTTCTATACATTGTGAGGCCTCAGATGTTACAGAAAGGCTAATAATGTTTTAAACATTCTATATCTTAATTTAACTGTGAATGATTTACTTTTATTTCATATTTAACCACCAAATAAGAGTGTTGTTAAGGTATAATTTTTTTGTGTGTGTTAGAGTTTGTCAAAATATAAATATCATTTTCAACTTTTAAGTTACCTGATCGTATCTTTGTGTAACTGGCAAGTATTTTATTGGAAAGTATCTTTAATTCCACCTTGAATTTGTGATTAAAAAATACAACCCTGTTGAGTACTTTTGAGAAGAATTGAATTTTATCTTGAGCATGTCTCTCTATACTCAGTTTAATATGTTTTTATAAAATATACAATTTATTAACTTGTTTAATATTCACTATACCAAAGAGATATCTAATACCCATGGGTTATGTAGTCATGATGGGGATACAAATACTTTCTTGCACTATTTTAGTATAGATTATATATTTGAGCATATTTGAATATGCACTAAGCAACTTAAAAAATTCATTTGCAGATCACAATTAAGTCTTAGAATTATTTTTCTAACTTCCTAATTTTTGAGTAGGTTGTATTTTGGTAGACAGCATATTGTAATTGTATGTAAATTTGTACACAATTGTGTGTAAATTGTGTATAAATCTTATATGCTTTGTCTTTTTAGCGGTATTGTAATACATTTTCAGTGTTGGTGTTTATGAAGCGATAGTGTATTATTGCAAATGGTTAACTATTTGGATGCAATAAATTTTTGTAAACCTTTTTTCTTGTTCAAGCATTTAATTTTAATAATAATGTTACTTTTTTATATCATGAGAGTCGACATAATTTGTTATTAAAATATAGAGGCTAGTTTGTAGCCAAAGAAGTTTTGAAATTTTGAAATTTAGAACGTAAATACTTTTAATTCCCCTAACATATATAATTATATATATTTGTGTGAAAGTTTTGCAACAGATTTAACTACTGTTTACTTTTTTCTGTTTTAAAGCTATGATAGCTTTTGAGGGCATTTAAAAAACTTACTCATATCCTGAATATTTTAGTAAATGTGAATACATTTCTGTTTTAGCATACTGTTATGTAGCATCACTCATATTTGAAAGTAAATGTATACTATTATGAGACAGAGTGGTCTAACCTATAGATTAATTTCTATTTAATTGGATTTACTTAATGAACAAGGACAGAATATTATAGGTTGATCAACACTTGTATGTTTCTGGTTTAGCTTTTTATAAAAAAAAGTAGACTAATCATATATTTTGAATTTTATATAACTGAAAATTTATTTCAAATTTTTAGAGCTTAGGCTTTATGTAGTTTTTCAGTGGCAGAATAATAATACCAAATAGGTTGTCAGGTTTTCAAATTTATACATGTAATTTTAAATTAATATATTTGAATGTGCCATTAGGGTAGGGTTTCATTGGCCTTTCAAATACCTGTTAGTTGGATTTTAAATTGGTTCTTTCTTTGAAAAGACATGTATTCATATAATTTATTTCAATTCAATAATTAGGCTGGCATTGAAAATACATCATAATTCCTTTATATGTTCAATATAACTGGGGATATTTTGACCAAACATTTTCTAATAATATCATATATTTTAATTTAATATCTGTACTGGGAATGAGCCTCAAGTAATACGATAGTAGTGTGTTCAAGTTTTAACAGTATTAGTTTTGAGGATTAAACTAGGCTTGTCTTTAGAGACTGCCTACTGAACAATCACTGAAGAGACCATTTATCCCAAAAAAAGAATTACCTTTTGAAATTTCTTTATTCGTTTATTTTGCAGGATGTGAGAAATATTTACAATTGAGCTTTTGAGAGCAAAAGACCAAATTGCTAGGTTTTTCTAAATAAGCATTCTTTCTCCCTGACAACTTTGACTAAGAGCTGAGATTTCTACATGGATGTCTGCTCCCCTAACAAACACATTTACTTTATTGTTGAAATGTGCTTAATTGGGTCTAGTAATACTCCACATTTTTTCTCATAATTTCTCTGTGGGTGCGACTAAATGCTTTTTTTTCATAGAAGTGAAATTTGATGTGGAGATTACTAAAAAAAATTGTCCCATTGTTATGTTTAATTATATTGGGACTAGACCATAGCATTTTAAATTTCCAACTGTTGTTGTATCATTTGATGATAATTTTGTGTTTCAAACTAGAAAATATGCTAATGATTTTTTTTTTTCCTACTGGCTTGGTGTGGGTATTCTGTTGATGAAGGCTCTGTACTGTTAATCCGGCATATTTTCGGAGGAAACTAATGATTTCTGGATGTTATTTATGCCTAAGAAGATATTTAATGATTGTTTATCTGATTTCAGCACAATTAATGGCATGGGTATATCACAAGTCCCTTAATCGTTTGATGTTCACTTTGCTTTCATTTTAAACGCTTTTTCAAATGTCTGTCTCCTACACATGTTGTCTATTCTCTATGCAAATTTGCTAAATTTGGAATAATTTTTTTCTATGATTTTTTTTGTGGTAGTTCTGTTTCGTTAGCAAAACTTCTTTGATTCTCCTTTATTGTACTTGAAAAACAAAGGTGGCATTTTAAATTAAGTATTTTACTTGTTTTCCCATTTGAGTAAGGGTTTTAAATATCTAGCAATTTTATGGTAATTTTTTTTTTCAATTTCCTTTGTCTATATAGCACAGGTAAGTATTGCAAGTCATTTAAATATAACACAGGTGTCCAGCCAGTAGATAGGATCTACTTGTAGATATCTGAACTGGCTGTAGTTGTTACTGGCTTTCTTTTTTCTACTAGAATTCCCAGTCAGGAAAGACATATGATGTGTAGTGGTGACCTTTGTCCTTCTATGGTCAAGATTTAAACATTATAACCAGTGTTTCTTTCTTGTTCTCTGTTCTTTGGTGATATTGGGACTTCCAGAAAATAAGAAATAGGTCTTCCTCAAAAAAGAAAAAGAGAAAAAGGAAGAGTTTGGATTGCTAGTGTTAGGAAAAGTGATTAATTTTTCTGACTTAATATCCTTTGTCTTTAACTTTGAAATTTCAAAATAAAATTTTGAAATTTGAGATGAATAAATTCTGTGTTTTCATTTTTCAAGTATAAAAATATTGAACTAGTTATTTAATATGATCAAATTTCCCATATTAATTTGAGTATATTTTTTCTTGTTAAAATGCCTCTAAAACTGGTTTAGATTTTTGTATAAAATTAGGGAATACACATGTTATAATTCAGGCCTATGAAACATAACAGTCTGTATGAATTATTAATAACTGTGGGTTCTTAATTTCATAGTTTTTATTGTTCTACCTCCAAGATTTTTTTAAAAGGTCATTTGATATTAATTTTCCTGGTACCCTCACCAAAAAGGATACAGAGCTACTTTTCATTAACTACCCACATTGTAGGATTTGCGACTAAAAAAAGTTTCAAACCATTGTTTAGCTTTTTGATTATTTGGTGACTTCATTATTATTTCGTGAATTCCACCATTTTGGGGTACAGATCATTATGCCTTAGTTTTATATATATATATATATATATATATATTTATTTATTTATTTATTTATTTTTTTTTTTTTTTGAGACAGAGTCTCGCTCTGTCACCCAGGCTGGAGTGCAGTGGCATGATCTTGGCTCACTGCAGCCTCCACTTCCCTGTTTCAAGCAATTCTCCTGCCTCAGCCTCCTGAGTAGCTGAGATTACAGGCACCCCCCAGCACACCTGGCTAATTTTTGAATTTTTAGTAGAGACACGATTTCACCATGTTGGCCAGGCTGCTCTCGAACTCCTGACCTCAAGCGATCCGCCCGCCTTGGCCTCCCAAAGTGCTGGGATTACAGGCATGAGCCACTGTGCCTGGCCAGTCATATTTTTTAATAGAAAACTTAATATCAAGATACTAATTTTGAACCTGAGTTAAAATATATACTAATATGAATTTTGAAGAATTCCATATTCCATAACTTTTTTTTTTGAGACGGAGTCTCGCTTTGTCACCCAGGCTGGAGTGCAGTGGCACGATCTCTGCTCGCTGCAACCTCTGCCTACTGGGTTCAGGTGATTCTCTTGCCTCAGCCTCCCAAGTAGCTGGGACTACAGGTGCCTGCCACCATGCCCGGCTAATTTTTGTATTTTTAGTAGAGACGGGGTTTTGCCATGTTGGCCAGGCTGGTCTCAAACTCCTGACCTCAGGTTATTCGCCTGCCTTGGCCTCCCAAATTGCTGGGATTACAGACGTGAGCCATCGTGCCTGGCCACATGTTTTGTTTTTTAATTCCTATCCCTTAAATATATGACATTTATTAAAACAAAGCCTCACACCCTACTAAAATATTTAACATTCCTTGGCTATACTCCTTTGAATTATTTTACATATTAAACTTTAAAATATGGTGTGGTGCTTTAGTACTACATATACTTAGGTACCTCTAAAGAGCATGCATTTAAACCCATTATCTTATTTAGAATTCTGTTAATTAAGTACTCTATTATGATATTGTACACAAAAACCAATTTTTAAGCAAATTTTATCACCTTGTTTATGGATGCCCAGTATTTTGGCCTTCTAAAAATATATTTTTTTCCAGCAATTTTCTTCAAACCTGTTCTCAGAACCTCTTAAAAGATAAAATGGTAGTTGTAGAATGTATCTCAGATGGCCTACCCGTGCATTTTAGAGTGCATACTGGATTAAATATGTTTAAAACTCCTTTTATAGTCTTTAAAAAATCAAGCTGGGTGCAGTGGCTCACACTTGCAATCCCAACGCTTGGGGAGGCTGAGGTGGGAGGATCACTTGAGGCCAGGAGTTTAAGACCAGCCTGGGCAACACAGTGAGACCCTGTCTCTACTAAAAAAAGAAAAAATTAGCCAGGCATGGTGGTACCTGCCTGTAGTTCCAGCTACTCAGGATACCGAGGCAGAATGATTGCTTTAGCCTAGGAATTCAAGGTTACAAGGATCTGTGTTTGTGCCACTACATTCTAGCCTGGGCAACAGAGCAAGACTGTCTCTAAAATAAAATTTTTTAAAAATTAAAAGCCTGAATTCTTGCTTTTCTAAATACATAAATTTGAAATATGCGAAATACACATTTTTAAAAATGGGGGTCAGCGTGGTGGCTCATGCCTGTAATCCCAGCACTTTGGGAGGCCGAGGTGGATGGATCACCTGAGGAGTTTGAGACCATCCTGGTCAACATGGTGAAAGCCTGTTTCTACTAAAACTACAATTAGCTGGGTGTGGTGGCACACACCTGTAGTCCTACGTACTTGGGAGGCTGAGGCAGGAGAATTGCTTGAACCTGGGAAGCAGAGGTTGCAGTGAGCCTCGCGCACTCCAGGTTGAGATTGCGCTACTGCACTTCAGCCTGGGTGACAGAACAAGACTCTGTCTGAAAAAAAAAAAAAAAAAAATGGGATCGTCTGTATTTGCCCAGACACTCATTAGCATACAAGTGTTAACAAGTAGAGGGTATAGTGCTGGCACAGTAAAATTAGTAGCAGATTGGGATTTAGGATCTTAGGTTCTACTCCTGACTTTGCCACTAGTTAGCTTTGTTTCTTTGGCTGAGTCATTTCCTGTATCTAAGCCTGTTTCCTCATCTGTAGAATGAGAAAACTCTAAGGTTTGTCCTTCTAGCTCTAACATTTTGTATTGCTTTTGTTATGGCTCGAAAGCTCCCTGGTGCAAGAGGTCCTTCTCTTGATTGCATTTTAAGAAACTCAACATTTTGAATTATTGATTTACCTATCAGCAAGAGGTGGTTTACTTTCCTTTCCTGTTTGAGCGCTTAAACAAGAGACATTACTCATTTCCTTTCTAGATAGGATTGGAGTTAATAAAGGCTTTCTTGGCTTTCTCCTATGTTTTTTTTTTTTTTTTTTTTTTCTGATTGCTTGTTTGTCATTGTGTTGTTGGGCTCACTTCTTATTATTTTATTTGTGCTTTCTTTTAGTAATGGTGTTATCTTGGTGTTCATTATGTACTTTGGAAGACTTAGTATATGTGGGTTTTGGGGTCCTATTTATTTTCTCATGCGCCAGTTCCGATCATTGTTTGTTTGTGGGTTTTTACCCTTCCTCCCATATTGTTTTGCTTTCTCCCCCTCTCCCTTCCCTCCCTTTCAGGAAAATGGAGGAGTGGCTCCATTACTTCTGGCTCTGCCCAGGTTTTCTGCCACAAGAGTGGCACGGCCTGTGCCTCTAATGCTTCTGATAGAGTCGTGACTGCTTTGGATGCTACAACTGCCCCAAGATGTAATATTGAGCATTGAGATTCCAGGGGCAGTACATCGTCCTGGAAAGCCTCAAGAAAGGAAACTTCAGAGCAAACAGAATCAACTAGGGATCATGACTATACATCCATCACATGCATACCAGCATGGGTCCAGCCAAGGCCTCCAAAATGATGCTTTGCCAGCCTCAGCTGGTTCTCAAGTGATGATATCCTTGAAGTCTCTGTGGCCCGTGACTCCAGAGTTAAGGTAGTGGAGTTTCCCTTTAAAGCATCTCACAGCAGGCTTTGTAGATGGGACACATCTCATTTCAACATGCTTGCTGACTACTCAGGTTGAAGGTCAGCCTCAGCCCTTAGGTCCATTAAATTAAGTTCTAATTTTGAAATGTAGGGTATTATAGGCTAGGTTTATGATAGACTGGGTCTTTGGCATATTGGACTTCAGTAATAACTTATGCAAAATGATTCAACTTACTCTTTTTAGGGCTTAATTTACATAGCTATAAATTAGGTTTTCCTTTGGACAAAAGGTGTTAGAGGGCAAAAATAAAGCCTTTAGCCAGGTAGTCTCCATCACTCTGTATACAATTTGTGATTTGGAGAAAAATGACCTGAAGTTTGTAACTTTTCGGCTTCTGAATGTACTATGATTGTTCTATATGTTATGATCTTACTGAAAGTTGTCGCTAAGTTGTAATTCTATAGTATGTGGATCTGATTTCACTTTATATGATTTATTAATAGGTATACAATTGTATTTTATCTCATGTACATCATATTTCTTAGTCTAATGACAGTCCAGAACTTGAGAATGCATTAAGTAGGTTTACGTATTGTGATTTTCCGTTTTTTAGTAGACATATTCTTTGGAGACTAGGATTTGAAAGAAGAAAAATTATGTGATTTGCTACAATTAACAACCAAATCTTTATAGTTAATAGGAATTTTTTAAAGACTTTTTTTGAACTTGTAAATACAAACTGAAATCAGGTTGTTGAACTAGCCTTTCAAATAACTAGGTTAGGAATTGTATTTTTGTTGGCTGTTTAGTGTTCAACCCAAATGATGGTATGAGATCTTGTAAGTAAACTGTGTTTTTCCATTTCTAATCTAGTATTCAATGCTTCATATATTTTATACACACATACACACATATTTATTCCTCCCAAAATTCATTATTCAGATTAGTTTGAGGAAGTTTTTCTGGGTCCATGAGAAATGACAGTGTAGTATTACTAAACATGGTTTTAATATATACCAACAGAAAAAAAAAGTGCTATGCCAGACATAGAAATTTGCTGCTAACATTTTATTTTAGTATCTTCTAGTCTTAGGGACATACAAATTTTAGAAGTTTTTAAAATAGAACTATATTGCGGTTTATAAATTACTTTTTCACTGAATATTAATAAATATTTTCTATCTTAATCTTATTTAGAATATCATTTTAATTTCTATCTCTTATGGATAATCATGTGAAAATACTGTTTAATCAGTTTCTGATATTGAATGTTTAAACGTTTTCTCACCCTTTGCTATTGCAGACAACATTGTAATAAACATACATGAATTTTTTTTTCTTTTGAGACGGAGTTTTGTCGCTCACGTTGGAGTGCAATGGCATGATCTCAGCTCACTGCAACCTCCGCCTCCCGGGTTCAAGCAATTCTCCTGCCTCAGCTTCCTGAGTAGCTGGGATTTCAGGCACACACCACCACACCCAGCTAATTTTCGTATTTTTAGTAGAGACAGAGTTTCGCCATGTTGGCCAGGCTAGTCTCCTACCCCTGACCTCAGGTGATCTGCCTGCCTCTGCTTCCCAAAGTGCAGGGATTACAGGCATGAGCCACCACGCCTGGCTGAAATTTTTTTTAAAAAGATGATTTTATAGAATTTTTCCAGAAAGATTTATTTCTTCAATTTAAAGGGTTTCCCTTTATTCTGAAACTGTTTCCTAATTTGAGCAGGGCATGTTGTAAATAGTCTTTATTTTATAAAATGATGAAAGTAAATGGAATTTGGGTTTAAATTTCTTTTTTTTGGCAAAATGAAAAGTTGGCAACTCTGTATTTGTCTCATTTTAAGAAAGCTTACAGTGTGCAAACAATTGATCTAGAAATGTAAGAGCAAAACTTTATAGCTCAACTTTAGTAAGATTTAAATTGGTGTGATCTAATCTTCACTTTATTGAAATACAAATCCGGGCAGAAATCCTCAGAAAAGCAAACCCATCTGTGGCTTCCTTTAGCAATTGATGATTGTCTGTGTTGTCTAAATATTTCTGATCCATCTGTTTGAGGGAGAAAGCACCAAAAGGCATATAATAAACATTTATGGAAGTGATTGCCTATTTTGCTTCAGTCTATTTAGATGCCTTTGCTATGCATCTTTGAATATGAATAGTAATGAACAATCTATCTGTCAAATAAAATTTAGGAGGCAGCTAACATGCATTAATATCTCCTGCCATTGAATGCATTCTTCATTGAAATGTGGGTGTGTGCTAAGAAGTATAAAGAGGGGTTTCAAATCCAGAAATAACAAATGTTCCATCATCCCAGCCACAAGTTTTTGACTTAGAGAGTCAGTCTCGATTGCAGAGAACATGTTTATCCCATACAGATTAGCTCATGGCAGACTGTCAGGATCATGCCATCTTCTGTTTGAACTTTTCTGTAAGCTATTTTCTTGTTACTGTGACTTGTGAATTTATATTGAAAGGATACCCAGACTTATCAAAACATCTTGTCTTGCACAAAAGCTGTATGATTGCTTTTATCTTACATTTTCAGTTATTTTTCTTGAGTATAAACATGGAGATTTCCTAGGAATATATTTTATTTTAACATATGATGGTAGGAGTAAAAGTAGTGTTTTCTTATGCTTTTAGTAATTGATTTTTCCATTAGCAAATTGGTCTTTGGGGAGCATCTTGAGAAATTTTGTTGTGAGTGAAGCAAGTGCACTATTTTTTTTTTAAAGTAACCCATTTATGGTAATTCGTGTTCTTTTTACCATGTATGTAATTAGTAGCACTCATGTCCCTTCTTTCCCCTGTCTTGAATATTATTAGAGATTACTTATTGCTGTAATACCTAACATTTGTGTATGCTTTCATCTGGTTCACAGCATTTATGTAGTACATTGAAATTAAGGTCCAAAACTATCATCTTCTAGTTTGAAGCAAGGTGTCATTATATAGTGGTTTATTACACATTGGTTTTCCAAGAATATATTTTGCTGTTGAATAAAACCTCTTGTGGAGTTTTATCTTGGAATGCCATTTATCTGAACAAGTTCATTTACTGTTGTTGACCTGTCTGACATTGTAGTTATAGGATGGTGTCAGCAAAGCAAATAGAGGATTGGAAGGTTATGCAGCATCAAATTGCAATTGGTAAAAATAGTCAATAGAATATGTCCTTCAGAGTTTTCAATATATTGCAGAATTGTATAGAATTGAGAAATAATAAGTGTAAAGAACATTTTTAAAAGTTTTTGTTTATAGCAGGTTAAAACATGGTTTTGCTAGTTGTTTATTTACAATATAAAATCTATTGGCACATTTATTTCTATTTTGATGCAAAGAAGTCTGTTTTTGTTTTTAATCTGGTGTATTTCACCCCCAGATATATAGTTCTTTTTTTATTGTTTTTTACTCTCAAGAATTGCCAAGAAGATGCTTTTAGAAGAAATTAAAGCCAATCTTTCCTCTGATGAGGATGGATCTTCAGATGATGAGCCAGAAGAAGGGAAAAAAAGAACTGGAAAACAAAATGAAGAAAACCCAGGAGATGAGGGTGAGCTCCCCAGAGAGAAGTTTATAATGTCATAATTTGATTCCTTGACTAATTCAGTCTTTGAAGAATATCTGACCAAGAAATATCTTAATATGGCCCAGTGTGGTAGCTCACACCTGTAATCTCAGGACTTTGGGAGGCCGAAGTGGGTGGATCACTTGAGGTTAAGAGTTTGAGACCAGCCTGATCAACATGGTGAAACCCTGTCTCTACTAAAAGTAGCTGGGCGTGGTAGTACGTGCCTGTAGTCGCAGCTACTCAGGAGGCTGAGGCAGGAGAATCGCTTGAACCTGGGAGGCAGAGGTTGCAGTGAGCCGAGATCATGCTGCTGCACTCCAGCCTGGGTGACAAAGCGAGACTCCATCTCAAAAAGAAGAAGTAGAAGAAAAAAAATCTGTTAATACTTGCATTTGGAGTTCATGAAAATGTTTAAAACTTTATTACCACGATTTCTCTTGAATATCTTGTAATAATTATGGAAGTTACTCTAATTTTGTCAGTTACTGCCAATAAACAGATGATTTTTTTTTTTTTGAGACAGAGTTTTGCTCTTGTTGCCCAGGCAGGGGTGCAATAGCGCAATTTTGGCTCACTGCAACCTCCGCCTCCCGGGTTCAAGTGTTTCTCCTGCCTCAGCCTCCCGAGTAGCTGGAATTATAGGCATGCGCCACCACACCCTGCTAATTTTGTATTTTTAGTAGAGACGGGGTTTCTCCATGTTGATCAAGCTGGTCTTAAACTCCCGAACTCAGGTGATCTTCCCACCTCGGCCTCCCAAAGAGCTGGGATTACAGGTGTGAGCCACTGCACCTGGCCCTAAACAGATGATTTTCAAAGCAAAATATTTTATACCTTACAAAAGGTTCTATAAATATATAGGTGATATTTATTCAATAATAATAGTAATATGTCAAGTCTGATGTGTGAGATTACCTGATAACACCAATGATACCAAAGTATGTGTATAACTCTGATTTTTTTCATAAGTTGAAGTAGTTGTCAACAGGCAAAATAGATTTACAAGGCATTTTAAAGGCTGAAGAAGGTTTTATTGATTTATTTTCATTTAGAAGCAAAAAATCAAGTCAATTCTGAATCAGATTCAGATTCTGAAGAATCTAAGAAGCCAAGATACAGACATAGGCTTTTGAGGCACAAACTGACTGTGAGTGATGGAGAATCTGGAGAAGAAAAAAAGACAAAGCCTAAAGAGCATAAAGAAGTCAAAGGCAGAAACAGAAGAAAGGGTAAGACGTTTTAATTCTGAATGTAAAGAACATATTGGACCAGGCACAGTGGCTTATGCCTGTAATCCTAGCACTTTGGGAAGCTGAGGTGGGCAGACTGCTTGAGCCCAGGAGTTTAAGATGAGCCTGGGCAACATAGCGAAACCTCGTCTTTATGAAAAATAGAAGAAATAGCTGGGTGTGGTGGTGTGCACCTGTAGTCCCAGCTACTTGGGAGGCTGAGGTGGGAGGATCACCTGAGCCCTGGAGGTCAAGGCTGTAGTGAGCAGTGATTGCACCACTGCATTGCAGCCTGGGCGACAGAGTGAGACCCTGTCTCAAAAACAAAAACAAAAACAAAAAAAATACTGGTTTTGTAAACTAATTATACTAATGAAATTTAAGTATATGGCCAGGCATGGTGGCTTATACCTGTAATCCCAGCACTTTGGGAGGCCAAGTTGGGTGGATCACGAGGTCAGGAGATTGAGACCATCCTGGCTAACACGGTGAAACCCCGTCTTTACTAAAAATACAAGGAATTAGCTGGGTTTGGTGGCACACGCCTATAGTCCCAGCTACTCAGGAGGCTGAGGCAAGAGAATCGCTTGAACCCGGGAGGCGGAGGTTGCAGCAGTGAGCTGAGATTGCGCCATTGCACACCAACTTGAGTGGCAGAGCGAGACTTTTTCTCCAAGAAAATTAAAAAAAAAAAGAAAGAAATTTAAGCATGTCTGCTCAAACAAGTGACCACCTATATTAAGCAAATGTCGGTACACTGGCAACAAGTATACTATCACATGAGATTAAAATTAATGATTTAGAGTGGGAAGATAACCCAGAAACTTTAGATGACACAAAGAATATTTTTAACCTTTAGATTATAAAGAGAAATAAATGCGATTTAATAAATAAAATAAACATGTAGAAAGTATAAGATTGCATGCAACTGCAAAAACAGTGCTTTCCTGTAGAAGGGTAGAAAATGAAATTAATTTGGGTAAATTTATGCAAGCTTATATGCAGAACTTGACTGGCATATAGTCAGAGTAGATTTCCACTTCATTAAAAGCCTGGGTCCTTTTGCATTGAGGGCTTACATGTTTCCAGCAATATGGTGGGCATTGAGGATACAAAAATGAATAAAAATGTATCTCAGTGATTCTGGTAGGTAACTAGGTTTGGCAGTCACTGGTTTAGTAAGAATTATTGACCTTTATATTATACAAAATTATAGCACCACGAGGGACATTTTATGTAACGTAATTATATAATGTGGCACAAAGAAGGGCTTCTTTAGCTTCTTGAGGGGTGGGAGTTACCCCAGAGAAGGCTTCACAAAGAAGGCTTTTACCCAACAGATTAAATTCAAAATGTGGGAGCACGTAGATTGTTGTGAAGATTTACAATACAAGCAGGGAAAAAAAATTTTAAAACCTGTGTAAAATGTTGGCACATGATGGATGGGATACAATTAATATAGTATAAGCTGCTCTGTAGATAGGAGTAGGGAAAGGAACAACAGGGGATGAAGCTGGGCCTGTAAAACAGAGACCAGATACTGGAGATCTTTGTAAGCCTGTGTTTTTCACACTGGAGTACTGGGTCGTATACCAAGGTGTACATCTCTTTGGTGTCTCTTATTTTATTCGAGGTTTGGGGAAGGTAATTTTATATTAAATGATATATATTGGGTAATTAAATGTGATATTTGCCTGCGAATTTTGGGTAACAAAAAGTCCAAAGAATTTTTTTGTTGTTGCTGTGGTTGGCTTTTTGATGACTAGGGGTAAATTTTGAAGACTATTGTTAGTACCCAACCCATGGATGGCAGATGAACTCTTCTTTGCCAACTAGGAGTAGGAACGCATTTTTGCAAGTGTTTGGGAAATATAATAGGCTCTAAAGGATGCAGAGCCATTGAAAAGTTTTTTTTTTTTTTTTTCAATTACTGTATTTATTTTTGAACTCTGGACCTCTGGTGATCCACCTACCTCGGCCTCCCAAAGTGCTGGCATTATAGGCGTGAGCCACCATACCGGCCTTATTTTTAAATTTTTTGTTTAACAGCTATATTGAGATATAACTCACAAACCACACAGTTCACCATTTACAGTATACAATTTAGCAGTTTTTAGTATAATCATAGAGGATTACCACCACTTTAAAAAATGTTTTATTTGAAATGTATGTATAAAGAAGTGCACATTATCAGTAAGTAGACATCTTGATGAAAACGTAGGGCACCCAGATCAAGGAACAAGATGTTGATTACTAACACCCAAGAATCACAATCTCAGCATGACCACTTTTTTCCCTATTGAAATATTTTAATCAAAGATATCATATGATCAGATTAGTTCCTTACTATTCAGTGAGAATGAAGGCACTGAATGTTTGGAAGGTATTGCTGTAGTTGATGACAAATGGGGTTGTTGGAGAAGAGGAAGATTGACTTGAGTCTTATAGGAGGTTGAATTGTTAGGTCTTCTTAATTGATATGAAAGGGAAAAGTCTACAATGAGTGTCAGGTTTTTAGAGTTGTCATGGTATATGTACAATATCACAAAAATAGTTGAGGTTACTCAGTGGAGCTGTAATGTTTTACAAATGGAAAGCTAAGAACATAGTCTTGGAATCCTAAACATTTATAGGGCTTTTGGGCAAGAGTTATTCACTAAAGATGAGGAGGAGAAGTTCTTGCCACACACATATACAATTAATATGTCATGGACATTTTAATGTTAATAAATAATAGTACATCATTTTGTGACTACTTGTCTTATAAATTTCTTTATTATTATTATTTTTTATTTTTTTGAGTCAGAGTCTTGCTTTGTTGCCCAGGCCGGAGTGCAGTGGCGCGATCTTGGCTCACACTGCAAGCTCTGCCTCCCGGGTTCATGCCATTCTCCTGCCTCAGCTTCCTGAGTAGCTGGGACTACAGGCGCCCACCACCATGCCCGGCTAATTTTTTATATTTTTAGTAGAAATGGGGTTTCACCGTGTTAGCCAGGATGGTCTCGATCTCCTGACCTCGTGATCTGCCCGCCTCGGCCTCCCAAAGTGCTGGGATTACAGGCGTGAGCCACTGCGCCCAGCTTGTCTTATAAATTTCTTTGCAATATGGCTGCAAGCTCTTACAGATTCTATCAAGGAACTGTGTGATTTAACATGTTATATATCACAACATGGATTCCTGTGCCTCTTCAACAAAAGGGGCAATATTGATTTTGCTTCTGAAGCTTAGTTCAATATATATACCCTTTTATTATATATGATTACATTTGAGATTTGCTTTATTTAAAACCCGAGTTTTCTATGATCTGTGTTTCTACTGCCTGATTCTGTGGGTAATTTATTACCCAAGTGGTTTTGTTGTTGTTGTTGTTTTTTGTTTGTGCAGGAGAGAGTAAACTTCTAAAATCCCATCATATTTGTGTTTCTAATATGGATTATGATCATAGTGGTTGATATATAGGTGAAGTTGCATGATTTTCTGAGTTTTGTAAATTCTGATGTTCCTATAGTATTTGGAAATTTGAATTGAGAGATGGGAAAAAATCAATAGTGAATAGTCTACTTATTAAATTTAGTTGAATTAAATTGAAATGCATTGAAGAGGCATAAGAACAAAGTGCAACATGTGAACTCTAATTTTCTCCTAAATTAGAAAAATGTTACAAAATTATTTTAGTGACAATTTGAAATTGTAAATATTGCCTTTATATTAGATGATAGTAAATTTTTTTTGGGACGTGATAATAGTATTTAGTTATGTAGGGCAGTATCCTTATGCTTAGGGGTCAAGTGTCATCCGCACTTAATATCACATGGTTCAGTGTAAGAAAAGGTGTGTGTGTGTGTGTGTGTGTGTGTGTGTGTAGAGAGAGAGAAAAAAAAAGCAAATGTAAACTGCTAACAATAAGTGAATTTAGGAGAAGGGATATAAGTGTTCATTCAATGATTCTTTCAAATTTTTGGTAGATTTCAAAAATTTTAAAATGCTGGGTGAGCAATTAATGCTAGGCTTAAAATTATACTTAATTACAGGATTTTTTTGTGTGAATGTGTGTGTTTTTGGTATTCTCCCAGCTTTCCAGTTGCTTAATTATTGTGGTAAAGTATATGTAACATAAAATTTACCATTTTACCCATTTTTAAGTGTACAATTCAGTGACATTAAGTACATTCACATTTTTATACAACCATCACTTCTGTCTGTCCCTAAAACATGTCATCATTCCAAATGGAATCTCTCTAACCATTAAACAATAACTCTTTGTTCCTGTCTCCCCCGACATATTCTTCATAGCATTTATGTTCTCCCATTTATAGCATTTCTGTTAGCATTTATGTTCTCTCATTTTTTAGCTGGAATAGATCTTTGATTCTGATCTCAGGTTATGATAGATTTTTTAAAAAAAAAGTTATTTTGGAACAATTCTTGATTTACAGAAATGTTACACAAATAGTGCAGAGTTCTGTGTATCTTTCACCTAGCTTCCCTGATTTAATACCTTATGATAGTACCATGGTCAAAACCAGGAAATTAATATTGGTACAATACTATCAACTAAGCTGGGGGTTTACAAACTGCACCTGTGAGCCAAATCTGATCCTCTGCCTGTTTTTATAAATAAGCTTTTATTGAAACACAGCCATATTCATTAATTTACTGTTTTCACATATGTACAATGGCAAAGTTGAGTAGAGATGAGTAGTTGCAACAGAGACCATACGGTCCACAAGTCAAAAATATTTACTATCAAGCTTTTTACATAAAATGTTTTATGACCTCTGAAGTAAACTATAGATCTTATTCAGAGATTAGTTTTCCCACTCATGTTTTCTTTCTGCTCTATGATTCAACCAGGATCTCACATCGCACTGAGTTATAATGTCTCCTTAATCTACTCCAGTCTGTGACAATTCCTCAGTCTTTCCTTTGATGACCTTGACACTTGTGGAGTGTTGATTCCGTATTTTCTCAACTGTTCCTTGATATGTATTTGTCTAATGTTTTCTCATGATTGAATTGAGGTTATTATGCATTTTGACAGAATACCACAGAAGTGATGTTGTGTCTTCAGTACATGATATCAAGAATAGATGATGTCAGTATGTCTTTTTTTTTTGAGAGAAGACCTCGCTCTGTTGCCCAGGCTGGAGTACAGTGGTGCGATCATGGCTCACTGCAGCCTCAACCTCCTGGGCTCAAGTGATCCTCTTGTCTCAGCCTCCCAAGTAGCTGGGACCACAGGTGTGTACCATCATGCCTGGCTAATTTTTTAATTTTTTTTGTAGAGACAGAATCTTCCTGTGTTGCCCAGGCTGGTCTCAAATTCATGGGCTCAAGTGATCCTCTCAACTTGGCCTCCCAAAGGGCTGGGATTACAGGGGTGAGCCACCATGCCCAGCTGTCAATATGTCTTACTACTCTCATGGTTAACTTTTGTTACTTGCTTAAGTTGGTGTCTGCTGGTATTTTTCCACTGTAAAGAAGAAGATATTATTTTTCTATCTATATTTAGTATTTTGTTGGGAGATACTTTGTGACCATGCATATATCCTGTTTCTTATCATACTTAAGCCCACTAATTTTAATGTTCATCTTGGGTGAAGCAGTTAGTACTGTGGTATTTGCCTAGTTGTAATTTGCTATTTATTTCATTACTTCCACATTTAGTAATTGTAAGGGAGAGTTGTTTCCCCCTATTTATTTATTGCATTATTTATATCAATATGACTTATAGATTTTTATTTTACCAGTTATAATCAAATAGTATCATTTATTTTATTGCTCAAATTGTTCTAGCTTTGGTTGTTGGGAGCTCCTTCAAGTTGAATCTTGTGTCCTTTCACCATGTGCCTGTCCATGTTTGAACACTGCTTTATTTTCTGGCACTATAAGATGTTGTAAGGTTATCTTGTATTTTTTTCTGCCCTGCTTCCTCTGGCCAGAAAGAGGTTTTCTCCTGGAATTTTGTATGCTTCCATTACTGTGTTAATTGTGAGAAAAAAAAAATTGAGGATTCCACATGTAGAGCCTGATTTTCCTGGTGGTGTGGCTAGAAACACGGATTTTCTTCACAGTCTTGCTGTCAGTACCCTCTGCATACCTTTGGAATTTAGCCTGCCTTCTGGTCAAAACCAGGAAACAAAGAAAGAAAATAACCATACGCACTCACAGCTGTCTCCCCTCTACCAATTGTAGAGGGGTCATTATTCAAGTTTTGATTTCAGTCTCCAGTCTGCCTATTATTGTTTCCCTTTCTGAGTTCTTCGGTTGTGTCATCACTGGTGGAGAGAATCTGTAATCTTACTTCATCTTGGCCAGCCTACCTTGCTTGTTTTGAATAGCCAAACTTCTTTTTCATTAATTTACCTTTGGTAATTACATATATTTTATTGACAGGTAATTTATTCTTATTTTGTCAATTCATATACAATTGAATACTTATATTTTAATGTAAAACCACAGTTTTATAATTACATTAGAAATACATTTGAATTTTATTTATATATATCATGTAAAGCATTAACTGGTATATTCTATATTATGTATTATCCATTCACATATATACCTCTGATGTTCTTACAATGCTCTGTTTTAATGTCGAGTCATTGGTAAATTAAGTGAATTAGGTTTCTATTGAAAAATAATTAATAATTTTATGTATTTTTTAAAATTCAAGTGAGCAGTGAAGATTCAGAAGATTCTGATTTTCAGGAATCAGGAGTTAGTGAAGAAGTTAGTGAATCCGAAGATGAACAGCGGCCCAGAACAAGGTATTATAATTGGCTTTTAAAAAATTTTAGGAATTAATCTGAATGACCATGCCTTCAAATGATTTATATGGTTACTGTTACCAATAAAGTTAAGTTAGTGTGATATATAATATTTTGATTTGAAACTAATTGTTATACTTAATAGTTTAAAAAGAATCTAAGCATATTTTATGTGTAGTTGAATTGTGTATTCTAACCTGGGTAGATTTTCAGTCTGCAAAAACCACTCGTGGCTGCAGTGTTTTATTGTTATGGGGGAAATTGTAGGATAATAGTAAAGAGGCTTTATAGAAAAACTGCCTCGGTCTAACTTTGGGCTTTTCTACTTTCTGTTTGTATAAATACTCTATGCTTCAGTTTCCTCATCTGTAAAGTGGGGGATTACAATATACTTGACTGACTATTGTGGGCATTAAATGAGACAATACGTGTACAAGGTTTATAATAGTACCTACCTGGCAAATAGTAAGTGCTCAATATATAAATTATTGGTCTTAGTAGTACTACAGTAATAATGATATGCTTGTTCTTGTAACACGACCAGTCACTGACCTAGATTACCTGTAATTTAAAATTTGGCTTCCTTCTTAGTATGGTATGTTAGATAATACTACTATTACAATTTTCTTATTTCCCCCAGAATAACATAATCTTCCTACAGTTTATCAAATGAACAATCTGTGTGTGTTTGTGTATGTATGTCTACAAAGGTGTCTATCTGCATTTGTAAGTTTTAAAACATTCAAGTTTTTTTTAGGTTAATACTTACCAGGTTGTGCTTAGAGTATAGCAATATATTGTACTTTAAGTCAATATAAAATGAAAATGATAAGATATGATGAGAGGTTTTTTTATTAAACCAAGGTATAATTCAGCATGTTATACTGTGGAATACAGTGGTCTTCAGAATATTTGCAAGTTGTGCAACAAACACCACTCTATAGTTTCTGAACATTTCCATCACCCAAGAAAACAACGCTGTACTTATTAGCAGTCATTTTCCATTCCCCATGCCCTTGTACTTTAATAAACACTAAAATCTACTTTCTGTCTCTATGGATTTGCCTGTTCTGGACATTTTGCATGAGTTGATTCATATAATGTATTTCCTTTTATGAATGGATTTTTTTTTCACTTAGCGTAATGTTTTCATGGTTCATCCATGTTGTAGCCTGTATCAGTACTTCATTCTTTTTTTTTTTTTTAATTATTATTATACTTTAGGTTTTAGGGTACATGTGCACAATGTGCAGGTTTGTTACATATGTATCCATGTGCCGTGTTGTTTTGCTGCACCCATTAACTCCTCATTTAGCATTAGGTATATCTCCTAATGCTGTCCCTCCCCCCTCCCCCCACCCCACAACAGTCCCCGGAGTGTGATGTTCCCCTTCCCGTGTCCATGAGTTCTCATTGTTCAGTTCCCACCTATGAGTGAGAACATGTGGTGTTTGGTTTTTTGTCCTTGCGATAGTTTACTAAGAATGATGGTTTCCAGCTTCATCCATGTCTCTACAAAGGACATGAACTCATCATTTTTTTATGGCTGCATAGTATTCCATGGTGTATATGTGCCACATTTTCTTAATCCAGTCTATCGTTGTTGGACATTTGGGTTGGTTCCAAGTCTTTGCTATTGTGAATAGTGCCGCAATAAACATACATGTGCATGTGTCTTTATAGCAGCATGATTTATAGTCCTTTGGGTATATACCCAGTAATGGGATTGCTGGGTCAAATGGTATTTCTAGTTCTAGATCCCTGAGGAATCACCACACTGACTTCCACAATGGTTGAACTAGTTTAGAGTCCCACCAACAGTGTAAAAGTGTTCCTATTTCTCCACATCCTCTCCAGCACCTGTTGTTTCCTGACTTTTTAATGATGGCCATTCTAACTGGTGTGAGATGGTATCTCACTGTGGTTTTTGCTCCAATTAAAAGACACAGACTGGCAAATTGGATAAGGAGTCAAGACCCATCCGTGTGCTGTATTCAGGAAACCCATCTCACGTGCAGAGACACACATAGACTCAAAATAAAGGGATGGAGGAAGATCTGTCAAGCAAATGGAAAACAAAAAAAGGCAGGGGTTGCAATCCTAGTCTCTGATAAAACAGACTTTAAACCAACAAAGATCAAAAGAGACAAAGAAGGCCATTACATAATGGTAAAGGGATCAATTCAACAAGAAGAGCTAACTATCCTAAATATATATGCATCCAACACAGGAGCACCCAGATTCATAAAGCAAGTCCTGAGTGACCTACAAAGGGACTTAAACTCCCACACAATAATAGTGGGAGATTTTAACACCCCACTGTCAACATTAGACAGATCAACAAGACAGAAAGTTAACAAGGATATCCAGGAATTGAACTCAGCTCTGCACCAAGTGGACTTAATAGACATCTACAGAACTCTCCACCCCAAATCAACAGAGTATACATTTTTTTCAGCACCACACCACACTTATTCCAAAATTGACCACATAGTTGGAAGTAAAGCTCTCCTCAGCAAATGTAAAAGAACAGAAATTATAACCAACTGTCTCTCAGACCACAGTGCAATCAAACTGGAACTCAGGATTAAGAAACTCACTCAAAACCACTCAACTACATGGAAACTGAACAACCTACTCCTGAATGACTGTTGGGTACATAATGAAATGAAGGCAGAAATAAAGATGTTCTTTGAAACCAACGAGAACAAAGACACAACATACCAGAATCTCTGGGACACATTCAAAGCAGTGTGTAGAGGGAAATTTATAGCACTAAATGCCCACAAGAGAAAGCAGGAAAGATCCAAAATTGACACCCTAACATCACAATTAAAAGAACTAGAAGAGCCAGAGCAAACACATTCAAAAGCTAGCAGAAGGCTAGAAATAACTAAAATCAGAGCAGAACTGAAGGAAATAGAGACACAAAAAACCCTTCAAAAAATTAATGAATCCAGGAGCTGGTTTTTTGAAAAGATCAACAAAATTGATAGACCGCTAACAAGACTCATAAAGAAGAAAAGAGAGAAGAATCAAATAGATGCCATAAAAAATGAAAAAGGGGATATCACCACCGATCCCACAGAAATACAATCTACCATCAGAGAATACTACAAACACCTCTGTGCAAATAAACTAGAAAATCTAGAAGAAATGGATAAACTCCTCGACAAATACACCCTCCCAAGACTAAACCAGGAAGAAGTTGAATCTCTGAATAGACCAATAACAGGCTCTGAAATTGTGGCAATAATCAGTAGCTCACCAACCAAAAAGAGTCCAGGACCAGATGGATTCACAGCCGAATTCTACCAGAGGTACAAGGAGGAACTGATACCATTCCTTCTGAAACTATTCCAATCGATAGAAAAAGAGGGAATCCTCCCTAACACATTTTATGAGGCCAGCATCGTCCTGATACCAAAGCCTGGCAGAGACATAACCAAAAAAGAGAATTTCAGACCAACATCCTTGATGAACATTGATGCAAAAATCCTCAATAAAATACTGGCAAACCGAATCCAGCAGCATATCAAAAAGCTTATCCACCATGATCAAGTGGGCTTCATCCCTGGGATGCAAGTCTGGTTCAACATACGCAAATCAATAAACGTAATCCAGCATATAAACAGAACCAAAGACAAAAACCACATGATTATCTCAATAGATGCAGAAAAGGCCTTTGACAGAATTCAGCAACCCTTCATGCTAAAAACTCTCAATAAATTAGGTATTGATGGGACGTATCTTAAAATAATAAGAGCTATCTATGACAAGCCCACAGCCAATATCATACTGAATGGGCAAAAACTGGAAGCATTCCCTTTGAAAACTGGCACAAGACAGGGATGCCCTCTCTCACCACTCCTATTCAACACAGTGCTGGAAGTTCTGGCCAGGGCAATCAGGCAGGAGAAGGAAATAAAGGGTGTTCCATTAGGAAAAGAGGAAGTCAAATTGTCCCTGTTTGCAGATGACATGATTGTGTATCTAGAAAACCCCACTGTCTCAGCCCAAAATCTCCTTAAGCTGATTAGCAACTTCAGCGAAGTACTTCATTCTTTAATGATTATTTTTAATAGTGGTAAAATGCACATAACATTTACCATCTTAACTATTTTTTTTCTTTCATGGTATTACTGGGAATTTTTATTTTCATCTTAACCATTTTTAAGTGTATGGCTTAGTAGTGTTAAGTACATTCACTTTTTTTGAACCAATCTCCAAAACCTTTTCCCCTTGCAAAATTGAAATGTTACTCATTAAACCACTCTCTTTTTCCTCTTCCGTGAAGCCCCTGGCAACCACCATTCTATTTTCCGTCTTTATGAATTTCACTACCCTAGGAACCTCGTATAAGTGGAATCATACAGTATTTGTCTTTTTTGACTGGCTTATTTCACTTAGCATCATGTGCTCCAGGTTCATGTATGTTGAGGCATGTTTCAGAATTTTCTTCCTTTTAAAGGCTTAATGTTCCATTGTATACCACATGTTGTTTATCAGTTTATTTGTTGATGGACATTTGATTTGTAACCTTTTGGCTATCATGAATAACGCTGCTTTGAACATGGGTGTAGAAATATCTCTTGAAGTCCTTGCTTTCATTTCTTTTGGGTATATACCCAGAAAAGAAATTGCATGGTAATTCTATTTTTAATTTTTTGACGAACTGCCATAATGTTTCCATAGCAGCTGCACCATTTTATGTTTCCGTTAATAGTGAACAGGGTTTCACTTTCTCCACATCGTTACTGACAGTGGTTATTTTGTGTACCAATTTCTAAGCCCAGAAATATTTTTCTCACCAAAAGCTGTTACTGTTTTTTTTTAAATCTCTGTGACCTGTTATGAAGAAAACAGTATTCAAATTTGTAATCTGCCTTTTTTTTAGTGATGATGAATGTTTTTTAGTATGTCTATTGGCTGTTTGTATTTTATACTAGAAGAATAGTCTTAATGTCCTTTTATGCATCTTCTTTTATAACAAACCTCCCCCCAGGATACTGTAAAATGTTGATCATTGGATTAAAATGAAGGGTTAGGCTTCTGCTTGAATATCCGTTTTGAACCTATTGATGTTTTTTTTCTGTTTGTTTTTAGGAATGCATACAGAGGTAGAACTGTTTTAAAATAGTACATAACTTATTGATGGAAGTTTATCATGAAATATTTTATTTTGTGTTTTAAATTTTCTTCAGGTCTGCAAAGAAAGCAGAGTTGGAAGAAAATCAGCGGAGCTATAAACAGAAAAAGAAAAGGCGACGTATTAAGGTTCAAGAAGATTCATCCAGTGAAAACAAGGTAATAATGACATTTACCACGTGCTTGAATTATAACCGGTACAGTAGACTATGGTAATTATGCTGTTACCTCTCTTTTCCGTTCATTCATTGTATTCTACTGGCTTATTTACATTTTACACTTGTGGAAGGATTGCTTATTGAATATATATATATGTAAAAGTATTAATTTGACATTATCAGTTTTTTTCCTATTCCTTAATTTCTAATGGAATTTTATTTAAGCCATTCTAATTCATTATTTTATATTTGTGGTGATGTGAGTGTTCTATTTTCTGAAGACAAAATACTATGCTGAATGATGACTTAAATGTGAATAAATTTCTTCTCGTAGTGAAATTAGCCAATTTGAATTTTTGTATATAAGCAGGCTTACATAAAGTAAAAGGTGTCTGTAATATGTTTGATTCTGTCAACACAATGCTCTTCCAGAGGGATTTTTATCTTTTGAAAATTAACTTTTAAAATATTTTAAAATGTACAATTCAGTGGCCTTAATTATATTCACAAGCAGAAACTCTTCACTCATTAAACATTAACACCATTCCCTTCTATCCCCCATCCCCTGGTAACCTCTATTATCATTTATGTCTCCATGAATTTGTGTATTTTAAGTACCTCATATATATAAGTTGAATCATGCAATATTTGTCCTTTTGTGTCTGGCTTATTTCATTGACATAATATTTTCTAGGTTCGTCCATGTCGTGGCATGTATCAGAATTTCATTCCCTTTTTAAGGCAAATAATATTCCATTGTATGTGTGTGCCACATGTTGTTAGCCCAGTCATCTGTTGATGGACATTTGGGTTGTTTCTACCTTTCGGCTATTTTGAATAATACTGCTATGAATATGGGTGTTTACATATCTGTTTGAGTCCCTGTTTTTAATTATTCTGGGTATATATGGAAAAATGGAATTGCTACATCATGTAGTAGTTGTATGTTTAACTTTTGGAAAACTCCACACTGTTTTTCTCTGGTATCTGTAACATTTGACGTTCCTGTTAGCAATGTACCAAGATTCCAGTTTGTCTGCATCTTTGCCAACACTTCCTTTGTTTCTTTCTTTCTTTCTTTTTTTTTTTTTTTAACAAGAAACATCCTAATGAGTGGGAAGTGGCATTTCATTGTGGTTTTGCTTTGTATTTTTCTAATGACTGGTGATATTCAACATCTTTTCATATGCTTATATCTTCTTTTGAGAAATGTTTACTCTAGTTGGTAGCCCATTTTTAATTGGGTTGTTTGTTTTAATAGGTGTTGAAGAGTTTTTTTGTTTTGTTTTGTTTTGTTTTTTTTTTTTTGAGACAGAGTCTCGCTCTGTCGCCCAGGCTGGAGTGCGGTGGCATGATCTCGGCTCACTGTAAGCTCCGCTTCCTTGGTTCACGCCATCTTCCTGCCTCAGCCTCCCGAGTAGCTGGGACTACAGGCACACACTGCCACGCCCGGCTAATTTTTTTTTTTTTTTTTGTATTTTTAGTAGAGACGGGGTTTCACCGTGTTAGCCAGGATGGTCTCGATCTCTTGACCTCGTGATCCGCCTGCCTCAGCCTCCCAAAGTGCTGGGATTACAGGCGTGAGCCACCACGCCTGGCCAAAGAGTTTTTTTTTTTTTTTTTTTTTTAATACTACTCTATTGCTAAATATAATTCTAAAGGTTTTCAGCATGTTTTCTTCCACCTTTTCCTGGTGTGTTAATTAATGGAATATGAAATGGATAAATTAAATGACTTTGTACTGTTTACCTCTAATTGTTTTAATTCTGTAGAGTAATTCTGAGGAAGAAGAGGAGGAAAAAGAAGAGGAGGAGGAGGAGGAGGAGGAGGAAGAAGAGGAGGAGGAAGATGAAAATGATGATTCCAAGTCTCCTGGAAAAGGCAGAAAGAAAATTCGGAAGATTCTTAAAGATGATAAACTGAGAACAGAAACACAAAATGCTCTTAAGGAAGAAGAAGAGAGACGAAAACGTATTGCAGAGAGGGAGCGTGAGCGAGAAAAATTGAGAGAGGTAACTAATTTCTTTCTTCTTCTTTTTCTTTTGTAGCTACAGGGTCTCGTTCTGTTGCCCAGGCTGGTCTGGAACTCTTGGGCTCAAGTGATCCTCCTACCTTGGCCTCCCAAACTTCTGGGATTACAGGCGTGAGTCAACACACCCAGCCTTAATTTATTTCTATTAAAGATTTATTTTATTTGGTATATGACTTCAATATATTTCAGCATTTTAAGAATAGAATGTTGTAATCTACCACAGATTTCTTTTTTTTAGACGAGTCTGGCTCTGTTACCCAGGCTAGATTGCAGTGACATGATTTCAGCTCATTGCAACCTTTGCCTCCTGGGTTCATGCGATTCTTGTGCCTCAGCCTCCCAAGTAGCCGGGACTACAGGCATGCACTACCACACCCAGCTAATTTTTGTATTTTTTAGTAGAGTCGGGGTTTCACCATGTTGGCCAGGCTGGTCTTGCGCTCCTGACCTCAAGTGATCCACCCACCTCAGCCTCCCAAAGTGCTGGGATTACACGTGTGAGCCACCTTGCCCAGCCTCAACCACAGGATTTCTAGTTGCAATTGATTTTTCCTACTGTCACTATTTCATGCAACCTAAAATAGTCATTTAGCTTTATTAATTTAATTAAGTGCATGGAAAAAATTGAAATTCTTGAATGATCACCAAAATGGTTATGTTGTATTTTGGGTAGAGAAATGTTTCAAAATTACTTCTTAAATCCGTAAAAGATTTCAGTTTTTAAAATGGACTTTATGTTACAAAAATTTTCAAATTCACAGGTGGAGAGAATAGTATAATAATTCTCCCTGGATCTATTAGCTCAGTTTCAGCAGTTAATAACACAGGACGAGTCTTGTTTCATCTTCTTTTTTTTTTTGAGATGGAGTTTCACTCTTGTCACCCAGGCTGGAGTGCAATGGCGCAATCTCGGCTCACTGCAACCTCCACCTCCTGGGTTCAGGTGATTCTCCTGTCTCAGGCTCCTGAGTATCTGAGATTACAGGTGCACGCTGCCACGCCTGGCCGTTTCGTCTATTCTTTTTCCTTCAGATTATTTCAGAGCAAATCTCAGAAATCATATTCTGTTTATAAATAGTTGGGAATGTATTGTTAAAAGATAATAGTATTTTAAACATTACTGCAGTGCCATTATTACACTGCCTCACATAGTAGTTTTAAAAAATAGTTGGTGTGGGCCTGGCGCGGTGGCTCACGCCTGTAATCCCAACACTTTGGGAGGCTGAGGCGGGTGGATCACCTGAGGTCAGGTGTTGGAGACCAGCCTGGCCAACATGGTGAAACCCCGTCTCTACTAAAAATACAAAAAAAGTTAGCCAGGTGTGGTGGTGTGTGCCTGTGACCTCAGCTACTTGGGAGGCTGAGACAGGAGAATTGCTTGAACCCGGGAGGCAGAGCTTGCAGTGAGCCAAGGTCGCACCATTGCACTTTAGTCTGGGTGACAAGAGCAAAACTCTGTCTCAAAAAAAAAAAAAAAGTTGGTTTGAATCAGGGTCTTAACAAGGGCCATCTGCATATTCTGTTGTATTTGGATGTTACATCTCTTACCTAATTTTAACCTAGTTTCCCTTTGGTTCTTTCTTTTTCTTTACCCATTCTTACAGTTCATTTGCTTAAGAAACCAAATTATTTTTGTAAAATTTTCTATATTCTGAGTTTTGTTATTTGCATCCCTGTGGTACAGTTTCACTGGCTTCTATATTTCCTATAAATTGGTAATAGGATCTAGAGTCCCGATCAGATTTAGATTCAGTTGTTTTTTTGGTAGAAATACTCATGAGCAGTAATATGTACTTCCTTTTGCATCTCATTAAGAGGTACTTTAAAAGTGCTTGTCCCTTTTTTGTGGTACAGCTCCTCTAACTTTGTTCCACTTTTTCAGAATTTTTTTGGGTTTTCTCAGTTCTTTACATTTCCACATAGTATTATGTTGTTGGTTTTGACAAAAATCCCTGTGGAATTTCTATTGGAATTTTGTTGAATCTTTCTTGTAATGTGGCCAGAATTGACATCTTAACAGTGTTTTGTCTCCTATTACATGAATATAGTGTACTTCTCTATTTATTTACCTTCTCTTTAATTTCTCTTAGGAATGTTTTGCAGTTTTCTCTGTACAGGTCTAGTACATATTTTAAAAAATTTATCCCCAAGTAGTTCATGGTTTTTGATGTTATATTGTATTAGTCCATTTTCATGCTGCTAATAAAGACATACCCAAGACTGGGCAATTTATAAAAGAAAGAGTTTTATTGGACTTATAGTTCCATGTGGCTTGGGGAGGCCTCACAATTGTGGTGGAAGGTAAAAGGCACATTTCACATTGTGGCAGACAAGAGAAGAACTTGTGCAGGGAAACTCCTCTTTTTAAAACTATAGATCTTGTGAGACTTATTCACTATCACAAGAACAGCACAGGAAAGACCTGCCCCCGTGATTCAATTACCTCCCACTGGGTCCGTCCCACAACATGTGGGAATTCAAGATGAGATTTGGGTGGGGACACAGCCAAGCCATATCATATAGTAAATGTAGTTTCAAGTAATGTTGGCATAATGACCTTGTGTCCTAAGCTCTAAATTTACTTGTTATAGTAGCTTTTTTGATAAATTCTTTATGACTTTCATGTATACGTTTGTGTTGTCTGTAAAGAAAAACTATTTTGCTAATTCCATTCCAATCTATCATTTATTTCTCTTTTTAAATTATAAATGGTGAATTTCTTCAAATGCTTTTCATTGCATCTGTTGGAGTGACCTAGAAAATGTCTTGTGTTCCTTGAATAAACCTTGCTTAGTCATGTTATATTACTCCTTTTATATATTGTATTGCATTTGCTGATCAATCCTTCCTTCCTTCCTTCTTTCTCTTTCTTTCCTTCTTTCTTTCTTTCCTTCCTTCCTTCCTTCTTTCCTTCTTTCCTTCCTTTCTTTTCTCTTTCTTCCTTTCAAGATAGGGTCTCGCTCTGTCTCTCAGGCTACAGTGCTGTAGTGTGATCATAGCTCACTGCAGCCTCAAACTCCTGGGCTCAAGCAATCCTCTTGCCTCAGCTTTCCAAGTAGCTGGGACAACAGGCATGTACCACCATACCTGGTTAATTTTTTATTTTAGAGATTGGGTCTCCTTATGCTACCCAGGCTGGTCTTGACCTCCTGGCCTCAAGTGATCCTCTCCCATCAGCCTCCCAAAGTGCTGTGACTATAGTAGGGAGCCTCCACACCTGGCATATTCCATTTCTTTAATACATGTGAACTATTTAGATCTTTTCTTTTTCTTTAGGCCTGTTTTGGTAAATTTCAAACTTGAGGAATTTTTCCATTTCATTTAAGTAGTCAAATTATTTATGTAAATTTGTTTATAGTCTTTCATTATACTTTGTAGGTTCTGTCATTTATTGTTTCTGTTAGGAATTTGTGTTTTATCATTTTTTCCTTGATTAATCTGTGCAAAAAGTTCACAATTTTACTATCTCAAAAAAAAAAACGCAGCTTTGGATTTCATTAATTTTTTTCTATTTTTGACCCTTTTCTATTTCATTGATTTTCATTCTTATTTTTACTGTGTTTATCCTTCTTTGGACTTACTTTCTCTTGTTTTTCTAGCTACTTAAGGTGGATTTTGGATCTTCTTTAACATATGCATTTTTAAAGGTATAAAATTTGCCACTGTGCATACTGTTTAAACACTGCATCTTACAGATTTTGGTATTTTGTGTTCATTTTTACTCTGCTCTGAATCTTTTCTAATTTCTATGAGCCAGAATATGATCTGTCTTGGTGGATGTTCAATGTTTATATTCTGCTGTTGTTGGGTGACATATTCTATAAATTTTGATCAGATTATATTGATGGTTGATTACATTCACATCTTCTATAGTTTTAATAGTATTCTCTCCAATTAGAGGAGTGTTGATGTCTCCAACTATAATTGTTAATTCATCTCTTTCTCTTTGTAGGTCTCTCAGATTTTGCTTCATGTTTGCTGGAAGTTGTTTTGTTAGGTACATATACATTTAGGATTACATCTTTCTGGTTAATTCCCCCTTTAACACCATGTAATGTGACTCTGTATTATCTGGTAATTTTCTTTCACCTGAAGTCTGCTGTATTTGATAATAATGTAATGACATCATCATCTTTCTTTTCCAACATCTTAGGAAAAGTTTCATTTATACAGCCAGGTTGAAAGTATTTCATTGATTTCCTGTAAACTTCCTAGATTTTTTTCATTTTCATATTTTTCATTTTCATATTTCCTTTATTACATTCCTATTTATGTACTAATCTTTATCCATCAGTACATCTTTTTATGCATTTCATAGTAAATTGCATACATCATTTCATTTATCTCAAATGCTTTAGCAGGTGTATCATTAGCTAAAGTTCAATATTTATGTGTTTTCCTTTTTATGTAAAAGGAAATTTACTTAAAATGAAAGGCACAAATCTTGTGTACATTTGTTTTTGAATAATACGTGGTGTATATTTTCTCATTATTTTTTCTAGTAATTTTGTTCTGCCACAATTTTATCATGAAATTTGTAAATATATGGCGAGAATTGTAAACATGAACACGAATGTACCTACCATGTAGCTTCTTCATTTCTTAACATGTTGCTGTATTTGCTTTATTACATATCTGTTTTATCTATGCATCCATCAACCATTTTAATCGTCCCTGCTCTAATCTGTATTGTTTCCTTTTATTCTCTAGCTATGGTTTAGTTTGTGCTTCCTTTTCTGTTTCCTTAAGGTGTAAAGTTAGGTTCTTGATTGTGATCTTTCTTCTTTTCTACTGTATGCCTTTATCACTGTAAATCCTCTTCTTAGTACTGTTTTCTGTACATCCCATATGTTTTGTATTTTGTGTTTTAACTTTCATTTGTCTCAAGGTATTTTCTAATTTTCCTTGTGATCTCTTTCTTGATCCTTTAGTTACTTATCTTATTTAATTTCCACATATTTGTGTTCTTTCCAGTTGTCTTCTGTTATGGATTTTTTCTTGCATTCCCTTGTGATTGGAAAAGATACTTCAGTCTTTTTATATTTATTAAGGCTTTTTTGTGCCTGATCATATGGTCTGTCCTTGAGAATGTGCACTTGAGAGAAAATATATAGTCTACCATTGTTGAGTGGAGTGTTCTTTATATGTCTGTTAGGTCTTTTTTTTTTTTTTTTTTTTAAAGACACAGTGTCTTGCTCTGTTGCTCAGGCTGGAGTGCAGTGATGTGATCATAGCTCACTGTAGCCTCGAACTCCTGGGCTCAAGTGATCCTCCTGCCTCTGCCCCTTGAGTAGCTGGGACCATAGGTGCATGGCACCACCCCAGCTAATTTTTTAAAACTGTTTTATAGAGGCAGGGTCTCACAGTGTTGCCCAGGTTGGTCTCGAACTCCTGGCCTCAAGTGATCCTCCTGCCTTGGCTTCCCAAAGTGGTGGAATTAAGGCGTGAAACACTGTGGCCAGCTCCAGTTGGTTTATAGTGTTATTCGAGTCCTATATTTCCTTAATGATCTTTGTCTACTTGTTTTACGCATTTATTGATATTGGGCTATTTATGTCTCCAACTGTTTCTCCCTTTTTTTGTTTTAGTTTTCCCACACTACACTGATGTATATTTCTCCTTTTAGTTCTTTCAGTGCTTTCTTCATATGTCTTGGTGCTCTGTTGTTTGTTGTATATATGTTTATAATTACATTGTTTGAGAACCTGGCTGTATTATCAATACATAATATCCTATTTGTCTGTTGTAACAGTTTTTGACTTAAAGTCTGTTTTGTCTGATGTCTATATAGTCATCTGAGCTCTCTTTTGGTTGTTATTTGCATGGAATGTCTTTTACCATTCTTTCACTTTCAGTCTATTTGTGTCTTTAGATCTAAAGTGAACCTTTTTTAGATAACCAGTATTTGGATCATTTTTTAAAAATTATTATGTCCATCTATGTCTTTTTGATCCAGGAGTTTAATTCATTTACACTTGAGGTAAGTAGTGATAAATAAGGATTTATTTCTGCCATTTTGTGTTTTCTTACTACTATTTTGTTCATTATTTCCTCCATTACTGCTTTCTTTTGTGTTTGGTTAATTTTTTGCAGTGACATATTTTGATTCCCATCTCACTTTCATTTTTGTATATTCTATATTTTCTTTGTGGTTATCATGGAGATTACATATAACATTCTAAAGTTATGAGAGTCTTACTTGAATTGATATGAACTTAACTTCACTTGCATACAAAAATTCTACTCTTCCACAGCTCCATTCCCCTGTATATTATGTGGTGACTGTTACAATTATTGATGTCACAAATTACATTTTTATACATGTCGTGAATGGTAACATATATTCATAATTGTATTTTATGCTTTTGTCTTTTAAATCCTAAAGAAAGTAAAAAGTGAGGTTATGAAACAAAATTTTGTGATACTAGGTTTTATATTTGCCCCTGTATGTATCTCTTCTAGGAGATCTTTATTTCTTTATATGGCTTTGAGTTACTTCTAGCATCCTTTCATTTCAACCCAAAGACTTCCCTGTAGGAAGCATTTTTTATAGGGCAGGTCTAGTTTTAACAAATCATTCAGCTTAGGAGTGTCTTAACTTGTTCCTCTATTTTGAAGGATAATTTTGCTGGGTATAGAATCCTCAGCTGATGCCTGGCACAGTAGCTCACCCCTGTAATCCCAGCACTTTGGGAGACCAAGGCAGGAGGATCACTTGAGGCCAGGAGTTTAAGACCAGACTGGGCAACATAGTGAGACCTTGTCTTTACAAAAAATTAAAAAATTATCTGGATGTGGTGGCACACACTTGTAGTCTAAGCTACTTGAGAGGTTGGAGGATTGCTTTAGCCAGGGGTTCGAGGATACAGTAAGCTATGATTATGCCATTGCACTATAGCCTGGATGACAGAGTGAGATGCTGTGTCTATTTTTTAAAAAAGGAAAAAGAATCCTCCGCTAACTTTTTTTTTCATTCATCACTTTGAAATATATTGTCACACTGCCTTCTGGCCTCTTAAGTTTTTGATGAGAAATTAGGTGATGATCTTACTGAAGTTTTTTTGTATGTGTTGACTTGCTTCTCGCTGCTTTCAGTATTCTCTTCGTCTTTGGCCTTCGACAGTTTGTGTGTAATGTGTTTTGATCTATATGTATTTTAGTTTATCCCAGTTTGAGTTCATTCCTGTATTTGTAGATTTAAGTCTCTCTCCTTCAATTTTGGAAGTTTTCCACAATTATTTCATCAAATGATTGTTGCTTCTTTCTTTTTCTTTTCTCTTTCTGTGACTCTCATAATACATAAGATGTCCTTCATGATGGTTTCCCTCCCATCCGTTTTTCTTTCTTCACTTTAGTTTTTTTTTCCCTTTTTGATCTTCAGACTTGATGATTTCAGTTAATATCTTCATATTCACTGATTCTTCTGCCTGCTCAAATCTGCTATTAATACTCTTTCAATTGGGCTATATTTTCCTATTTAGTTGTATCTTTGTGATTTTTTTTTTAATACTTTAAGTTCTAGGGTACATGTGCACAATGTGCAGATTTGTTACATAGGTATACATGTGCCATGTTGGTTTGCTGCACCCATCAACTTGTGTGATTTTTTTAAATTGCATATTGGGTATTTGACTATTGTAACTTGGTAACTCTGCATATGAGGTTCTCTCCCTTTTCAAGGGTTTGCTGGGGTTTTAAATATATATAAATTGTAGTAGACCTATTGTTTTAAGACTCCCCCACATTATTTTTTCAAAGAGTGTTCTTGTTGTGTGTCATCAGTAAAGTCTCTGTCCCTTTCATTCATGTTAAACTAATGTTTTGAAAGATTTTTTTGAATGTCTGCTGGGTGTGGTGGCTTGCGCCCATAATCCCAGCACTTTGGGAGGCCAAGGCAGGCGGATCACCTGGGTTCAGGAGTTCGAGACCAGCCTAGCCAACATGGTGAAATCCTGTTTCTACTAAAAATACAAAAAAATTAGCCAGGCATGGTGGCACGTGCCTGTTAATCCCAGCTACTCGGGAGGCTGAGGCACGAGAATTGCTTGAACCCGGGAGGCGGAGGTTGCAGTGAGCCAAGATTGCGCCATTGCACTCCAGCCTGGGCGACAGAGCAAGACTCCATCTCAAAAAACAAACAAACAAAAAAAGAAGGCTTTTTTTTTTTAAAATGCCTGCTCTCTCTGTTTGTAGATTGATTGTGCTGATGCGCTCCTTTAATCCATAACTAGGCTTCCACTAAACCTAAAGATAAGTCTGAGGGGAAAACTTAAGATTTTAATAAAGATCTTTTCTGAGCATGTATTTTGCCTGGACACACATACGGCTTTCTGAATTATCCTATATACCTGGTTGCTTTTGAGTGTCCCAAATTTAAAAGTAGCTGCGTGTGGTGGCTCATACCTGTAGTCCCAGCAACTCTGGAGGCTGAGGTAGGAGGATGGCTTGAGCCTGGTTATGTGAGACCAGCGTGGGCAACATTGTGAGACCCTATTTCTACAAAAATAAAGTAAAGACTAGTTGGGCGTGGTGGTGCACACCTATAGTCCCAGCTACTTGGGCGGTTGAGGTGGCTAGATCGGTTGAGGTGGCTGGATCAATTCAGCCCAGGAGTTCAGTGCTGCAGTGAGCTATAATTACACCACAGCACTCCAGCCTTGGTGACAAAGCAAGACCCTGTATCTTGAAAAAAAAAATTCCAGAAGTGTCCTATCTCTAGCTATTTGGGCCTTAGGTGGTGTTTTGGGTGTGTTCCCCTGTAATGCCTTGTCCCAGGCCTCTGTGGGTCTGTAGTCACGTTGCAATTGTTGTGTGTGTGTGTGTGTGTGTGTGTGTGTTTTAAAGCTGTTCTTGCTGTCTTTCTCACCAGAGCTCTGAGTTAGGTGAAGAAATGATGAGAGCCTTATGTCAGTCCTTCAAGTATCCTTCAGACAGGTTAGATAACATTTACACAATAATTTGTAACTAACATCTGCTTTCCTCCCTCTGGTTTGTGGGAGGATACCGGGAAACAGGGTGCTGCTGCTTTGAGACTAAAACTTTCACCTTCTGGTAGGTGGTGGGGCAAGGACAAGTAAAAATGCTGTAAAACATTCCTATTGTATTGAAGGTGACTTTTTTTCTTTTTCGTTATTTTAGAGACAGGGTCTTGCTATGTTGCCCAGGCTAGCCTCGAATTCTTGGGTTCAAGCGATCCTCCTGTCTAGGCCTAGTTGTTTGTACTACAGGCGGTCACCACCATGTCTGGCTAAGATGTTGTTTTCTTGATTGGGTATTTGCTTGGTTGCTGTAAACCTTTGACTGTGTTCCAGAACTCTGACAAAGTTGGTTCAGAAAGTTTCTACTTGTTTACAAAATAGTTCTGTGTGGGAACTAGAGCTTGGAGCTTCCTAATCTATTTTGTTGATATCTACATATTCCCTTCTTTTTTTTTTTTTTTTTTTTTGTGTGTGTGTGGAGACAGTCTTACTCTGTCACCCAGCTTGGAATGATGCAGTAGCATGATCACTGTAGCCTAGAATTCCTGGGCTCAAGCAATTCTCCCACTTCAGACTTCTGAGTAGCTAGAAGTACAGGAGCAAGCTAATCTCTTCATTTTTGAAAGTTGTTTTCCCTGGGTATAGAATTCTAAATTGATACTTTAAAAAAATCTCTTTAAAGATGTTACTTCTTTGTGACATTTTGTTTGTTATCTTTCTCCTTTTTCCTTCATTTTTGCTCCTCTGCATGCGCCTTTTATTTCTTGAAAAGATAGTCTTAAAAGATTTTTCAGTGATTTTAAGATTTTCTGTTAATGCCTGGCTTTCAGAAATTGAAGATTTTTATTTTCTTTGTTTATCCTGCTCTGGGTTCCTTGAACTTGTTGGATCTGTGAGTTTATAGTTTCATCAAATTTTTGTTGGTTTGTTTTAGAGAGAGGGTCTTACTCTGTTGCCCACGCTAGAGTGCAGTGGTACGATAATTGGTCACTGTAACCTCAAACTCCTGGGCTCAAGATATACTCTTGCCTCAGCTTTCGGAGTGGCTAGGACTAGAGGCATGCCCTATTGCTAATTTTTAAATTTTTCGTAGGAACAAGGTCTTGCTATGTTGCCCAGGCTGGCCTCAAACTTGTGACCTCAAGTGATCCTCACACCTTGGCCTCCCAAAGATCTTGGATTGCAGGTGTGACCTACCATATCCAGCTTCTATCAATTTTTTGGAAAGTTCACATCATTATTTTTTCAAATAATTTTTTTCTGTTCTATTTTTCTTTGGGACTTATATATTATGCTCTTTAATATTGTTCCATAGGTTTCTTATTTTCCCCGCTCTATTTCATTTTGGATAGTTTTTCTTGCTTTGTCTTCAATTTTGTTGATCTTTTCTTCTGCACTATTATGATATTAATCCACTTAGTGAATTACAGTGTACTATAATTTTCATCACTAGGAATTCCATTTAGTTTTTAAAAATATCTTCTATTTTTGTTTTCATTGTGTTCATGTTTTCAGTGTTTGGGCATTTTGTTTTTCTTTTTCTGAGACGGAGGCTTGCTCTATCACCCAGGCTGGAGGGCAGTGGTGCGATCTCTGTTCACTGGAACCTCCGCCTCTGGGGTTCAAGCGATTCTCCTGCCTCAGCCTCCCAAGTAGCTGGGACTACAGGTGTGTGCCACCATGCCCAGCTAATTTTTTATATATTTTTAGTAGAGACGGGGTTTTGCCATGTTGCCCAGGCTGGTCTCAAACTCCTGAGCTCAAGCGATTCACCTACCTCTGTCTCCCAAAGTGCTGGGATTACAGGTGTGAGCCACCACACCCGGCCTATTTGGGCATTTTTAATCAGCTGTCTCACTTTACTTGTCTGCCTATTTCATTATTTCTGTTACTTCTTGGCCCATTTTTGTTGACTCTTTTTTCCCCTGGTTATTCTTCATATTTTTTTTCTTCTTGACAAACCTAGTAATGTTTTATTAAAAAGTTCAGTTTAATTTCAAAGCTCTTAAAAAAGCCTGGTTAATGCGTTTCTTCAGTACTCTTTAATTTATGAATTGCTTTGACCCACTGCTAAGATTTGGTCTCTTCGTGGTCTCTACTGAATGCTCTGGGTTATAAACGAAGAGGCTACTGTGCCTCCTCTGAAATCGAATGCCTCCCAGCACCATGTGATCACTGGGAGCTGTTTAGCTCACAGCTTCTTGGTCATGCTCTGCCTGGCCTCACAAAGTTTCACTCCTCATGTGTGCATTTTAATGTTCAGCTATGACTCACAGTGAATCCTGTCTCGATTTTGAGTTCTTTTTGTGTAGCTCTTTTTTCTTTGTAGTTCTGCCTCACAGCTTCAGTCATCTCAGCCTGACCTTTGTTTCTTCAACTTGATATATCTCCAGTGCTCTCCTTGGGAATCCCTTTTCCCTGATCCTTCAGGCACCAATTCAAGGGGAATATAGGGGTCTTCTTGTTGGTTTTCCTACTCTGAGGGATCAGGGTCTTGTGGTGTCTTTATTCAATGTCTGAAAAAAAATTTTTTTTCATACATTTTGCCTACTTTTCTACTTGATTACAGCAGGAAGGTAAACCTAGTTCCTAATAAACCATCATGACTGGAAGCAGAAGTTTGGCTCAACCTTTTAATATTTTGGTCAGATGATTTTTTTTCCTTTATTTTCCCTTCAGTTCAGATACAGGAGATATTTCATGTCTGTATTTATTTTTACTACACCTTAAGTGATTATTTGTCCTAAGTTTTTCTCCTGTTTCACTGCTGTGTATTTATCATTTTTAAAATTTCAGCTTTTAGTTTAGATACGGGGTAGGGGGGGTACATGTACAGGTTTCTTACTGGGTATATTGTGTGATGCCCAGGTTTGGGATGTGGATCCCATCACCTTGGTAGTGAACATAGTACCCAATAGTTGTTCAACCTATGCCCTCTTCCTTCCCTCCCCCTCCGGTAGTCCATAGTGTCTCTTGTTCCCATGTTGATGTCCATGTGTGCTCAGTGTTTAGTTCCCACTTGTGAGAACATGTGGTATTTGGTTTTCTGTTCCTGTGTGAATTTACTTAGATTTATAGCCTCCAGCTGCCTCCAAGTTGCTGTAGAGGACATGATTTTCTTCTTCTTTATGGCTGCATAGTATTCCGTGGTGTATATGTACCACATTTTGTTTATCTAATCCACCATTCGTGGTCACCTAGGCTGATTACATGTCTTTGCTATTGTGAAGAGCATGGCAATGAACATATGATTACTTGTGTCTTTTTGGAAGAATTATTTATTTTCCTTTGGGTATATACCCAGTATTATTAGTTAAATAAAGTTTCCTTATATTATAGCTTGAGTGCATAAACACATCTATGTAGTCACTAATAGGTAGATGATTTCTTTATAACTTGTCTCCTCCTGCATTTAGGATGAAGATACACTAATCCTCAATCCTGAAGACAACACTTAATAACAAAAGTATCATCAAGTCACTGATGAACATATGGTTCAGAAATCTTAATTAAAGCCTTGTATATTAGTTTTTTTATTGTGGCAGTAAAATGTACCAGACACTTAAACTCTTGAGACAAATTTATTTGTCTCACGGGTCAGGAAGTTGGGAATAGCTTAGTGAGCGTGGCTCTACTGGGTTTTCTGCTTAGTGTCCCACCAAGCCGAAATTAAGATGTTAACTAGAGTTTTGCTTTCATCTAAGATTTTGTATCCTTTTCCAACTCACTTGTTGGTAGAATTTAGTTCCTTTCAGTTATTACACTTAGGCCCTTAGCTACTAGAGTTCTCGCTCCACAACATGGCAGATTGCTTCATCTTTGAGATCAATAGAAAAGCATTTCAATCTTTTAAAGGGCTCTAATTAGGTCAGGCTCACCTAGAATATCTCCCTTTTGATTAAATCAGAGTCAGCTTATTAGTGGGCCAATTATGCGAATGATAGTCCAATCATATTTACAGGTCTCAACCATACTCAGAAGGTGAGGGGATTATGCAGGATGTTTGTATCAGATGACGGTAATTCTGGGGCCACTTTAGGATTCTGTGTACCACACCTTGTAAACAGGACAAGACATTTAGGGAATTTCCCATTTTTATATAATGGCTTTACCCCAATGATATGAAGCTACTACATATCCAGGCTAGGACACAGTAATAATTTAGTGAATACTTAGCCTATGCCAGATACTTTGCATACATTGCCTTATTCAGTCTCCAGAACAACCTTGTGGAAACTATTGATAATCATTTCCAGTTTGCAGATTCAGACACAGAAGCTAAGAGGGTTTAGGTAGCTTGATGAAATGGAATTTGGGTCTGAATGGCCTATGCTATTTTTACTTCACCACACTGTTTCTCAGTGTTAATCTTGGTTTGTATATCACAATTTTATGTAAGTACAATATCTGTTCAGATAATTTACTGCAAATCTGTGACTTATTTGTAGTTTTTTGGATGTGACAATGATCTTATGGTTTTACAAAGAGGAAGTGTCCTTTTAAAGAGACATTTACAAACATTTTATAGATGATATTGCATACTTTCTTGTGTTCGCTTCAAAATGATTTGTGGGATCTGGGGAGTTGGACAATGGGTAAGATGCTGTCAGTGAAACAAAACTGGCCTTAAGTTGATAATTTTTTTTTTTTCTCTTGAGACGGAGTCTCACTCTGTCACCCAGGCTAGAGTGCAGTGGCACAATCACGTCTCTCTGCAACCTCCACCTCCCAGGTTCAAGCAATTCTCCTGCCTCAGCCTCCCGAGTAGCTGGGACTACAGGCACGCGCCACCACGCTTGGCTAATTTTTTTGTTGTTGTTGTATTTTTAGTAGAGACGGGGTTTCACCATATTGGCCATGTTGGTCTCAAACTCCTGACCTCATGATCCGCCCACCTCGGCCTCCCAAAGTGCTGGGATTACAGGCATGAGCCACCGTGCCCAGCCTTAAGTTGATAATTTTTGAAGCTGAGTGATGGGTAATAGGATTTATTATTCTCTTCCATCTATTTTTGTGTATGTTTGAAAATTTCTATATTGAACATTAACAAATTCATTTGTTAACTAGTTTTAATTGTAAATAAGAAAAAAGTGCCTAAAATTTTATTTCTTCACCATCGTAATGTTTTTGTCTTTTAAGTTTTTTTTGCTTGTTTGTGGTTTTTTTTTTTAGATGGAGCTTTGCTCTTTCACCCAGGCTGGAGTGAAGCGGCGCGATCTCAGCTCATTGCAACCTCTGCCGCCAGGTTCAATCCATTCTCCTGCCTTGGCCTCCAGAGTAGCTGGGATTACAGGCGCCCGCCACCAGCCTGGCTAATTTTTGTATATTTTATAGAGACAGGGTTTCACCATGTTGGCCAGGCTGGTCTTGAACTCTTGACCTCAGGCGATCCATCCCCCTCAGCCTACCAAAGTGTTAGGATTATAGGAGTGAGCCACCGTGCCCAACTGCATAATGTTTTTATGATTTTAAAATCACGAGTTTCTGGTTTTTTTTTCATAGAACCATAAAACTGTTTATTACAAGCATTTATTTTACTAAACTAGTATTTTGTAACGTTTAAGAGCATGGACTCGGGGGATCAACCCTCTGGGTAAATCTCAGTGTCATGATACTCAATAGTTGTATGACCTTGTGCAGGTTACTTCTCTGTCCCTCAGTTTTTTCATCTGTCAAATGGTAATACTTGTACCTATCTTATGTAGTTACTGAATATACTATGTAATGGATAGAGATTAGGATAAGACAGCAAAAAATATATGCACACACACACGTTACCTGTGTGCATGTATCTACTTAAGTATTATTTTAAATAAGGAGCTTGTGATAATTGTTTCCATTTTGTAATCAGAAGGTATTATATGTTCCTATCATGATTTTTGAGCCTGTGGTTCTGAAACCAGTGTTTCTAAATATTTTTTTCTTTTCACATCATGTATTTACAGTGTTTTTCAGTGGTAGTCATGTTGACAGCCTGAGTCGCACGGTTCTTGTTTGGGACTGTCTTCTTCCCCCTCCTTCCTTCTTCCTCCTCCTTCCTTCTTCCTCCTCCTTCCTTCTTCTTCCTTCTTCTTCCTCTTCCCTCCTCCTTCCACCTTCCTCCTCCTCCTTCCTCCTCCTTCTTCCTTCCTCCTCCTTCCTTCTTCTTCCTCCTTCCTTCTTCCTTCTTCTTTCTTATTCCTCTTCCTCCTCCTCCTCCTTCCTCCTTCCTCCTCCTTCTTCCTTCCTCCTCCTTCCTTCTTCTTCCTTCTTCTTTCTTCTTCCTCCTCCTCCTCCTTCCTCCTCCCTCCTCCTTCCTCCTTCCTCCTCCTCCTTCCTCCTCCTTCTTCCTTCTTCTTCCTTCTTCCTTCTTCTTCCTCCTTCCTTCTTCCTTCTTCCTCCTTCCTTCTTCTTTCTTCTTCTTTCTTATTCCTCTTCCTCCTCCTCCTTCCTCCTCCTTCCTCCTTCCTCCTCCTTCCTCCTTCCTCCTCCTCCTCCTTCTTCCTTCTTTTTTTTTTTTTTTTTGGCATAGCAACCAACAACAGGGAACACTGCTTTTTTCACAGCTCTGCGTAATAAATGTTGTTGAAATATCCAGGGTGAGATCTGTTAAGCTAAATTACTGAGATTATCAGAGTGATTTAAAATTTTTTGGAGAGTTTTGATTTTAGAAGACATAAAACCCTGGGCTCTGTCCTGGCTTTATTGAAGCAAAATAGTGGTGTATTAGTCCTGAGATTGGGTAATTTATAAAGAAAAGAGTTTTCACTGACTCACGGTTTTGCAGGCTGTACAGGAAATATAGTGGCTTCTGCTTCTGGGGAGGCCTCAGGAAGCTTCCAATCATGGCAGAAAGCAAAGGGGGAGTGAGGCACCTCACATGGTGGGAGCAGGAGCAAGAGAGTGAGGGAGAGGTGCTGCACATTTTTAAACAACTAGATCTTGTGAGAACTCGCTCACTGTCACGAGAATAGACAAAGGGGATGGTGTTAAACCATTCATGAGAAATCCACCTTCATGATCCAACCACCTCCCACCAGGCCCCACCTCCAACACTGGGGATTACAATTAGCATGAGATTTGGTGGGGACACAGATCCAAATCATACCATTTCGATTTGTGGTGTGGGAGTAAATGTGTCTATATTTTGGAAAATCTGCCTTGGTAAGACTGACCATTGCTTGAATGATTTCTTTGAGCTTAACTATCAACAACTCCTTTTCTTGTAGGTGATAGAAATTGAAGATGCTTCACCCACCAAGTGTCCAATAACAACCAAGTTGGTTTTAGATGAAGATGAAGAAACCAAAGAACCGTTAGTGCAGGTTCATAGAAATATGGTTATCAAATTGAAACCCCATCAAGTAGATGGTAAGAAGCTATTAGATGGTTCAATAATTTTTAGTTACATTTTTACCAATATTTGGGTGTGAGGCAGCTGCCTCACATCCTGCTAAGTCCTGGAGGTAAATTGGTGAGTGGGGCGGGGAATCCACAATCCCCCTGCCTTTATGGAGCTCATAAACAAATGAGGAAGAACAAAATTGGGTGATTGCAAACACAATGAGTGTTATAAAAAGGGAAAGAAGTGCTACTAACAAATGGGTAGATATAGCAAGTGGGTTTCACCTAGTTAGCAAAGATTGGCCTAAGGGCAGCTAGGGGTTGGGAAGAGCTGTAGCTAGCTAAAAGCCTTTTTCAGAAAATGCTATTTCAGCATTTTTAGGTATGTTTTCTTTATTAGAGTTGAATCAGTAAGTCAGTTTTGAGTGTTTATGTGAATAATCATAAGGGAGGTTCTGTAGTTCCTACCTTTTGAGTTGCTAGTCCCCTTTCTTGCTCAGTGTTTACCATCGAATAAAGGAAAAGATGATGAAATTATCTGCTGGGTTTTTTTTTTTCCTGATTGACTCAATAAACTCAAAGGTATTTTTGATAGGAAGCCATTCTCTCTTTGGATAAAGTTGCTCTCTTTTTACAAAAATTATTATTATTATTTTTTGAGATGGAGTCTCGCTCTGTGACTCAGGCTGGAGTACAGTGGTGCTATAACAGCTCACTGCAATCTCTGCCTCCTGGCCTCAAGTGATTCTCCCAACTCAGCCTCCTGAGTATCTGGGACTACAGGTGCACAGCACCACCATGCCCGGCTAATTTTTTGTATTTTAGTAGAGACGGGGTTTCACCATGTTGGCCAGGCTGGTCTCGAACTCCTGACCTCAAGTGATCTACCCGCCTCGGCCTTCCAAAGTGCTTGGATTACAGGTGTGAGCCACTGTGCCCGGCCGCGTTTCTCTTTTAGAGTATTCTTATATTTCTTTGAACCATCACAGGGAATAGAGAATGTCTGCTGTGGATAGCTTAGAGAAGATGAAGGAAAGTCCACCTGTTCTATGTTTGTGTTAACTTGTTTCTGATTTACTTTGGTGGGAAAAAATCCCATTTACATGTAAGAAATTATTTACCTAAGTGTTTTTTTTAATGCTGTTTCTTAGAAGTTTTGGTTATGTTTTTGATGTGTTTATATAAAGGAAGTTTTTAACTTGGGCCTTTAAATTTAAGTTAATGAAGCTGTTGTTTTTAGGTGTTCAGTTTATGTGGGATTGCTGCTGTGAGTCTGTGAAAAAAACAAAGAAATCTCCAGGTTCAGGATGCATTCTTGCCCACTGTATGGGCCTTGGTAAGACTTTACAGGTAAGAGCTGAAGAATATGAAGGTATCCTGTTTTTGTGGATTCATTAATATATATTGGATTCTATTATGTTTCAGGCACAGTCGTAGGGGCTGAAGATAAAGCAGTGAACAAGAATAACAAGATCTGTCTCCAAGGAGCTTATATTCTAGTGGAGGAGAGAGCTGCTAATCAAATAAGAAATATATACTTTCAGAAAATGAATGTTAAGGGAGGATATTGAGTTAGGAAAGGCATCTTTTAGGAGGTAATGTTTGAGCAGAGGTCCTAATGAAGCGAGGCTGTGGGGTGTCAGGTATGGCCAACAACAACTGCAAAGATTCTAAGGTAGAAATTACCTTTTTTTTTTTTTTTTTACAACTTTTAATGGTTTATGATGTTAAAGTAATGAGAAAGTAAAGTATCTTTTACTATTAAAATTGCTGCATTTCTAAATGACAGGAGTTGTAACAGAGATGTAAAATTGGTGAATGTATTTGTACTTTTAAACCATAAAGTAATTATAGATTTAATGGGTCAGAACACATTAAAGTGGAAAAATATTATGTAACACGATTATCTTCTAAATGAGCGATGGTATTTTTTGAAAGACTATAGGGACATTCTGTGGAGACCTAGGACTTAGTATTGGTATGGGATCATTTTATACTATTCACATTGATCATAGAATCATGGAGTTTTAGAGTTGGAAGAGCCTGATACATCATCTACTTGAACTTTTGCATTTTACTATCTCTTTCCCTGTGCCTTGCCCGATTTGGAAATTCTGGCTGTTTATTGTTTAAGCAAAACAAAGCTATAATGTTGTAAGATTGCTTAATTTATTAATTATTTTGTGGATATTTAAACGAAGGTCACAATCTGTTTTCTTATAGGTGGTAAGTTTTCTTCATACAGTTCTTTTGTGTGACAAACTGGATTTCAGCACGGCGTTAGTGGTTTGTCCTCTTAATACTGCTTTGAATTGGATGAATGAATTTGAGAAGTGGCAAGAGGGATTAAAAGATGATGAGAAGCTTGAGGTAACTTATTTTAAATGTTATCTATTATTAAAATAGTCACATGAAATTCATATAGTAAACTATTAATTTTTTTAATTTTTAATTTTTTTTACCAGTGATGCATATTTCAATGGGAATATTTAATATTCACACGTTTTTAGTAGCTACCTAAAAAAAATCTTTATTTCCCAACAAAAGGTTTCTGAATTAGCAACTGTGAAACGTCCTCAGGAGAGAAGCTACATGCTGCAGAGGTGGCAAGAAGATGGTGGTGTCATGATCATAGGCTATGAGATGTATAGAAATCTTGCTCAAGGAAGGAATGTAAAGAGTCGGAAACTTAAAGAAATATTTAACAAAGCTTTGGTTGATCCAGGTAAGGTATTAATAGACAGTGACATAAAGAAGCAAATTGAATAAAAAATGTGTTTATATTTTATTTAACACATACTAATTGCACAACTACTAAGTATCTGGTCTTTGTTGTGGTTATCTTTCAGGTTTTTGCCTTTTAGAAAATTCTTAGTATTTCAATAAGATAAAATCACCCTTAACGTCGCCAGCTGTTCAGAATTTATTTGCTGAGTCTGAAAGTGTTTAGGGTTTTAGGGGATACCTTGTAAACACTTAAAAATTCATCAGATGCCTGTGTTGCAATCAAAGATTCTTCCAGCTATCCAAATATTAGGTGATAACAAGAGCTCTCTCCATATCCTGAAAACAGTTTGTCTTTCCAAACTTCATGTCATTAGAAGAATTGCTGCTTGCTCATCTGCTTTTAAGGGGCCATCAGTATGAAAGGTTAATATTTTCAATACTGTTGATCCTTATGTGATAGTAATCTGATGTGAGAGCCAGATGTTGATATATTTGCTGCTCGGAAAAGCAACATGTTGTACTGTCTGCAAAACTAAAATTAATTTTTAATCTATGATTATTAATTTGTGCAATTTTTTCTTCATATGTTTATCTTGTCATATCATGTTACTTTAAGACACTATTGAGGTTTTATTTTTGTTGAGAAAGTCTGGGTAATTGTCATTGTCAAAGTGATAGTAATCTTTAGAATCCATGGCTTTGCCTCTTTTTTAAAGATAATGAGGTAGTTAATACATAGCAAAATAACTGCCATCACAAATCTAAGGCCTAATAATAAGTTTATCTTTTTCCCACGATTAAAATAGGTGTCTAAAAATCCTGTGGCTGGTTTATTGTTGAAAAATTATAAGCTAGTGTCTAGTATCATTGTAGCAGATTTTTTCCACAAGATTTCCTTGAAACTGTTTTAATACAACAGTTTCAGGTGCTTAGTGTACTTATTTATTTATGAAAAAATGAAAAAAAGAAATTAAAGCTTCTAACATGAAGGGTAACATTTGTCATTGCCATGTTTTATCATTTAGTGACATTTTAAAAAAATTTTTGGCCGGGCATGGTGGTGCACGCCTGTAGTCCCAGCTACTCGGGAGGCTGAGGCAGAAGAATCGCTCAAACCTGGGAGCTGGAGGTTCCAGTGAGCCAACATCGTGCCACTGCACTCCCATCTGGGTGACAGAGCGAGACTCCATCTCAAAAACAAAAAACAAACAAACAAAAACTTTTCATTTTGGAATAATTTTCTGTTTACATGAAAGTTGAAAAGGAGTGCAGAGAGTTCCCATATACCCTACATCTGGTTCCTCCATTGTTAACATCTTACATTGCCATGGTAGATTTGTCAAAACTAAGAAATTGACACATTGTTGACACATTATTATTAATAACTTCAAACTGCATTTGTATTGCACCAGTTTTTCTATCCAGGGTACTACATTGTATTTAGTTGTCATGTCTCTAACAGTCTTCTGGTCTATGACAGTTTCTCAATCTTTATTTTTTCATTATCTCATCAGTCTTACGGAGGACCGTCCGGGTAGATATCCTGTAGAGTGTTCTCTAATCTGAATTTATAGTTTTTCTTGTGATTAGACTGAGATTAGACAGGTTTTGAAAGAATATACCAGAGGTGACATACCCTTTTTGTCACATCATATCTCGTATCGGAGGTACATGATGAGCACTTGCTGTCACTGATGATGTTAACTTTCATCACTTGGTTAGGGTAGAGTTTGTCAGGTTTCTCTCCTGTAGAGCTGCTACTTTTACCTGTCCCTCATCTGTTCATTGGAATCCAGTCACTCAATCTAGCCCACCTGAATGGGAGGATGGCGGAAATTAAGCTCCATCTCCTATAGTGGGTAATATCTGCACATAAAATTTGGACTTTTTTAAAGAAAAAAGTATCTTTTTTCACTCATTTATTTAGCCTTCGATTTATATAATTATATACTCATCTATTTTTAGTTTGTGCATTGGACTATAAACCATTACTACATTTTTTTTTTTTGCTCAAATTGTTTACTTTGACCATTGGGAGCTTTTTTTAAGGTTAGGTCCTCTACCCTTTGATATGTCCCTATCCTTTTGGCTTTGAGCACTTTATGACTTTCTGGCATTACAGGATGCTCCAGGTTCATGTTATATTGTCCCGGCCCCAGAATCAGCCATTTCTTGAAGACATCATGGTTCCTTTTACTGAAAATTGACATTTACAAATGTAAACACACCCATATAATTTGCAAATATATCCTTCCATTCTGTGAGTTGTCTTTTTACTTTTTTATATCATCTTTTCAGTACTAATCTTTAAAATTTTGATTACATTTAATTTACCTATTTTTTTCTTTTGTTGCTTTTGCATTTAGTGCATATCCAAGTATTCATTGCTTAATCGAAGGTCATGAAGTTTTTCACCTGTGTTTTCTTATTTTATAGTTCTAGCTCTTGTATTTATGTTTATGATCTATTTTCAGTTTATTTTTGTATATAGTATGAGGTAGGAGTCCAACTTCATTTTTTGTATTTTGATATCCAGTTCTAACACCATTTGTTGAAAAGACAATTCTTTCTTCATTGAAGAGTCTTGACACCATTGTTGAAAATCAATTGACCATAGATGTTTGTGTTTATTTCTAGGCTCTCAATATTATTGTATTGATCTATATGTCTGTCCTTATGCCAGTGTGACATTGTTTTAATTACTGTAGCTTTGTGGTAAGTTTCGCAATCAGGAATAAGAAGTCCTACAGCTTTATTTTTCTGTCTCAAGGTTGTTTTGCTATTTGAGGTTCCTTGAAATTTCATATGAATTTGATGGTTGGCTTTTATATTTCCTCAAAGAAACTAGCTGGGATTCTGTTAGATATTGCATTGAATCTGTAGATTAATTTGAGGAATATTGCCATCTTAATATTAAATCTTCCCCTCCATGAATTTCTAATGTCTTTCCATTTATTTAGGTCTTTATTTTAATAATGAAATTTGATTTAGGTCTTTTAATTTCTTTAGTGTAAAAGTCTTGGACTTATTTTCTTAAATTTATTCCTAAATATTTTATTCTTTTTGAGCCAATTGGAAATAAAATTGTTTTAATTTTATTTTCAGATAGTTCTTTGTTAGTATATAGAAATACAACAGATTTTTGTATACTGATTCTGTATCCTGCAACTTAGCTGAGTCCATTTATAAGTTCTAATAGTTGTGTGTGTGTGCACGCGTGTGTGTGTGCGCGCATGCGCGCGATTTAGAGTTTTCTATTAAGAAAATCATACAATCTATGAGTAGAAATAGTTTTACCTTTTCCTTTCCAATGTAAGTATCTTTAACTTCTTTTTCTTGCCTAATTGCCCTTCTTAGAAATTTCCATACAATGTTGAACGTAAGTGGTGAGAGCAGTTGGTTGTCATGTTTTTGATCTCAGGGAAAGCTTTCAGTTCTCCACCATTAAGTATGACATTAGCTGTGGATTTCTAATAGGTGTCTTTTATCAGGTTGAGTAAGTTCTACATTGGGTTATATTTTTTGTTTGTTTTGATAATTAAAAAAATAAATACCTAGATTACCCTTGTTAAAACTTAAGAGGGGCTGATTTCTCCATTAGGTTTTATTGGAAGTTCTTCAGGAAACTGAAGCTCTACTTTTATTTTCCTTTCCAGAGTATATATGAGTATTAGAGATAGTTCCTCTGCCATAGCTGGGTAACCATCTGCAACAAGAATATTCTAATATCCATCATGTATAACGTGGAATATATTAAAACTGTAGTTAAGTTTTAAGATTTAGTGGTAGTATTTAGATATAATTTTCTTTGCCACCTAAGTCTAAAGTGTCAGGATCTGTTCAGTACTTCTAAATTTATTAGAAAGGATCTGTTAAGTATAACACTTAATTTTCCAGTACGTTTTCCATTTTCTGCCCAATTTATCTTCTCTGATTTGGAACAAATTAGTGATAGTCAAGAATCATATAAATGGCAGCAGAGTATGTGAAGAATGAAGTTGGGGTGTAATGTCAAAGAAAAGTCTAAATTGAAGTTCAAGATGGAAGCAAAATGTCAGAACCAGACAGTTTTGGGTATGAGATTCTTAAGGATGAGCTGAGGTTGTAAACTTAGAAGGTAGGCTATTAGATGAGAAGCCTGGAAAATTGGGAGTATGTATTAGGATTGGAAACAGTGTTTAGAGCTGACCAGAGTTAAGATAGTACTGTTCATCTTTCAACTTAGCTGCTCTGGTTATCTATTCTTGCATAACAATTATCCTAAGGCTTTGTAGCTTAAAGTGACAAGAATCAGCTGGGTGCAATGGCTCATACCTGTAATAACAATACTTTGGGAGGCCAAGGCAGGAGGATTGCTTGAGGCTGGCAGTTCGAGGCCAGCCTGGGCAACATAGACCCCATATCTACAAAAAAAAAAAAAGAATTAACCAGGTGTGGTGGCGCACACCTGTAGTCTCAGGAAGCTGACGTGGGATGATTGCTTGAGTCCAGGAGTTCAAGGAAGCAGTGAACTATGATCACTGAGATCATAATCATCACTGAGTGTGAGACCTAGTTTCTTAAAAAAGAAAGTGACAACATTTTGTTAACTTTCCTAGTTTTACTGGGTCAGGGATTTAATAGAGGTTTACTTGGACAGTTCTAAACATTTTATCAACTTTTCTAAGTTATGGTTTTTTATATAAAAAAATTCACCAATAGGTGGCAATGTAACACTGAAAAAGAATTTGCATTTAACTATAATAGTATGTGACAAAACCTTTATTTGACCTTTCTTCCCTAACTTACCATTTGTTTTGAGGCATATTTTTCTACTTAATGTACTTAAACAATCTGGTGGAGTTTTCTAATTCACATTACTGTTTTTAGAAGAATGTTCCACATTTTGTAGCTTGAGAGGACATAATTTTTATGTGTGTGCGTGAATGTGCATATGCACAGTATTAATTCAAGGTATGTGCGTATGCACAGTATTGCTTTAAGCAATAAGATAGATCTGTGTAATTTTATAAAATAATGACAGGTTTCCATAGTGTATTGAACCATCTTAACAGACTCTTTTAGTCAGGCTTGAATTTTTGAACAGAAGAAATTCTCTCCAAGTCTTTCTCTAAATTCCTGTTTTTCTGCTCTCCAGAGCCTCATGGCTGCCATTCCCCCTGTAGTTTCTTTATAATTATTTATAAGTGTAGGTATTTTGAAACCCTCCTATCTGATATATATATATTTCATTGTTTGGGAATTAAGTTTTCTAGAAAGTATATAAGGTAACAAATATTTCATTTTATGTAAGTATGTATGTATGTATGTATGTATTTAGGGGGCAGGGAGATGGGGATCTCATTCTGTTACCCAGGCTGGAGTGCAGTAGCATGATTATAGCTCACTGTAGCTTCAAATCCTGGGCTCAAGTGATCCTCCCAGTTCAGCCTTCTGAGGAGCTAAGACTACAGGAATGTGCCGCCATGCCCAACTAAATTTTTTTTTTTCGTAGAGACAGGGTCTTACTGTGTTGCCCAGGCTGGTCTCGAACTCCTGACAACACCTAGATAATTATTTGGAGATGAGGATCTCACTATGTTACCCCAGCTGGTCTCGAACTCCTGACACACAACTCATTTTTTGTAGATGAGGGTCTCGTTATGTTGCTTAGGTTAGTCTTGGCCTCCTGGCCTCAAGCAATCCTTCTGCCTCAGCCTCCTGAGTAGTAGCTGGCATTACAGGTGTGAGCCACCATGTCCAGCTAAAACTTACTCCTTTCGAACATTAAAAATACTTATTTTTAATTTTTTATGTTAGTAAATGTTATATACATTCCTCTTATAATTCATATTCTAATATGATGAATAACATGTTTAATATATGAATAACAATTTTAACTTTTTCATTGACTCAGGGTTATTAATGAGTGCATTTACTTTTATTTTTATTTTATTTTATATATTTTTTTTTTTGAGACAGAGTCTCGCTCTGTCACCCAGGCTGGAGTGCAGTGGTGGTGCAATCTCGGCTCACTGCAAGCTCCGTCTCCCGAGTTCACGCCATTGTCCTGCCTCAGCCTCTCCGAGTAGCTGGGACTACAGGCGCCCGCCACCATGCCCGGCTAATTTTTTTTTTTTTTTTTGTATTTTTAGTAGAGACGGGGTTTCACGGTGGTCTAGATCTCCTGACCTCGTGATCCGCCCGCCTCGGCCTCCCAAAGTGCTGGGATTACAAGCGTGAGCCACCGCGCCTGGCCCTATTTTATTTAATTTCTTTTTGAGACGGAGTCTCACTCTGTCGCCCAGGCTGGAGCTCAGTGGCGCAATCTCGGCTCACTGCAAGCTCCGCCTTCCGGGTTCACGCCATTCTCCTGCCTCAGCCTCCCGAGTAGCTGGGACTACAGGCGCCTGCCACCATGCCGGGCTAATTTTTCTTTTTGTATTTTTAGTGGAGACGGGGTTTCACCGTGTTAGCCAGGATGGTCTCTATCTCCTGACCTCATGATCCGCCCGTCTCGGCCTGCCAAAGTGCTGGGATTACAGGCGTGAGCCACCGCGCCTGGCTTACTTTTATTCTTAATTCTTCTAGTTCTTCAGATATCCTTACTAACGATAGGGCTACCACTCTCCTTCCATTGCCATGCCAACAAATAGTTCTTTTAAGTTAAAGAAATTATAAAAGTGATACATATCCTTAAGCAAAATAAAAACAGAAGAAAATGTTGTATATTGAAAAGTAAACGTTCCCTACCTCCTAGTCTCATTATTGTTTCATTTATATCCTTATAGGAATTTTTTGTGCTTACAGAAGCATGTATTCTCCTTATTTGGTATTGCAACACTTAAGTGGTCCTCAAAGCCACCCTCAGGCTTGGTAACTCATAAGAAGGGCTCACAGAACTCAGAAAATCCATTAGACTCATGGTTATGGTTTATTACAGCAAAAATATACAAATAGGATCATAATATAGATTATTCTGCAACATACTCCTTTTTATTTAATAATATATTTGTCATATCTTTCAAGGTTTGCACATAGAGATATACATCATTTTTTCAGATTATTATTTATTTTTCTATAAGTTATTGGGGTACAGGTGGTATTTGGTTACATGAGTAAGTTCTTTAGTGGTGATATGTGAGATCCTGGTGCATCCATCACCCGAGCAGTATATACTACACCATATATGTTGTCTTTTATCCCTTGCCCTCCTCCTACTCTTACCCCCAAGTCCGCAAAGTCCGTTGTGTCATTCTTATGCCTTTGTGTCCTCATAGCCTAGCTTCCACGTATCAGTGAGAACATTTGATGTTTGCTTTTCCATTCCTGAGTTACTTCACTTAGAATAATAGTCCCAAATCTCATCCAGGTAATTGCAAATACTGTTAATTCATTCCTTTTTATGGCAGAGTAGTATTCCATCATATATATATATATGCCACAATTTCTTTATCCACTCATTGATTGATGGGCATTTGGGCTGGTTCCACAATTTTGCAACTGTGAATTGTGCTGCTATAAATATGCATGTGCAAATATCTTTTTTGAATAATGACTTCTTTTCCTCTGGGTAGATACACAGTAGTGGGATTGCTGGATCAAATTGTAGTTCTACTTTTAGTTCTTTAAGGAATCTCCACACTGTTTTCCATAGCAGCTGTACTAGTTTACATTCCTACCAGCAGTGTAGAAGTGTTCCCTGATCGCTGCATTCACACCAACATCTACTGTTTTTTGATTATGGCCATGCTTGCAGGAATAAGGTGGTATCACATTGTATTTTGGATTTGCATTTCACTGATCATTAGTGATGTTGAGCATTTTTTCATATGTTTGTTGTCTATTTGTGTATCTTCTTTTGAGAATTGTCTATTCATATTCTTAGCCCACTTTGTGATGGGATTGTTTGTTTGTTTTCTTACTGATTTGAGTTCATCGTAGATTCTGGATATTAGTCCTTTGTCAGATGTATAGATGGTGAAGATTTTCTCCCACTCCGTGGGTTGTCTGTTTACTCTGCTGACTGTTCCTTTTGCCATGCAAAAGCTCTTTAGTTTAATTAGGTCCTGGCTATTTATCTTTGTTTTTATTGCATTTGCTTTTGGGTTCTTGACCATGAAATCCTTGACTAAGCCAATGTCTAGAAGGGTTTTTCCAATGTTATCTTCTAGAATTTTTATAGTTTCAGGTCTTAGGTTTAAGTCCTTAATCCATCATGAGGTGATTTTTGTGTAAGATGAGAGATGTAGATGCAGTTTAATTCTCCTACATGTGGGTAGCCAATTATCCCAGCACCATTTGTTGAAAAGGGTGTCTTTTCCCCACTTTATGTTTTTGTTTGCTTTGTCGAAGATTAGTTGGCTCTAAGTATTTGGGTTTATTTCTGAGTTCTCTATTCTGTTCCATTGGTCTGTGTGCTTATTTTTATACCAGTACCAAGCTGTTTTGGTGACTGTGGCCTTTACAGAATAGTTTGAAATCAGGTAGTGTGATGCCTCCAGATTTGTTCTTTTTGCTTAGTCTTGCTTTGGCTCTGCGGGCTCTTTTTTGGTTCCATATGAATTTTAAAATTGTTTTTTCTAACTGAAGAATGATGGTGTTATTTTGATGGGGATTGCATTGAATTTGTAGATTGCTTTTGGCAGTATGGTGATTTTCACCATATTGATTCTACCCATTCATGAGCATGGGATGTGTTTCCATTTGTTTGTGTCGTCTGTGATTTCTTTCAGCAGTGTTTTGTAGTTTTCCTTGTAGAGGTCTTTTGACTCCTTTGTTAGGTATATTCCTATCTTTCTTGTTTATTTATTTATATATTTATTTATGCAGCTATTGTAAAAGGGGTTGAGTTCTTGATTTGATTCTCCACTTGGTTGCTGTTGGTTTATAGAAGAGCTACTGATTTGTGTACATTAATCTTGTATCCGGAAACCTTGCTGAATTTTTTTATCAGTTCTAGGAGCTTTGTGGAGGAGTCTTTAGGGTTTTCAAGGTAAACGATAATCGTCAGCAAACAGGGACAGTTTGACTTCCTCTTTACTGATTGGATTCCCTTTATTTCTTTTTCTTTTTTTTTTTTGAGACGGAGTCTCGCTCTGTCGCCCAGGCTGGAGTGCAGTGGTGCCATCTTGGCTCACTGCAAGCTCCGCCTCCCGGGTTCACACCATTCTCCTGCCTCAGCCTCCTGAGTAGCTGGGACTACAGGCGCCTGCCACCACGCCCAGCTAAATTTTTTTGTATTTTTAGTAGAGGCGGGGTTTCACTGTGTTAGCCAGGATGGTCTCGATCTCCTGACCTCGTGATCCGCCCGCTCAGCCTCCCAAAGTGCTGGGATTACAGGCATGAGCCACCGCGCCCGGCCCGGATTCCCTTTATTTCTTTCATCTGATTGCTCTGGCTAGGACTTCCAGTACTATGTTGAAGAGGAGTGGTGAGGGTGGGCATCCTTGTCTTGTTTCCGTTCTCAGAGGGAATGCTTTCAGCTTTTCTCCATTCAGTATTATGTTGGCTGTGGGTTTGTCATAGATGGCTTTTATTACATTAAGATATGTCACTTGTATGTCGATTTTGCTGAGAGTTTTAATCATACAGGGATGCTGGATTTTGTCAAATGCTTTTTCTGCATCTATTGAGATGATCATGTGATTTTTGTTTTTAATTCTGTTTATGTGGTGTATCACATTTATTTACTCGCATGTGTCAAACCATCCCTGCATCCTTGATATGAAACCCACTTGATCATGGTGGATTATCTTTTTGGCATGTTGTTGGATTTGGCTAGCTAATATTTTTGTTAAGGATTTTAGCATCTGTGTTCGTCGAGGATAATGGTCTGTAGTTTTCTTTTTTGGTTGTGATCTTTCCTGGTTTTGCTATTAGGGTGATGAATAGGGATGAATTAGGGAGGGTTACTTCTTTCTCTATCTTGTGGGATAGTGTCAAAAGGATTGGTACCAGTGCTTTGAATGTCTGGTAGAATTCTGCTGTGAATCGGTCTGGTCCTGGACTTTTTTTTGTTGGTAATTTTTAAATTGCCATCTCAATCTCACTGCTTGTTACTGGTCTGTTCAGGGTATCGAATTCTTCCTGATTTAAGCTAGGAGGGTTGTATTTTTCTAGGAATTTATCCACCTCTTGTAGGTTTTCTAGTTTATATGCGTAGAGGTGTTCATAATAGCCTCCTTGAATGATCTTTTGTATTTCAGTGGTGTCAGTTGTACTATCTCCTGTTTCGTTTCTCAGTGACTTTATTTGGATTTTCTCTCTTCTTTTCTTGGTTAATCTTGCTAATGTTCTATCAATTTTGTTTTATCTTTTCAAGGAACGAGCTTTTTGTTTCATTTATCTTTTGTATTTTTTGTTTTGTTTCCATTTCATTTAGTACTGCTCTGATCTTGGTTATTTCCTTTCTTCTGCTGGGTTTGGGTTTGTTTTGTTTTTGTTTCTCTAGTTCCTAGTGACCTTAGATTGTCCGTTTGTGCTCTTTCGGACTTTTTGATGTAGGAATTCAGGGCTATGAACTTTCCTCTTAGCACTGCCTCAGCTGTATCCCAGAGGTTTTGATAGGCTGTGTCATTACTGTATTCAGGTTGAAGAATTTTTTAATTTCCATCTTGATTTTGTTTTTGACCCACTGCTTATTCAGGACAAGGCTGTTTTCCATGTATTTGCGTGGTTTTGAAGGTTCCTTTTGGAGTTGATTTCCAGTTTTATTCCACTGTGGTCTGACAGAATGTTTGATATAATTTCAGTTTTCTTTAATTTATTGAGGCTCATTTTATGGCCTATCATATGGTCTGTCTTGGAGAAATTTCCATGGGCTCTTGGATAGACCGTGTATTCTGTGGTTGTTGGATGAAATGTTCTGTATATATCTGTTAAGTCCATTTGTTCCAGGATATAGTTTAAATCCATTGTTTCTTTGTAGACTTTCAGTCTTGATGACCTGTCTAGTGCTGTCAGTAGAGTACTGAAGTCCCCCATGATTATTGTGTTGCTATCTGATTTATTAGGCCTATTAGTAATTGTTTTGTAAATTTGTGAGGTCCAGTGTTAGTTGCATATATGTTTAGCATTGTGATCTTTTCCTGTTGGACCAGGCCTTTTGCCATTATATAATATCCCTCTTTGACTCTTTTAACTGCTGTTGCTTTAAAGTTTGTTTTGTCTGATATAAGAATAGCTACCCCTGCTCGCTTTTGGTGTCCATTTTCATGAAATGTCTTTTTCCACCCCTTTACTTTAAGTTTATGTGAGTCCTTATGTGTTAGGTGAGTCTCCTAAAGACAGCAGATAGTTGTTTGGTGAGTTCTTACGCATTCTGGGGTTCTGGATCTTTTAAGTGGAGCATTTAGGCCATTTACATTCCATCTTAATATGGAAATGTGAGGTACCATTGCATTCATTATGCGCCTTGTTGCCTGCATACTTTGGGTTTTTCATTTTGTTTTTTGTTTTTTTTTTAACTTGTATTTTTGTTTTATAGGTCCTGTGTGATTTATGCTTTAAAGAGGTTCTGTTTTGATGTGTTTCCAGCATTTGTTTCAGGATTTTGAGCTCCTTTTAGCAGTTCTTGTAGTGGTGGCTTGGTAATGGCAAATTCTCTCATCATTTGTTTATGTGAAAATGACCATCTTTCCTTCATATATGATGCTTAGTTTCACTGGATACAAAATTCTTGGCTGATAATTGTTTTGTTTGAAGTGGCTGAAAATAGGGCCCCAATGCCTTCTAGCTTGCAGGGTTTCTGCTGAGAAATCTGCTATTAATCTGATAGGTTTTCCTTAATAGGTTATCTGGTGCTTCTGTCTCACAGTTCTTAAGATTCTTTCCTTCGCCTTAACTTTGGATAACCTGATGACAATGTGCCTGGGCGAAGATCTTTTTGCGATGAATTTCCCAGGTGTTCTTTGTGCTTCTTGTATATGCATGTCTAGGTCTCTAGCAAGGCCAGGGAAGTTTTCCTTGATTATTCCCCTAAATATATTTATCAAGCTTTTAGAATTGTCTTCTTCCTCAGGAACACTGATTATTCTTAGGTTTGGTCGTTTAACATAATCCCAGACTTCTTAGAGGCTTTGTTCATATTTTCTTATTCTTTTTTGTCTTTGTTGGATTGGGTTAATTCGAAGACCTTGTCTTTGAGCTCTGAATTTCTTTCTTCTACTTGATCAGTTCTATTGCGAGACTTTCCAGAGCATTTTGCATTTCTAAAAGTGTGTCCAATGTTTCCTGAATTTTTGATTGTTTTTTTCTTTATGCTATCTGTTTCCTTGAATATTTCTCCCTTCACTTCTTATATCATGTTTTGGATTTCCTTGCATTCAGCTTTGCCTTCCTCTGGTCCCTCCCTGATTAGCTTAATAACTAACGTCCTGAATTCTTTTTCAGATAAATCAGGGATTTCTTCTTGGTTTGGATCCATTGCTGGTGAACTAGTGTGATTTTTGGGGGGTGTTGACGAGCCTTGTTTCGTCATATGACTAGGGTTGGTTTTCTGGTTCCTTCCCGCTCTGTCAGAGGGAAGGTCTAGGGCTGAAGGCTGTTGTTCAGATTGTTTTGTCCCACAGGGTGTTCCCCAGATACAGTACTTTCCCCCTTTTCCTGTGGATGTGGCTTCCAGTGATTGTTGTTTCTCTTCTGGGTCTAGCCACCCAGCGAGTCTACCCGGCTCCAGGCTGGTACTGGGGTTTGTCTGCACAGAGTCCTGTGAGGTGAACTGTCTATGGGTCTGTCAGCCATGGATACTAGCGACTGTACTGGTGGAGGTGGCACAGGATGCAGTGGACTCCGTGGGGGGTCCTTGGCTTTGCTGGTTTAATGCTCTATTTTTGTGCTGGTTGGCCTCCTGCCAGGAGGTGGCGCTTTCCAGAATGCATCAGCTGTAGCAGTGTGGAGAGGGACTGGGGATGGGCGGGGCCCTAGAACTCCAAAGAGTATTTGTCCTTTGTTTTCTGCTACCAGGGTGGGTAGGGAAGGACTGTCAGGTGGGGGCGGGGCTAGGCGTATCTGAGCTCAGACTCTCTTTGGATGGGTCTTGCTGTGGCTGCTGTGGGGGATGTGGTGAGATTCCCAGGTCACTGGAGTTGTGTACCTAGAAGGATTATGGTTGCCTCTGCTGAGTCATGCAAGTTGTCAGGGAAGCGGGGTGGGGAGGGTGGCGAAAGCCGGCAGTCACAGGCCTCACCCAGCTCCCACGCAAACCGAAAGGCTGGTCTTGTCTCACTCCCACGGTGCACCGCACCCCCCACCCCTCCAGCGCCGAAACAGCCCGGAGTGTGTTTCCAGGAGAAGGGCGAGTCTGGCTTGAAAACTTGCCCCAGGCTTTCCACCTCCAAGCTGCAAAAGAAAAGGGCTTTAGTTCATCCCCCACCTGTGAAGTCTGCAGTCTGGATTTGCGCCCTCCCTGTTGTTCTGGCCAGGAGGCTTCTTGCCCCATTCGAATTGTTAAAAAGTTCAGCTAGAGAAGTCCTTCTCCCTGTGGAGTTTTACCCCCTGCTCTGATGGCCACCCTCCTGATGGATCCTGTGTTGCCAGGCAGGAATGTGCTGCTTGGGGATCCTGCAAGCTCCCAGTGCCCCTGCTACTTCCTCTACCGCTGTATTTTGCTCGGCTTGGCTTTCTAACTTGACTCAACTCCAGGTAAAGTCAGGAATTTCTCCTCCAAACAGACCTTCAGCTTCTCCAGTGGGGGTGTGTCTACCTCATTAATTTTAACTCTGTGACTTATTCCATTATCCCATGGTTTAAGCCCCATTTACCAGATCCCCTCTGACAAATTTTTAGGTTGTTTTCAATTTTCCTCCATAACAAACCGTGCTGCAGAGAACATTCTTTTATGTATCTTTGGGTGCCTGTGGAAGCATATCTTTGGGAACAATTCCTAGAAATTGAAATATGGGTCAAAGGGTTTACACATTTTGCATTTTGATAATTATTGTAAAATTGACTTCCAAAATTTTTGATACTAATTTAGACTCCCACAGAGTGTATGAGAGTACCCATTTCAACGCATCCTCATGGATACCGAATATTAAGTGGTAAAACCATTTAAATCACTGCTGTAAAAGGCATTTTTTTCTCTGTAGAAAATGTTTTTGGTTTCGAAGTAAGGGATGCATAATTTTTAAATACAAAGCTAGAGATTTTAGTTTTACAAAATATTAGTTTTTTTTTTTTTTTTTACTATTTGTGTAGCCCCAACTGAATACTGAATAACAGTTGTTATTATTTGATCTGTCATACTGAAGCAGTTACTTTTGAAGTCATGTAAAAGTTGCATTTTCTCTAATGCTTACCAGATTGGGGGATAGTTTGACAGCTGCTTTGTTGAAATCAGCAATTAAGTAATATGTGTGTATATGTTAACCAGCAAGCAAATAGAGTATGTATTATGCCCTGGAAAAAATATATATCAGCTGGGCGTGGTGGCTTATGCCTGTAATCCCAGCACTTTGGGAGGCCAAGGCGGGCAGATCACTTGAGGTCAGGAGTTCGAGACCAGCCTGACCAACATGGTGAAACCTCATCTTTACTAAAAATACAAAAAAAAAGCCAGGCATGGTGGCAGGCACCTGTAAGCCCAGCTACTCGATAGGCTGAGGTAGGAGAATTACCTGAACCTGGGAGGTGGAGGTTGCAGTGACCCAAGATTGTGCCACTGCATTCCAGCCTGGGCGACAGAGGGAGACTCCATCTCAAATTAAAAAAAAAAAAGAAAAAAGAAAAAATATATATCTGTTATTTTAACAAATAAGCCTTTAGTATTTCTTCTAAAAGAGTCCACAGATGCTGTGGAACGTATTTGTTCAGGTACAAATGCATTCCATAGTAATAAAATATTGTTACTTTTTTACGCTGCAATCCCAAATATTTTCTGAGTTTAAGCTTTTAAGATCTTTTGTAGCTTAAAAGCAGTTCTCCCTACCCTCCATACCCATGTAACAACCAGTTTCATTTTTTTTTTTTAATTTATTATATTATTATACTTTAGGTTTTAGGGTACATGTGCACAATGTGCAGGTTTGTTACATATGTATCCATGTGCCATGTTGATTTCCTGCACCCATTAACTCGTCATTTAGCATTAGGTATATCTCCTAATGCTGTCCCTCCCCCCTCCTCCCACCCCACAACAGTCCCCGGAGTGTGATGTTCCCCTTCCTGTGTCCATCAGTTTCACTTTTATCAGTTAAAATTTTTCCCCAGCAATGAATGTTAGTTATTTGGACTAAGTGGGAAATATTATATGGTCTATTGTGACATATATTATTCTTAAAGTGTAACTTTTGAAATTTGTCTTTTCATGTATATATACATTGCTCTTAGTCTTTGCTGATAGTTTAAGTTGATATACTAATGCTGAAATAGCTTTAAAGACTTTTCAATTTTAAAAGACATTTTTAAAAATACGCTATATCTGTTAGGGGGAACTTTTTCCCTCTTGTTATTTTTATTTTTGCTTATTTTTGTAAACTCAGAGGACCCTGAGCACCATTTATAGTGGTACTTCAGTGCTCTACCATTTGGATATAATTAATATAGTTAGTGCTGTATTAACCAAATACAGGAGCAGATAAAATATGTTTATACTTACAATGATGTCATTTTATCTTCCTATAAGATCAGCACTTTAAAGGGATTAACTATTTACTTAAATTGATCACATTTTCAGTTTTGTTATATATTAATTGTGTTATTTTTCTATTTATTTTTGTAGGCCCTGATTTTGTTGTTTGTGATGAAGGCCATATTCTAAAAAATGAAGCATCTGCTGTTTCTAAAGCTATGAATTCTATACGATCAAGGAGGAGGATTATTTTAACAGGAACACCACTTCAAAATAACCTAATTGAGTGTGAGTTAATATCTCTGATTATGCAGTAGAATATCGGTATTTCCTCAGATATATTTTTGTAACTTTACCATTTGCCATTCTTCTACATATTCTAGTATAGTCCTAGACCATGATCTACATAGGTTCATCTTAGTCTTCTGTGAAAGAATAACATACTTTTCAAATGAGATGCTTTATAAATATGAGTGGTAAAATACAGTCAAGAGATAACGCCATTGTGAATGTTCATATATAAATATGGAATGTGAATTATTGCAAGACTATCAGAAGTCTTAATGATTGCTTTAGAAAGTACATAAGCATATGTGATTACTCCAGATAATTTTAAGGGGATATTCCAGTTTTGGGGCATGTACTGTCAAGAAATCAAAAAGAAATGGGAACTGTGAACATTTTAGTAAAGTGGAGATGAGAGAAGGAGAGGTTTACTGAATCCATGGCAGGACAGTTTGCTGAGGCTAAAGGTAGTTGATGTGAACCTAGGGAAGTGACTTGTGAATTTCCCTTATTTTCATATGTCTGTGGTGACACTAAAGAAGGGAACATGAGATTATTCAGCAAGTAACAAATTGAAATTTCTTGTTATAATCTCTCACTTTTTTTTCCCACTGTAATGGCTTTTTGTTATTTTCCTCTGTGTTACATTCCTTTAGTGTATTTATGGTAACTTTTTGCTATTGTATTATTTGTAATACTAGTCATTTCACTTTAGCTTATACTTTATGTTTGTTTTTATCTGTTCCAGTTTTCCTCTTTTCTGTTCTATTACCCTATTTATAGAAATGCTGTTTCATATTGTGGTCCTATATAGTATGGGACAAGTGATGGCTCTATTAATTTTTACAAAATGGGTTAGTCTTTCAAAATACATTAGTAATTAATTTTTTTTTTTTTTACTATTTGTGTAGCCCCAACTGAATACTGAATAACAGTTGTTATTATTTGATCTCTCAAATATTATTTGATTATTCTGGTAATGAATCAGTTAATATAAATTAACTTGCATAGTAGCTTATTACCTCCTATTTATTGTTTTGACTTAGTATCTCCTTTCTTCACAAAATAGCCTCGCTGACCATAAAATCATGGTTAGATTAACGGACCACTTGTTTTATACTTCATATCTCTTATAAAGAATAGTGAGTTTGAATAAAATGTCCTTAGGTATTTTTAAAAAACATTCATGTCTAGTATTTAGGGATGGTTTTTACTTCAATTTTCTCTCTCGTTTTGGTAATTCACTTGTAGATCAGACTTACAACCATGTTTATTCTACACTTAGCTTGATTTTCTTTATAGCTTAATTCTAATGCATGTGTTTTTGACATGAGCATTTCATTGGGGAATTTTTCTAAGTCTTTTTAACCATTGTTAATGTTGTTAATGAATAATGTCTTCTCTCTTAGATCATTGTATGGTTAATTTTATCAAGGAAAATTTACTTGGATCCATTAAGGAGTTCAGGAATAGATTTATAAATCCAATTCAAAATGGTCAGTGTGCAGATTCTACCATGGTAGATGTCAGAGTGATGAAAAAACGTGCTCACATTCTCTATGAGATGTTAGCTGGATGTGTTCAGGTACAAATATGTTCCATAGTACTAAAATATTCTTACTTTTTTATATAACAATCCCAACATATTTTCTGAGCTTAAAGTTTAATAATTTTGTGTTTTCTTTTCCGCTCTTTCAGTAGATAGTTTTACAGTTATATCTGCTTGCATTGTCTTCAAAAATTTCTGCTGCATTCAACTTTTAAAAAAGAAGTTCCACTGAGAAGTTTAAAACGTAGTTAATTCATTTGCCAGGTGTAAAGCCTCATATCTTACTATGTTAATGTTTAGATTTTTCATCCTTAAGATAGGGAGTTCCTTAAGAGGAACATAGCTACTATAATGAAGTTCCTATGCTCACCCTAATTCTGTAGTACAGTATTATAAATCTCACTTTTTTGAAATGGTTATAGGAAAGGCCAGTATGAATTAAGAGAGGAGCCACTTTTAAAGTAATCCTAGAGAAACAGTTTTGTTACTTTCAAGTATATATAATAACCTGAACAGACTAGTGGTGTCGTTTACATACAGATTTTCAGTGAATCTATATTAATGAATGGATAAGTGTCTAGAGACTGAGCTGGCAGTTAATAGATCTCAAGATATGCACTTTCTCTGCGGACGTTAGGTACTGATAATAGCCTCAAAGATGTTTTAACAAATGAGACAGGCTATTTTGGTTGGATATACAGTTTGCCCTCCATATCTGCAGGTTCTGCATCCATGGATTCAGCCTACCATGGATCAAAAATATTTTTTTAAAAAATAGATAAAATGGACAGAGGCTAGGTACAGTGGTGCACACCTGTAATTCCAGCACTTTAAGAGGCCAAGGTGGGAGGATCAACTTGAGCCCAGGAGTTCAAGGCTGCAGTGAGCTAAAATCATGCTACTGCACTCCAGGCTGGATGACAGAGCAAGACCCTGTCTCTAAAAAAAAGGTTTTAAAAAATTAGGCAGCCACGGTGGTGCGCACCTATAGTCTCAGTCACTTGGGAGGCTGAGGCAGGAGGATTGCTTGAGCCCAGGAATTCAAGACTGCAAGCTAAGATCATGCCACTGTACTTCAGCCTCAATGATAGAGTAAGACCCTGTCTCTTAAAAAAAAAGAAAATAATTAAGAAAAAAATGGATGATTGTGTCTGTACTGAACATGTACAGACTTTTTTCTTGTCATTATTTCCTAAACAATAGAGTATAACAACTATTTACATAGTATTTATATTGTGTTAGGCATTATAAGTAATCTAGGGATGATTTAAAGTATATGGGAGGATGTTTATACATTATATGCAAACACTACATTATTTATATAAGTGACTTGAACTTTCATGGATTTTGGTATCTGTGGAGGTGGGGTGGGTTCTGGAACCAGTCTCCCATAGATACTGAGGGATGACTGTACTTGCCATTATTATAAGGAGTAGTTGTTCCATTTGGTCAGGTTGGCTACATGTGCTAGCAAGTACTCTGTTTCTGTATTGCTGCTACTACCCAGGCAGCATTTTTCTTTCTGGTTTAAGGAGTAATTTCTATTTAGCACATTGGTGTTCTATTTTTCTATTCTTAAAATAAAATTGTTTCAAGAGTACTTGTAGATGGGTTGCTTTCTTAATTGGGCAAATATTCCCTCTAAAATTATATGTTATTGTTTGACATATTAGCATATCCTTCTCAGAAGCCAACTCAGACGGCATTAGACTTTGATTCCTAGGTTTTACTATACGATTAAAGCAAGTCATTTTGCCCACACTACCTACTACATCCCCTCCATACCTTTTGTTATTTTTTTTTTCTGTACAGAGAAGACTATTTTGAAAACTTAAATTGCTCACTTGGTAATGTAATTGCTTCAATTTAAAACCTACCTGGTGTGTTGCAGTATCTTTTTACCAGTGTACCATATTGTAGAGTCATATGAAATACATTGTATAGATAATTGTGGGTTTAGAAAGGGTAAATATATTTAAGAAAATGTTTTCTTATATGTTTAGTGCCTATTTATGTGTATATTTCAGTTATAAGCAATGAGAACCTGTAGTTCATTCCTGTTAAATATTTAGATTAATTTTCATTATCTTTCTTGTTAATTACAGAGGAAAGATTATACAGCATTAACAAAATTCTTGCCTCCAAAACACGAATATGTGTTAGCTGTGAGAATGACTTCTATTCAGTGCAAGCTCTATCAGTACTACTTAGATCACTTAACAGGTAACCAATACACCTTGTTGATTTCATCTTCTCTATAAAGGCATTCTTTTTCCAAAGAAGACTATTCCAGTCATCTTACTATGTCTGTTGTTCTTTTTCAGTTTTGCATTTGAATAAAATGGGTATGCTTAAAAGCATAAAATATTTCTAATTAAACACTGATGCTGTCAAAATTAAAATCAAGAAGCAAACTGATGAAAAAGATATACAGCACATATGAATAATGCCCTTAATTTGTAAAGAGCTTTTATTTCAGAAAAATTATGAATGTGAATAAATCCATAACAGAAGATATACAAAATTCCAGAGTATTTTTTAAAAAGTATTAATAATAAAAGGCGTGTAAGTTAAATTCATGAGTTTGTTTCTCAGTTATTTAACTAACAAAGGTTGAAGGCAAAAGTAAAATAGAAGGCAAGGCATGTAGTATGCTTAAAATACACCAAATGCTAACAGAAGTTGTTTTCTGGGTACTTTTGTTATGAAGACCTTCTAGTTTATTTCTTGTATTTTCCTATGCTTTAAAATAGTACAATGAATAGCTTTTGTTTTACCATCAATAAGCTTTGTGTGTGTGTGTGTGTCTGTGTCTCTCTGTGCCTGAAGATGTCTGTCTTCACACAACAAAACCTAAATCTTTGGACTGGAGTGAGATTTCTTACTTGTTGATCACTTATTCTGGTACCTTTCCCCAAATGATATTACACATTTAATTAGGAGATACAGGTTAGAGTCTGCTCTTTGGCCCATTGTGAATACAGTAATTGATCAAAAAAGTAAAGGAGGATGGAGGTATGTACACACATATTAAAATGATAATTATAGCTAAAGTGGTACTCTTTTTGTAATAGCAGTGCATCCTAGAGAGTAAAATATGATGGTTCTCAAGAAACATTCTGCTGGGGAAAACAGTATTTGAATCTTAGTGTTTTATGGAACTGCTTTTTTGCTTTTATAAAAGCAATTTTTGTATTGACTTTTGGAAGAAAATCAGTTCCAATAAAGCACACATTTTCATTTGTATATCTATCAGAAGCTGGTAGATTTACTATACTATTCTGTTTTGAATAATAACAATTGCAGGCATAATTAAATAACCAAACAGTTATCCCAATGAGAGAGTTGCTGTATAGTTTAAGAGACGGATGTTCAGATCTGTCTTTAATTAATCTCTGAGTGATAAGGAGTAATAAATTTGGCCATTTAATATTTTTTCCTTTTAAAATGTTTTATATTAGGGAAAATGCTCACAATAGTGTTTTCAGGTTTTATAGAATTGGTTGTCTTTAATAACCAATCATAGGCTGGGCATGGTCGTTCGTGCCTGTAATCACAGCACTTCGGGAGGCCGAGGTGAGAGGATCACTTGAGCTCAGGAGTTCGGGACTAGCTTGGGCAGCATAGTGAAACCTCATCTCCACGAAAAATCAAAAAATTAGCCGGGTATGGTAATGCACACCTGTAGTCCCAGCTACTTGGGAGGCTGAGGCAGGAGGTTTGCTTGATCCTGAGAGGTCAAGCCTGCAGTGAGCCATGATTGTGCCACTGCATTTCAGCCTGGGCAACAGAGCACTACCCTCTCTCAACAACAACAACAACAACAATCAATCAATCAATCAATCACATATGGTAACAGCTCAGGTATAGATGTTAAGCTCTACTCTTTTGGTTGACCTCATGGAGGTAGATAGAATGATAGATACCCGAATCTGGGAAGTATGTGTGTGTTGAGGGAGGGATAGAGAGAGGTTGGTTAATGGGTACAGACACGTAGTTAGATAGAAGGAATAAGTTCTACTGTTTGATAGCAGAATGGGGTGACTATAGTTAACAACAATGCATTGTATATTTCAAAATAGCTAGAAGAGAGGACTTGAAATGTTTCCAACATATAAAAATGATAAATACTCAAGGTGATGGATACCCTGAATACCCTGACTTGATCATTGCATATTCTATGCATGTAACAAAATATCACATGCACTCCCAAAATATGTATAAATATGTATCAATTTTTAAAAATTTTTAAAAACTTACTCTTTTTGAGAGCAATGCAATTATTTAAGAATTCAGGGGGCTTTGCTTTATTCTTTGTGACTATCATTGATAGGAGTAAATATCTAAAGCACTAATTGCCATAGCTAAAATCTAAAACATATGATTGTTAAATTATCACCTGGTACTATGAATCTTTAAGTTTCAGGGTGTGGGGTTTTCCCCTTACCAAATGCAATATTACCCATAGAGTAGAATAACCTAAGTTAAATAGCCTCTTTGAAAAACATTCATAAAAGGCCAAGTGGGTTATATGAATAACTACTCTGTCTTGATTCTCAGTACAAATCTTCAAGTATTTCTCTTGAAATATCACCTGCCTATTTTACTTGCATTTAAAATGTTTGGTATTTTATCTGTTAAATATTCCAGAAATTTTTTGTTTCTACATTAGGCTTTTTTAGACTGTGGTTACTTTTAAGAAGTTCACCCAAATTTTGTTTTTAACATTAGCAGCAATTTCATGTTAATTTTAGTGATAATTTATAATACTTGCAGAATGAAAGTCCTAAGGAACTGGCTTTTAAAGAATATGGAGGAAATCTAAAATCCTCTTAATTTTTCTTAGTTTTCTTTTTTTCAGTGTAATTCTATGGTTTGCCTTTTATTGTAAGGTATCAGAAGTTTATAATAACATGTAAGCCTCTGCAATTTATTAAACACTTAAGGTTTTATAAGCATGTAGATACTTAATTTTTTAATAACTAAATATTAGTCTGGCTTTAAACTTAATATTAAAATCCACACGCTGTCTTATTTTGACAACTGTGCAAAAAATAGAACACAGGAAAAGATAGCCCATGGAATGTGAGAAAATATTGCAAAACATATATCTGATAAGGGATTCACATGCAGAATATAGTTATCCCTTGGTATATGTGGGGGATTGGTTCTAGGACCTGCCTGTGTATACCAAAATTTGCTCATACACAAATCCCGCAGAACCTGCATATATGAAAAGTCAAACGTAGATTTCACATTCTGCGAATACTGTATTTTCAATCAACATTTGATTGAAACAAAGTCTGTGTATAAGTGGACCCGTGTGGTTTATACCTTTGGTGCACAAGGGTCAACTGTATGTAAAGAACTCCTACAACTCAACAACAAAGAAACAGTCTGTTTCAAAAAGAAGCAAAGGATTTGAATAGACATTTCTCTAAAGAAGATATACAAATGGCCAATAAGCACATAAAAAAATGCTCAACATATCTACTCATTAGAGGAATGCAAATCAAAACTACAGTGAGATACCATTTCACACCCATTGTGGTGGCCATTATAAAAAAAAAAAAAGGAAAGTAAGTGCTTATGAGGATGTGGAGAAAGTGGAACCCTGTACATTGCTAGTAGGAATGTCAGATGGTGTGGCTACTGTGGAAAAACATTGTAGTAGTAACTCAGAAAGTTAAACATAGAATTACCATTTGATCTAATAGTTCCACTTATAGGTATACCCAGAAGAATTGAAAGCAGGAACTCAAACAGATACTGGGACACTTATGTTTATAGTTGCATCATTCATAATGGCAAAAAAAGGTGGAAGCAACCCAAATGTCCGTTGATGGATGAATGGATAAACAAAATGTGGTATGGACATACTTCAGTGGAATATTAGCCTTATAAAGGGGGGAAATTCCGACATTTGCTACCACGTAGATGAAGCTTGAAGACATTAATGCTAAGTGAAATATATCAGACACAAAAAGGCAAATACTGTATAATTCTGCTTAAAGGTACCTAGAGTAGTCAGACTCTATGAGTAGAAAGTAGAATGGTGATTACCAGGTTCTGGGGGACGAAGGGAATGGGAAGTTACTGTTAATGGGTACTAAGTTTCTGTTTGGAATGATTAAAAAGTTCTAGAAATAGAGAGTGATGATGTTTGTACAACATTGTGATTATACTTAATGCCACTCAATTGTGTACTTAAAAAGTAGTTAAAACTAAATTTTTTATTTTATTTTATTTTTATTTTACTTTAAGTTCTGGGATACATGTGCAGAACGTGCAGGTTTGTTACATAAGTATACATGTGCCATGGTGGTGTGCTGTACCTATCAAGCCATCATCTAGTTTTCAAGCCCCACATGCATTAGGTATTTGTCCTAACGCTCTTCCTCCCCTTGCCCCTCACCCCCCGACAGGCCCCAGTATGTGATGTGCCCCTCCCTGTGTCCATGTGTTCTCATTTAAAACAGTAAATTTTTAAAATGTATGTTTTACCAGAATTTAAAAAGTACCCCCAAATGGAGCACAGTAATATGCTTTTGTCTCTAAAAATGCATGGACCCAAGTGCCGCTCTTTAGAGATTGATTCAAAAGGTCTGGAGTAGGGCCCATGCATCTGCATTTTTATGAGCCCTACAGGTGATTTTGATGGACCATCAGCTTAAGAACCATTGCTCCAAATTTTTTTCTTTGGTAAGGGGTGAGCTGAGGCCTGAGATGAGTGAACTAGACAAGGGGAACATGGAAAAATGACACTGAAATGTTAACTTTGGTGGTTTTCTCTAAGTGGTGGAAATATTCTTTTGTATCTTACTTGTTATATACATTTCTGCAAAATTACAAAATCCAAGAAATATACATATATGTAAAACTTCCATAATCAGAAAAATACTTTAAAGTTTCGTTTTGTTTTTAATTGACACATAGTAATTGTACATATTAATGGGTACAGAGTGATATTTTGATACATGTATACATTATGTAATGATAAAATTAGGGTAATTTAGCATATCTGTCACTTCAAACACTTGTTATTTCTTTGTGATGAGAAGATTCAAAATTCTCTCTTCTAGCTATTTTTTAAAATTTTATTTCTTTTAATTAAAAATATTTAAACAGTTTTTATATAGAGAGATGGGGTCTTGCTATGTTGCCCAGGCTTGTCTTGAACTCCTGGGCTCAAGTGATAATCCCATCCCAGCCTCCCAAAGTGCTGGGATTACAGGTGTGAGCCACCATGCTCGGCCTCATCTAGCTATTTCAATAAGTTATTAAGTCAAATTGAGTGTTTAAAAATATTACGACTAACATTGGAATAGTGTACTTCAAGCTGGGAAAAGAATGTATAATAGTAATTTCCAAATGTGGTTGTACTGTCAGAATCACCATTAAACGCAGAACACTACTAAATTTACAAAGATAAAATGATACTAAGTGTTTCTGAGGCTACAGAGAAATGGGCCCTCTTGATGATAACATAAATTGGACAGTAATTTGGAAAGGGACATCAAAATTAATTTCAATTGTAAGTTTTTTTCCAAAGGAAGTGGTCAGAAATGTAGGCAGAGATTTATATTAAAAGATGTTAATCTCAGGGTTTGTTTCAAAGCTTAGTTTTCTGGCTACAGAAATAGCAATGTGTGTTCATTGTGAAATATATATGAAATATTGAAAGGCACTAATACAGTAAAAACTACCTATAGTCTCATAAACCAGAAGTTGGAACTGCTAGTTATTTAATATTTGATATCTTGCTTTCCAGTTTTTAAAATGTATGTGTGACACTTAAATGTCATAAACACACATGACATAAACACACAATACATATACATTGTGTTTATATACTATATATATATATATATATATATATATATTTTTTTTTTTTAATGGCTGGAATTATATTATCCAGCTTGTGACCTAAAGTGAACTGTTACTTGTTGTGGCATTATTTATAATAATGAAAAATTGAAAATTAACCCAAATCCTCAACTTTCGGGGATAGTTTATATTATGGTATATCACCATAATCTAATAACATGCAGGAAGATACATTAAATATTATAACATGGAATATCGTGTGTTAATATTTAGGAATATATAGAATATATTATGTAATAAAGATGAAATAGTACCCATTTCTGTGAAATAAAAAGGATATGTATGAAAATGCATAGCAAAGTGATCAAAAAGATAATGCCACAAAATATTTTTTAGTATACACTCTAATATTTTCAAATTAGTAGAATTGTGTTTATAATGTGTGTTAAATTACCTCTTCAAATTTGGCTCTATCCCCTTCTTTCTGTTTTGATATGACATTTATCAGCTCTTCTTACTCCATCAACCGTGTCTCTTAAGATCTCTTCCACATTCCTGATCATTTTAACTCTGCTGCATTAAGTTAGTATATTCTGACATATCTTCCAGCTAAGTAGTTTTTCTCTTTGGTGTGTGTCTTATGCTATGAATTTAATTGAAATGCAAAACTCAATGGCTTTCTCCTGAGGTCAGGAACAAAACAAGGATGTCACTTTTGCCTCTTATATTTAACATTTTCTAGAGGTTCTGGCCAGAACAATTATACCAGAAAACTAAAAGTATGCCACAGTGTCATGGAAGGGGTAAAACTATTTCAATTTGCAGGTGACATGATATTATATAGAGAAAAAATTTATTGTTTTAAGTTTTGTGGGTACATAGTAGGTGTATATATTTATGAGGTACATGAGATATTTTAATGCAGCCGTACAATGCATAATCACATCAGGGTAAATGAGGTATCCATCTCAAGCATTCATCCTTAAATGTGTTTACAAACAAGTCATTTATATTATTTTATTTATTTTAAAGTATACAGTAAATTATTGTTGCCTGTAGTCATCCTGTTCTATAAAATATTAGCTCTTATTCATTCTACCTAACTATATTTTTGTGCCCAATATCCATCTCTCCTTTCCCCCTGCCCTGCTACCCTTCGCAGCCTCTATTAACTATTGTTCTACTTTTTATCTCTGTGAGTTCAGTTGTTTTAAATTTTAGCTCCTGGACGGGTATGGTGGCTCATGCCTGTAATCCCAGCACTTTGGGAGGCCAGGGCAGGTGGATGGCTTAAGGGCAGGAGTTCAAGACCAGCCTAGCCAACATGGTGAAACCCTGTCTATAAAAAAAAAATACAAAAGTCATGGTGGCATGTGCCTTTAATCCTGGCTACTTAGGAGGCTGAAGCAGGAGAATTGCTTGAATCTGGGTGGCAGAGGTTGCAGCAAGCTGTGATCATGCCACTGCATTCCAGCCTTTGTGACAGAGCTGCCTCAAAAACAAAAAACAAAAAACTTAGCTCCCCAAAATAAGTGAGAATATGTGAAATTTGTCTTTCTTGCTGTTTCATGTTGTTTGAAATGACAGGATCTCATTCTCTTTTATGGCTGTGTAGTACCCCATTGTGTACATGTACCATATTTTCTTTATTCATTCATCTGTTGATAAACTTTGGGTTGCTTCCAAATCTTGGCTGTTGTAAACAGTGCTGTAACAAACATAGGAGTGCCAGTCTCTTCAATATACTGATTTTCTTTCTTCTGAGTATATATCCAGCTGTGGGATTGTGGGATCATATGGTAGCTCTGTTTTTGCTTTTTTGAGAAACTTCCAAACTTTTCTCCATAGTGGTTGTACTAATTTACGTCCCCAACAGCAGTGTATGTGGGTTCCCTTTTCTCCACCTCCTCGCCAGCGTTTGTCTGTCTTTTGGATAAAAGCCACGTTAAAGGGTGAGATGATATCTTGTTGTAGTTTTGATTAGCATTTCTCGGATGACCAATGATGTTGAGTACCTTTTCTTATACCTGTTTTCCATTTGCATGTCTTCTTTTGAGAAATGTCTACTCAGGTCTTTTGCCAATTTTTTAATTAAGTTTTTAGAATTTTTTTCCATTTGACTTGTTTCAGCTCCTTATATATTGTGGTCATTAATCCCTTGTCAGATGGGTAGTTTGCAGATATTTCCTCCCATCCTGTGGGTTGTCTGTTCACTTTGTTGGATTGTATTCTTTGCTATGCAGAAGCTTTTTAACTTGATATGATCCCATCTGTCCATTTTTTTGTGTGTTGGTTGTTTCTGCTTTTGAGGTATTACTCAAGAAATCTTTGCCCAGTCCAATGTCCTGTAGAGTTTCACCAGTGGTTTCTCTTAGTGATTCCATAGTTTAAGGTATTAGATTTAAGTTTTTAATCCATTTGAATATGATTTTTGTATACGGCAATAGATAGGTGTCCAGATTCATTCTTCTGTGTACGGATATCCAGTTTTCCCAGCACCACTTACTGAAGAGACTGTCCTTTCCCCAGTGCATGTTCATGGCACCTGTGTAGAGTACGCGTTCACTGTAGGTGTGCGAACTTGTTTCTGGGTTTATTATGCTGTTTCATTGGCCTATGTGTCTTTTTTTTTTTTTTTTTTTTGAGACAGAGTCTCGCTCTGTTGCCCAGGCTGGAGTGCAGTGGTACAACCTCGGCTCACTACAAGCTCCGCCTCCAGGGTTCACGCCATTCTCCTGCCTCAGCCTCCCAAGTAGCTGGGGCTACAGGCACCCGCCACTGCGCCTGACTAATTTTTCGTATTTTTAGTAGAGACGGGGTTTCACTGTGGTCTCAATCTCCTGACCTCACGATCTGCCTGCCTTGGCCTCCCAAAGTGCTGGGATTACAGGTGTGAGCCACCACGCCTGGCCGGCCTATGTGTCTTTTTTATGCTAGTTCCATGCTGTTTTGATTACAGTAGTTCTGTAGTATACTTTGAGGTTATGTAATGTGATTCCTCCAGTTTTGTTCATTTAGCTAAGGATAGCTTTCACTATTCTGGGTCTTTCGTGGTTCCTTATAAATTTCAGGATGGTTTTTTCAATTTCTGTGAAGAATATCATTGGTATTTATTTCATAAGGATTGCTTTGAATCTGAAGATTGCTTTGGGTGGTGTGGACATTTTAACAATATTGATTCTTTTGATCCATGAACATGGAATGTCTTTCCATTTTTTGGTGTCCTCTTCGATTTCTTGCATCAATGTTTTTTATTTTTCATTGTAGAGTTCTTTTACTTCTTTTTTTTTTTTTTTGAGGCAGAGTCTCTGTCACCCAGGCTGGGGTGCAGTGGTGCGATCTTGGCTCTCTGCAACCTCCACCTCCTGGTTTCAGTGATTCTCGTGCCTCAGCCTCCCGAATAGCTGGGATTACACGTGTGCACCACTGTGCTCTGCTAATTTTTGTATTTTTTTTTTTTTTTTTTTTAGAGATGAGATCTCTTTATGTTGCCCAGGCTTGTCTTGAACTCCTGGGCTCAAGGGATCCTCCCACTTCAGCCTCCCGAAGTGCTGGGATTACAGGTGTGAGCCACCTCACTCAGCTGATTTCCATAAACTGAGCCATCGTTGCATCCCTAGGATAAATCCCACTTGGTCATGATGAATGACCTTTTTAATGTGTTGCTCAGTTTGTTTTGCTAGTATTTTGTTGAGGCTTTTTGTATGAATGATCATCAGGAATATTGGCCTGTAGTTTTCTTTTTTTGATGTGTCCTTGTCTGGTTTTGGTATCATTGTAATACTGGTCTCAGAAAGAATTTGGAAGTATTCCTTCTCTATTTTTCAGAATAGTTTGAGGAGGATTGGAATTAGTACTTCTTGGAATGTTTGGTAAAATTCAGCAGTGAAGGTATTAGGTACTTGGCTTTTCATTTTTTTATTTTTCTTTGGGGGGTGGGGTTGGGGCTTTACATGCCATAATATGTTTATTTTATTTTATTTTATTTTACATTTTCATTTTAGGTTCAGGGGTACTTGTGCACATAAATTGGGGTAAATTTACCCATACCTGTACCCCTGAACCTAAAATGAAAATTATTTAGGTAAATTGGGGTCTCTAGGTTTTCTTTGCTTTGGAGACTTTTTTTATTACTTTGACCTCATTACTTGTTATTGGTCTGTTCAGGTTTTGGATTTCTTCCTGGTTCAATCTTAGTAGATTGCATGTGTCTAGGAATTTGTCCATTTCTTCTAGGTTTTCCAATTTATTGGCATATAGTTGGTCATAGTAGCCTCTAATGGTCATTTAAATTTCTGTGGTATCAGTTTTAATGTCTCCTTTTCCATCTCTGATTTCATTTATTTGGGTATTCTCTCTTTCTTTTCATAAGTAGTCTGGCTAAAAGTTTGTTGACTTTGTTTATCTTTTCAAAAAACCAAGTGTTTGTTTCATTGATCTTTTCTACTTTTCTACTTCTCTTGCTTTTCTACTTCTTTAAGATGCATTGTTAGGTTGTTTATTCAAAGTTTTTCTACTTTCTTTGATGTAGGTGCTTAGAGCTATAAACTTCCCTCTGAGTACTGATTTCACTGTATCCCATAGGTTTTTGGTATGTTGTGTTTCCATTATTATTTGTTTCAAGAAATTTTTAATTTCTTTTTCAATTTCTTCACTAACCCACTGGTTATTCAAGAGCATATTGTTTACTTTTCATGTGTTCATATAATATCAAAAATTTCTCCTTATTGGTTTCTAGTTTTAGTTCATTGTGGTCAGAGAAGATACTTGATATGATTTCAATTTATTAGAATTTTAAATACTTTTTTTTGGCTTAACATACGGTGTCTCCTTGAGAATGATCCATGTGCTGGGGAGAAGAGTAAGTATAATGCAGCCATTAAATGAAATATTCCTTAAATATCTATTTTGTCTATTTGGTCTGTAATGCAGATTAAGTCTGGTATTTCTTTGTTGATTTTCTGTCTGGATTATCTGTCCAACACTGAAAATGTGGTGTTGAAGTCTCCAGCTATTATTGTACTCGGGGCCTATCTCTCTCTCTCGCTCTAATAATGTTTCCTTTGTATATCTGGCTGCTCCAGTGTTGGGTGCATATATATTTAAAATTATTATATCCTGGCTGGGCGTGGTGTCTCACGCCTGTAATCCCAGCACTTCGGGAGGCTGAGGTGGGTAGATCACTTTGGGTCAGAAGTTTGAGACTAGCCTGGCCAACATGGTGAAACCCTGTCTCTACTAAAAATACAAAAATTAACCGGGGGTGGTGGTGGGTGCCTGTAATCCCAGCTACTCTGGAGGCTGAGGCAGGAGAATCGCTTGAATCTGGGAGGCAGAGGTTTCAGTGAGCCAAGGTCCTGCCACTGCACTCCAGCCTGGGCAATAGAGGGAGACTCTGTCTTTAAATAAATAAATAAAATAATTATATCCTCTTGCTGAACTTACCCCTTTATTAGTATATAGTGACCATTTTGTCTCTTCTTACAGTTTTTATCTTGAAATCTATTTTGTCTAAGTATAGTGACTTTTTTATAGGCTCTTTTTTGGTTTCCATTGGCATGGAATATTTTTTTCATCCCTTTATTTTAGTCTATGTATATTTTTACAGGAGAAGTGTATTTCTTGGTAGGCAACTGACCAATGGCTGTTGTTTTTACATCCATTTGGCCAGTCTTTGTCTTTTGATTGTTGTTGTTATTATTATTATTATTATTGAGACAGAGTCTCGTTATGTAGCCCAGGATGGAGTGCAATGGCGCAATCTCTGCTCACTGCAACCTCCGCCTCCCAGGCTCAAGCTATTCTCCTGTCTCAGCCTCCCAAGTAGCTGGGATTACAGGCACATGCCACCATGCCCAGCTAATTTTTGTATTTTTAGTAGAGACGAGGTTTCGCCATGTGGGCCAGGCTGGTCTCGATCTCAGGACCTCAGGTGATCCGCCCACCTCAGCCTCCCAAAGTGGTGGGACTACAGGTGTGAGCCACCGTGCCTGGCCCCTATTATTATTATTTTGAGACAGAGTCTTGCTATGTCACTCAGGCTGGAGTGCTAATTTTTGTATTTTCAGTAGAGACAGGGTTTCTCCATGTTGGCCAGGCTGGTCTCAAACTCCTGACCTCAAACCAGTCCATGCGCTTTGGCCTCCCAAAGTGCTGGGATTACAGGCGTGAGCCACCGTGCGGAGGTTTTAATGGCGACCATAATGTTTTAATTACTTTGCTTTGTAATATAATTTGAAACCAGGAAATGCCTCCAACTTTGATTTTCTTTGTCAAAATTGTATTCACTATTTGAGGTGTTTTGTGGTTCCATACAAATTTTAGGATTGCTTTTTCTTTTTTTCAAGGTGAATTTCTTTGGAATTTTGATGGAGATTGTGTTGAATCTGTATGCCACTTTGGGTAGTATGTACATTCTAACAGTATTAATTTTGCTAATACACAAACGTAGACTATTTGTGTTCAATTTCTTTCATCAGTGTTTTTCAGTTTTCATTGTACAGATCTTTCACTTCATTGGTTAAATTTATTCCTAAGCATTTTGTTTGTTTTCCTACTACGATAAATGGCATTGTTTTCTTGATTTCTTTTTCTGATTATTTTCGTGTAAAGAAATGAAACTGAGTTTTGTATGTTGATTTTTGTAGCCTCCAATGTTACTGAATTTATTAGTTCTAATAGTTTTTTAGTGGAGTCCTTAGGGATTTCTATATATAGGATCATGTCCTCTGCAAACAAGGATGATTTTAATTCTTTATTTCTGATTCGTTGCCTTTTATTTGTTTTTCTTGTCTAATTGCCCTTGGTAGTACTTCCAGTACTGTGTTAAAGAGAAATGATGAGAGGTGGGCATCCTTGTCTTGTTTCTGATCTTAGAGGTAAAGCTTTCAGTTTTTCCCCATTGAGTGTAATATTACCTGTGGGGTTTCATAAATGGCCTTTATTGTGTCGAGGAAATTTCCTTCTATAACTATTTTTTTCTTTTCCTTTTTTTTTCCTTTTTTTTGAGACGAGTCTCACTCTATCGCCCAGGCTGGAGTGCAGTGGCGTGATCTCGGCTCACTGCAATCTCCACCTCCGGGGTTCAAGCAGTTCTCTGCCTCAGCCTCCTGAGTGGCTGGGATTACAGGCACCTGCCACCATGCCCAGCTAATTTTTTTGTTTTTTTAGTAGAGACGGGATTTCGCTATCTTGGCCAGGCTGGTCTTGAACTGACCTCGTGATCCACCCGCCTTGGCCTCCCAAAGTGCTGGGATTATAGGCGTGAGCCACTGCGCCCAGCCTTCTATAAGTATTTTGTTGAGAGGTTTTATCATGAAAGGATTTTGAACTTTGCCAAATGCTTTTTCTGCATCTATTGAGATGATTATGTCGTTTTCATCTTTCATTTTGTTAATGTGATGTATCACATTGGTTATTTTGCATATGTTAAAACAACCTTGCATCCCAGGAATAAATTCCACTTGGTCCTGGTGTATAAACTTTTTGATGTGTTGTTGAATTAGGTTAGTTAGTATTTTATTGAGGGTTTTAATATCTATGCTCATCAGTGATACTGGCCTATGGTTTTCTTTTCTTTCAGCATCTTTGTCTGCCTTTGGTATCAGGGTGATGCTTACCTCACAAAAAGAGTTTGGAAGTATTTCCTGTAATTCTGTTTTTTGGAAGAGTTTAAGAATTGGTATTCATTGTTTTTTGAATGTTTGGTAGAATTCAGCTTTGAAGCTATCTGGTTCTGGGTTCTTTTTTGTTGGGAGGTTTCTTTTATGACTACTTATTTCTTTTTCTTAATTTTATTTTTAATTTAATTATTTTATTTTATTTTATTTGAGACAGAGTATTGCTCCGTCACCCAGGCTGGAGTGCAGTGGTGCGATCTCAGCTCACTGCAACCTCTGCCTCCCTGGTTCAAGCAGTTCTCTTGCCTCAGCCTCCCAAGTAGCTGGGATTACAGGCGCCCACCACCATGCTTGGCTAATTTTTTGTATTTTTAGTAGAGACAGGGTTTTGCCATGTTGGCCAGGCTGTTCTCGAACTCCTGACCTCAGGTGATCCACTTGCCTCGGCCTCCCAAAGTGCTGGGATTACAGGCGTGAGTCATCTTAATTTTATTCATATAAATTTATGGGGTACATGTGTAATTTTGTTACATGGATATATTATAGTGGTGAAGTCAGGGCGTTTAGTGTATCTACAGAATAATGTACATTCTACCCATTAAGTAGTTTCTCATTCACTCTTCCGTTTCCCCCCACCCTTCCAAGTCTCCATTGTCTATCATTCCACACTCTACATCCATGTGTTCACATTATTTAGCCCCACTTACAAGGGAGAACATGACACTATTTATCTTTCTGTGTCTCAGTTGTTTCACTTAAGATAATGGCCTCCAGTTCCATCCATGTTACTGCAGAAGACATGCTTTTGTTCTTTTTTATGGCCAAATAGTATTCCACTGTGTATATATACCACGTGTTCTTTATTCATCTTTTGATAGACACTTAGGTTGATTCCATAGCTTTGCTATTGTGAATAGTGCTACAATAAACATATAAGTGCAGGTATCTTTTTTTTTTTTATCTTTTTGATATAATGATTTCTTTTTCTCTTGGTAGATACCTAGTAGTGGGATTGCTGGATCAAATGTTAGTTCTATGTTTAGTTCTTTGAGTAATCTCCATACTGTTTTTCATGGAGTTTGTGCTAATTTACATTCCCACCAATAGTGTAAACATATTCTCTTTCCTCCGCATCTTTGCCAACATTTACTTTTTGACTAATAATAGCCATTCTAACTGGGGAAGATATGTCATTGTGGTTTTGATTTGCATTTTTCTGACGTTTAGTGATGTTGAGAATTTTTTCATATGCTTGTTGGCCATTTGTTATATCTTCTTTTGAAAAATGTCTATTTATGTCTTTTGCCCACTTTTACTTGTTTTGTTTTTACTTGTTTTGTTGTTTTGTTTTTACTTGTTTTGTTTTTTGTTGTTGTTTGAGTTCCTTGTAAATTCTAGATATCAGTCCCCTGTTGGATGTCTAGTTTGGAAATATTTTCTCCCATTCTGCAGATTGTCTGTTCACTCAGTTAATTATTTCTTTTGCTGCTTTTTATGTAAGCCCCATTTGTCTGTTTTTGTTTTTGTTGCTTTGCTTTTGAGGTCTTAGTGATGAATTATTTGCCTAGGCCAATGTCCAGAATGATTTTCTCTAGGTTTACTTTCTCTAGGTTACTTCTCTAGGTTTACTTCTAGTATTTTTATTGTTTCAGCTTTTACATTTAAGTCTTTAATTGATCTCGAGTTGATTTTTGCATATGGTTAGAGATAATGGTCCAGTTTCATTCTTCTGCATATGGGAATCCAATATTCTTAGAACCATTGATTGAAAAGTATCCTTTCCCCAGTATATGTTTTTGTTGACTTTGTCAAAGGTCAGTTGACTGTCAGTATGTGTCTCTATTTCTGTGTTCTGTATTCTGTTCCATTGATCTTTGTTTCTGTTTTTATACCAGTACCATGCTGTTTTGGTTACTGTAGCCTTATAGGGTAATTTGAAGTCAAGTAATGTGATACCTTCAGCTTTGTTCAAGAATTAATATTATTGGCCAGGCACGGTGGCTTACGCCTGTAATCCTAGTACTTTGGGAGGCTGAGGCAGGCGGATCACTTGAGGCCAGGAGTTCGAGACCAGCCTGGCCAACATGGCAAAACCCTGTCTCTACTAAAAAAAAAAAAAAAAAAAAAATTAGCTGAGCACGGTGGCAGGCACCTGTCATCTCAGCTACTCGGGAGGCTGAGGCAGGAGAATGGCTTGAACCCGGGAGGCAGAGATTGCAGTGAGCCGAGATCGCGCCACTGTACTCTAGCCTGGGCAACAAGAGCGAAACTCCATCTAGGAAAACAAAAAATTAATATTATTAAAATGACCATACTACCCAAAGCAATCTACAGATTCAAACCTAACTCTATCAAAATACCAATGGCATTTTTTATAGAATTAGAAAAAACAATCCTAAAAGTCATATGGGACCAAATAAGAGCCCAAGTAGCCTCAGTCTCTTTATTTGTAATTGGTCTGTTGAGGCTATTTCTTTTTTATTCAGTGTTGATATATTATATGTTTGTAGGAATTTATTTCCTGTAGATTATTCAATTTCTTGGTATATAATTTTTCATACTAGTTCTTTATGATCCTTCTTTATTTCTGAGGCATTGGTTGTAATGTCTTCATGTCTATTTTATTTATTTGAGTCCTCTCTCTTTTTTCTTAATAGGCTAAGGGTTTGTTGGCTTGGCTTATTTTTTTCAAAAAACCAACTTTTCCCCCTGTATCTTATCTATTTTTGATTTACTAATGCTTTGATCCTTATTTCCTTCCTTCTGCAAGCTTTGGGTTTAGCTTATTCTTTTTCTAGCTCCTAGAGGTATAAAGATAGATTCCTTATTTGAGATCTTTTTTTGATATAGGCATTTATCATTAAAACATTCCTCTTATTACTAAAGTATTTAACCACATTCAAATGAAATTAGAAACCAATAACTGAAGGAAAGTTTAAAAATTTATAAATGCATGTAAATTAAACAACATACACCTAAATAACCAATGGACCAAAGAAGAAATCACAAGGGAAATCAAAAAATGCTTAGAGGTTAATGAAAACAAAAACACAGGGTACTAGAATATGGGATATAACTTAAGTAATACTTAGAGAGAAATGTATGGTGGTCAATACCTGTATTAAAAAAGAAGAAAGATCTCAAATTTATTATCCAACCTTCTACTTTGCAAATTAAACCCAAAACAAGCAGAAGGAAGGAAATAATAAAGAAATATGAGGAACAGAAAAACAGTAGGGAAAATCATTGAAACCAAAAGTAGGTTCTTTGAAAAGATTAACATAATCGACAAACCTTCCTTCACTTACAAAGTAATGAAAAAAAAGGCACAGCTAAAATAAGGGCCGATTACAGTGGGTCATGCCTATTAATCCCAGCCTTTTGGGAGGCCAAGGCAGAACGATCTTTAAAGCTAGGAGTTTAAGAACAGCCTGGTCAACAAAGCGAGACCCTGTCTCTACAAAAAATAAATAAAAAGAATTAGCCAAACCTAGTGGCATGTGCCTGTAGTACCAGCTTTTGGGAGGCTGAGGCAGGCAGATGGCTTGAGCCCGCAGGAGTTCAAGGTTGCAGTAAGCTATGATTGCACCACTGCACTCCAGCCTGGGTGACAGTGTAAGATCCTGTATTCAAAAAAACAAAAACAGAAAGAAAAATGACCTAAAGTAAGGAATGAAAGAGTATCACTACTAACCTTACAGAAATAAAAAGAATTATAAGTGAATATTGTGAACAGCTGTATGCCAAGAAATTATATACCTCGTTTTCATAGCAGTGATTTCTGTTACACAATGGAAATAACCTCTATCAGGCAAAATAATACTCAGCAGGTTTTTATGCATTATTAATGTTTCATATCACTATTAAATTTTCTCTCATTCATTCATGGAGGCAAAATTTGCTAATTATTTAAACAACTTACGTTGTTTAAAACCGTGGATAGGAAAATATGTTATTGCTTAAATGCTGTTTTTTCCTTTTAATCAGTTTTGTTCTTTTGCATATTACCTTCTTGATAATTTTATTTTATTAATGAAACGTGCATTCATTTTCTTTATGTTTTATAGGAAAATGATAATTCTGTTGAAATTATTCTGGATAGAGCAAAGCTAATATTTACATTTTATACATCAAAAACATAATTTTTGGAAGGTCTTTTTTTTTTTTTTTTTTAAGAGACAAGGTTTTGCTCTGTCACCCAGGCTGGAGTGCTGTGGTGCAATCATAGCTCATTGTAACCTCAAACTCCTGGGCTCAAGTGATTCTCCCACTTCAGCCTCCCAAGTATCTAGGGTATCTAGGGCTATAGGTGTGTGCCATCATACCTGGCTAATGTTTTTGGTTTTTTTTTTCTTGGTAGAGATGGAGTCTCGCTGTGTTGTCCAGGCCTGTCTTGAACTCCTGGCCTCAAGCGGTCCTCCTGCCTCAGCCTCCCAAAGTGCTGTGATTACAGGTGTGAGCTACTGTCACTTGCCTAGAAGTAATTTTTTTGAGTGAGCATAGTTGGGGAGAGTCAGTAAAGGACTATCTGCATGGAGCGAAGTTTATAACAGGAGTTTGTAATCTAGGCTCCATGGATAGAATTTAGGGGATTATATGTACCTGGATAAGAAAAAAATTATACATTAATTTCCCTTAACCTCTAGCTAAAGCAGCAGCATTTTTCCCAGTGATGAATAGAGGCAACAATCTATAGTAGTGTTAGTGATAATGATGACTTTGTTACCAATAGAAATCAGAAATATTTTTACATGTTGTTCCTGATACCTCAAAATCATTTATGTTTATCAATACTTCAGAATTTTAGGTATTTATTAAACCTGTGCATATTTTGTTACTTAATGCATTAATTTTAAAAAGCACATATTTCTGTAGTACAAATTCTTTAATATTTTGATAATTTCTATATGATGGGTTTCTTTTGTAATCCTATTTATGTGTTTCAAAACGATATTCTAAGACAATTTATAAGCTTCTCTACACTGCCAAAAGAGTTTATGTCACAAGTAAGATTAAAACTCCTAATCTAGAAACGTGGTTGATGTAGACAATTTTTGTGTCTTTAACCATATTTCTTTTGATCAGGTGTGGGCAATAATACTGAAGGTGGAAGAGGAAAGGCAGGTGCAAAGCTTTTCCAAGATTTTCAGATGTTAAGTAGAATATGGACTCATCCTTGGTGTTTGCAGCTAGACTACATTAGCAAAGAAAATAAGGTAAGTCAGGTAACTTAGTTTAAAAGCATCTATTGGAAGCAGAATAAACTTTAGAAGAAAAATTGACCTACAGACTGTATATTCAAATTTTCTGTCGCTTTGTTCTATTCTGTGTCTTATTTCTAATTTCTGTATGTCTTGCATGTATTATGATTTTAGGAGTGTTAAATGTTATTTTATTGAGCCCATTTTAAAAAACTTTTTATTTTGAAATAATTTTATGCTTATAGAAAAGTTGCAAAAATAGTTCTGAGAATTCCCCTATACCTTTGACCCAGTTTCTTCTAATATCAGCATGTTGCATTAGTATAGTAAAGTTATAAAAACTAAGAAATTAACTTTGGTACAATACTATTAACTAAATGGCAGACTTTATTTGGATTTCTTCAGTGTTTTTACTTATGTCTTTTTTGTTTTCCATGATCCAATCTAGGACCTCCCATTGCATTTAGTAAGCATATCTGTCCTGTCTTCTTTGTCTACTAAAATCTATAATAGTTCCTCAGTCCTTCCTTAGCTCATGCCAATTAACTTATTCTTAAATGAACATCATTATAATTTCCAATATAAGTTGAGATATTCTATTAAAATAGTGGTCATTTTTTTTTTCCTCTAGGGTTATTTTGATGAAGACAGTATGGATGAATTTATAGCCTCAGATTCTGATGAAACCTCCATGAGTTTAAGCTCCGATGATTATACAAAGTAAATACTTCTTCGTGCCATCCTGTATTGACAAAGTTAAAACCCCTACTTGCTGATTGACCTCTTATAATTGGCGTTTACATCTTTCCTATGCTTTTCTAACAATCTGAATGTGGTTTTTTTTTTTTTTTTTTTAGAAAGAAGAAAAAGGGGAAAAAGGGGAAAAAAGATAGTAGCTCAAGTGGAAGTGGCAGTGACAATGATGTTGAAGTGATTAAGGTCTGGAATTCAAGATCTCGGGGAGGTGGTGAAGGAAATGTGGATGAAACAGGAAACAATCCTTCTGTTTCTTTAAAACTGGAAGAAAGTGAGTCTAATGAATGTTGCCTTTATCATGGAACAGTAATTTGGAAAATGTCATGTTGTTAGTCCTTTTTTCAGTCACCTGACTAATTGACTCAAAGGAATTTCTTTCCTCAATTGGTGAGTCTAATCTAGTACTCATAATTACAGTAAATATCTGATGAATCTTTAATTATAAGCAAGCTACTCTGTGCTCTCTGGTATTTGGGAGGAAAGGTAAAAAGAAAAACTAATGTTTATTTAATTGTATATACCTAAACTATTATTTTCACTACATGTGTTAGCTAACTGAATTCTTGAGCAGGCTTGCAATGTAGTTGATAGTTTTAAAAATGAGTAGGAGAACTGATATTCAGACCTAGATATGTCTAATCTCAAAGCCACCATGATATTTTCACTTAACTGTATGGGAATAAATGGAAACATTTCAGATAATCAAGTGTGATTGTAGTTAATTTTTAGTCAGTATTATACAGTAAAACTAATTTTAATCATTTAGTCTTTTTCCTTTGTGATTCTTCATAATCTGCAATTATCTACTTTAGGTTTCCTTTATATTATGTACAGTTTCTATCACCTCTTTTGTTTTCTTTCTGTCTCTCTTGTGCATGAAAGTGTAGATTGAACTCTGCAGTGGTTTAAGTTGTCTTTACCTATATATAAGTTGAAGGATTAGTGTTGAGACACTGTATCCTACTAGTGCAGCCTGTATGTCTAGGAGCTTAAAAACTGGGACCAAATATCTGCCTATTTGAAATAGCAGATAATATGAAGAGAGAACAAGGTAGTGGCTCTAAATATTTGGCATTTGGGAGTTGTGGAGCAAAGCAGTTAACTGTCTATAAGGAGAAGAGAGTTGTGGGGGCCACCTAGGTTAGTGATCCTGTGATCAGATAAACTTGGCTGGTCTCAGGCCTAAAGCTGAAATAACTTGGTGATTAATTATTTTAATTTTATTTTTATAATTTCAACTTTTATATTCGGGGGTACATATGCTAGTTGATTAACATGGGTATATTGCATGATGCTCAGCTTTGGGGTATGATTGATCCCATCCCCAGGTACTGAACATTGTACTCAGTAGTTAGTTTTTCAGTTTTTGCCCCCTTTCTCTCTCCCCACTCTAGTAGTCCTCCGTATCTGTCGCTCTCCTCTTTATATCCATGTGTACTCAGTGTTTAGCTATTAGTTATATGTAAGAACACATAGTATTTGGTTTTCTGTTTCTGTGTTAATTCACTTAGTATATAATGGCCTCCAGCTGTATCCCTGTTGCTGCAAAAGACATGATATTGTTCTTTTTTGTGGCTGTGTATATTCCATGGGTTGTATGTACCACATTTTCTTTATCCAATCCACTGTTGATGGGCACCTGAATTGATTCCATGTTTTTGCTGTTGTGAATAGTTCTGTAATAAATATATGAGTGCATGTGTCTTTTTGGCAGATTTATTTTCCTTTTGTTTCATACTTGTAATGAGATTGCTGGGTCAAATTGCAATTCTGCTTTAAGTTCTTTGAGAAATCTCTAAACTGCCTTCCATAGGCGGTGAACTAATTTACAGTCCCACCGACATAAATGTTCCCTTTTCTTTGCCCCTTCTCCAGCATCTGCTGTTTTTTGACTTTTTAATAATAGCCCTTCTGACTGGTGTGAGATCGTATCTCATTGTGGTTTGGATTTGCATTTCTCCTGTGATTAATGATAATGAGCATTTTTTCATGTTTGTTGGCTGCTTGTATGTTCTCTTTTGAGAAGTATCTGTTCTTGTCTTTTGCCCACTTTTTAATGGAGTTATTTGTTTTTTTACTGTTGAATGAAGTTCCTTATAGATTCTGGATATTCATTGTTGGATACATAGTTTGTGAGTATTTTCTCTCGTTCTGTAAGTTGTCTGTTTACTCTGTTGATAGTTTTTTTTGTTATTTTGTGTTTTTTTTGTGTGTGTGTTTTTGTTTGTTTTTTGTTTTTGCTGTACAGAAGCTCTTTAGTTTAATTAGGTCCCAGTTGTCAATTTTTGTTTCTGTTGCAGTTGTTTTTGGGGAATTAGTCATAAATTCTTTCTACCTTGGTGATTTCTTTATAAACATTTCTCTCTTCAGTACCTCCATGGAATCGACAGATGGCAGTCTAACAGTAGACTCTGACTTCTCTTAAGAAATCAGGGGAATAGTACAAATTAAACTACAAAATTTCTCTTCTCATTCTTCTCTTCTGTTACCCCATAAAAGCAGTTTACTATCAATATTCATCTTCTGGATAGATATAAAGAATATTTTTATCAGAATAATAAATTTTTATAGTGTAATTTAAGGCAATGAGAAGTTCGTGTATCTCCTTCCCTGCTGCCCCAATCTGCCTTTTCCACATAAATTCCTCAGTCTCTCATCTCATAATTAAAAATATATAAAGTTTACATGTTCCTGGATATTATTTTCTTAAAATACTCTTGTTGAATTTTTTCTCATAACTTATGGCTAAGAGGAGCAGAAGAGTAGACCAGTCAGTGTGCATCATCCTGTGCTATAAATAGGTTATGTAAGAGTATACTAAGATTTTTTTTTTAAGTGTACTGAGATATTGATCCTTTGTCACTTGGGAGTACAATTAGAATCTGAGGCAGCTGGTTTGCCTCCATAAATGAGTAGTTTCTTCTATTTTTCCTGGTATACTATATAAGGATTAACGTTTTTTACATATGCCATAATGTGAATGAGTTGGAAAGCACTGGGGGCAGAATGTAGGAGGCTACATGTCATGAGCCTGAAAACACGCAGGGAAGGCTTTCAGTTCCAAAAGACAAATTTTGACCACTTGTCTAGGATTTTTGTTTCATTTTAGTTGTGTGCAGTCAAATATAAGTCATTTGTATATGGATATATTTTATATATTTTTGTAGCTTATATACATGTATAGTGTATTAGAAGCATTCTTCAGAACTAATAGATAATAAAAATTTATTTTTTTCTTTGCATCTAAATTAACTCCATATAAAACGGAGTATATCATAATGTATAGACATACATAGCTGGTACTGTATAACTTAAAAAAACTTACTTTCTTACAGTAAATATAAGAAAATCTGAATAGGAAGTATTAAGGGGCTAGTCTGCCTCCTTAGCGCAGTAGGCAGCACATCGATCTCATAATCTGAAGGAAGTATTAAGGGGCTAACAATGTTGTACCTGGAATTGGAAATGGATATTAAATAATTACCTATAATTGAGCTACAATATGATTTTTGCCACATATTTTATTTTCACGTCAAAGAGTTACTGTTTGCTTTAGTCCCGTTGTAGTAGCTTTCTCATTTTTCTGAGAAGCAGCATCTTGAATGAGTCATTTAAGTTTAGCTTACATCATCCCCATTTCTGTGTTTTAAATATTTTATTAGAAGGAGAGTTCGTGATCACAAAATGACTATGTAAATTACTTCAAAGTGTTAGATTTATTATTAAGTATTTTTAGAGTAAGCTTCAGTGGTAAGCATTTGCATTTTAAAACGTATGTAAATGTATGGATATAAAGTTTTGTGACAGAATCCTTGTATATGATGTAGAGCCGTAATATTAGTACTAATATACCATATTTATTCACTCAACAGATATTTATAAAGTGCTTACTATATGCCCAGACATAAGGAGGGAACTGATAAGCCTAAATGGTAAATTGAAGAAGGTATGCTATGGAAATCCTAGGGAGATGCTAGTCTTGAGACTAGCAGCTTTGATTTTCATTTATCCAGGGACAGGATTTGAGACTTCGAGCCCTCTATAAGTTGGAGAGTTCTGTGACCCCTTCTCAAAGCTGAATCCCTTTAAAGTTTACAATCCCATGGACAAACCAGGGAGTTGACAAGGAAGCTTATCTATTTCAGCCAGGGCTCTTGGTTGGGAAAAATAGTTTCACTGAATTTACGGTCATGGCCTTCACCTCACATACTTTATGGTTTGAATTTATATTACTCCTATAGTCTAAAAGATCCTAAGCTGAAATATTAACTTCACAAGTAATTCTGAGTTGGTGATTCCCTGGAGACCTGGTAGAAGCAAATGTAGAATCACTCTGGAGATATATGACCTTAACCAAGGCTACCCAGAAATTTCACAGACTGTAGCTACACCTGAGAAAATAACCTTAGGAAAAGCTAGGAACAGAAAGTGTTAGTAGTCAACCTGAGGAAAGTTAGCATACAAAATATATGGCATGATTAGATTCTCAAGAACTTCTGATAATAGAAGTATTTGATAAAGACTATGAGTATGTCTAAAGTGATATTTTTAAAATTCCTAATCATAACTTTATGCCAGAAAATTTAAAACTTAAAATACACAATATTTAAGAAAAATATACTCAGCAATGAGCATTCATTGCAGTTATTTCATATTAGCCAAAAACAAGAAACAATCTAGATGTATATGAGGAGAACTAATAAATGATAGTGTATTCATGCAGTGGAGTACTACATGATAGTTAGAATGATTGAACGGGAGCTCCATGACAAGCGTGAGTAAATCTCGCTTTGAGTGAAAAAGTAATTTGTAGGATTTTACAAACAGTATAGCCATTTGTACAGTTTAATGATACACATGCAGTAAAAAACATAAAACACTGCAAAAAATGGTAAATATATAATTTAGGGGTTTAGTTACCTATTGGAAAAGAAGGAAGGAAAGAGAATGGGATCATGTAGGATCATAAATTAGGCTTCAGCTTCATCCGAAGTTTAACAGTGTTAAAATTTGATGAAGATGGAATGTGGAAGCGCATTTGTTTCTTATATCTTATATATTTTTCTGAGTATTTAAATTTTTGTAACAAAAATATATTTTAAAATACTTTGCATTAAAAAGCAGTTGAGAAAGTGTATAAACATGCTAAACCTGCATATTTCTTATTTTGAATCAAACTATGTTTAAATCTTTTAATAAATTATTTTATGCTACTTTCTCCTTCCACCTTTCATAGTCAAAGTTTGTGGGGAAAATATATAAGAACAAAATCATTTAATATGATATGCCGATTCTGGGGTCAATTCTTGTTGGCGGTTTCCAGATCCTAGTAGCACTGTGAAATGTTTTCTACCCCCAAGGTCTTTTCTCTCGTGATAACTCAGCCTTTCCATCTCTGTTGATTCCTGTCTCATGCAGTATGTTTGGGGGCATTTTACTCTCTTAGGTCCTGGTGGGAGGGGGATGGTTTCTCTTCTCTTTGGTTCTCTGTCTTTCTGAGCTCCACTCCTACCCCGAGGGTTTGTGTCTTACACTTGCACTCTCTCAGAGTCAATCTCTTGCTTGTTCTCTTGTTTGGCATCTCCTTCCTTTCCCTTTTTCTATCTAGAGCTCACTCTTCTGGGATAGTCTCTGTCTTTCTGTGCTGTATGTGCGTGTGCCTGCCTTTCTCTTTTATCCCTCCCCTCTCCCAAGCCCCCATCAGTTTCTTTCTTACTCTCCCCATGGGTAGGTCTTTTTCTGTCTCTCTTGCTCTCTTTCCATTTCTTTTCTAATTTACCTACTTATGTTCCATTTGTCTTATTTAGGTAAAGCTACTTCTTCTTCTAATCCAAGCAGCCCAGCTCCAGACTGGTACAAAGATTTTGTTACAGATGCTGATGCTGAGGTTTTAGAGCATTCTGGAAAAATGGTACTTCTCTTTGAAATTCTTCGAATGGCAGAGGAAATTGGGGATAAAGTGTAAGTGCTTTACCATATTTATTATATAAATTAACTTTTGATTATGTTTTTATTGCTTAAACAATGTATTTGAACAAATCTGTTGCTTTTCCTTCCTTCCTAAAGATGTGATTTATTTGGTCATTGTAGTGCTAGGCCAATACAAGCAACTATCTTTTTTGTAAGCCACTAGTTCTGATTGCATATTCAGGTTATTTCTTCAGTGTAAATTTCTGCTTCTAGCTATTGCAACTTGAACTTATTTCCTTGGGTAGAGCTCTTAGCTGAAATTTGTGTTTCTCCATCTTCAGAATCATTTTTCGGTTTATGTAGTGTGACTTCTACCGTGTTGCTTTACTGAGATTTCCCCCTGTAAAGTCACTAGTGACCTTCTAATCCTCAAATCTAGTGGACATCTCTCAGGCTTTATTTTATTTCACCTGCTTGATTATTCTTTCTTCTTCTTCTTTTTTTTTTTTTCATCATGAGACAGGGTCTTGCTCTGTTGCCCAGGCTGGAGTGCAGTGGCACAATCATGGCTTACTACAGTCTTGACCTCCCACGCTCAGGTGATCCTCCCACCTCAGCCTCACCAGTAGCTGGGACTACAGGCACACACCACCGTGCCCACCTAGTGTTTTTATTTTTAGCAGAGACAGGGTTTCACCGTGTTGCCCAGGCTGATCTCGAACTCTTGAGCTCAAGCAATTTGCGCGCCTCAGCCTCCCAAAGTGCTGGGATTACAGGTGTGAGCCACCACACCTGGCCTGATTATTCTTTCTTTATCATTTATTCTCTGTTTTTTGTTCCACTTCTAACATTTTTGCCACCATTCCTTTCTTTGCATCTTCACCCCCCTTCAAATTACTTTTCCAAAAACATTTTTTTTGTTTTTGAGACGGAGTTTTGCTGTTGTTGCCCAGGCTGGAGTGCAATGGTGTGATCTCGGCTCATTGCAACCTCCACTTCCCAGGTTCAAGTGATTCTCCTGCCTCAGCCTCCTGAGTAGCTGGGATTCCAGGCACGTGCCACCACACCCAGCTAATTTTGTATTTTTAATAGAGATGGGGTTTCTCCATGTTGGTCAGGCTGGTCTCGAACTCCTGACCTCAGGTGATCTGCCTGCCTCAGCCTCCCAAAATGCTGGGGTTACAGGCATGAGCCACCATGCCCGGCCTCCAAAAACATATTTTTAAAGTTTTGAACAAGACTTACTGTCTAGGCTGCTAGGTCCCAACATCTGATTATAAACAATTTTTAAAAGGTATCTGAGATGCTTTTTTTTTTTTGAGATGGAGTTTTGCTCTTGTCACCCAGGCTGGAATGCAGTGACGCAATCTCAGCTCACTGAAATCACCTCTGCTTCCTAGGTTCAAGTGATTCTCCAGTCTTGCCTCCTGAGTAGCTGGGATTACAGGCACACACCACCACGCCCAGCTAATTTTGTTCTTTTCATAGAGACGGGATTTCACCACGTTGGCCCGGCTGGTCTTGAACTCCTGACCTCAGGTGATCCACCCGCCTCAGCCTCCCAAAATGCTGGGATTACAGGTGTCAGCCACCACGCCTAGCTGAGGTGCTTTTAATAAAAATTTTAAATAAGGCTAACATAAAGTAATCTTTTATGTTTAAAAAACTCAAAATATGGTCTCAGAAACAAGAGTTCTTCATGTTGTCTGCAACTGGAAAAGGTTAATAGAGAGAACCATAAGTATAGACATTTAATCCTAACAACTTTTTTCCTTTTTCACTGTAAGACTTCTCTGAGTTCAGTAGTTCCCAGAACCAGCCTTAATTGCTAACTGACTAAAATCAACCTCTTTCCAGTATAGTAACCCAGATTGCAGATTAATTCCAATTTAATAATTAGTATTTCTAAGACTAAGTTTCTCACTTACAGGAACTTTCAAGAAGTTAATTTGTAGCACAGAAATAATTGATTCAATTATGTTTTTGATTTTGGGAAAGATAAACTACTGAGGGGTCAAAGCATAGGCCTTGGTCATTTGAGCTGAGCACCAGGAGTCAATTCATTTTCTTACCAACATTCTAGAAGTAGTTAATTGGGAGATAGTAGACTCCAACAGTGTGGAGCTCAGGAAGTCAAACAATAAAAAACACTTATGTGGTTAACTCCAACAGTCGTTTCATAGCTTCAATTGTTTTCAGTTCTAAATCTGAAGATACGTAGCAGGGAATGTTGAAGGATCTTCAGGAGTCATAAGTACCTTCGTCTCCTATAGTACAGCTTTTAGAATAAAAATAAAACTTAAAGCATACTTTCCACAGGTATATTGTTTCTTGTATACTGATCTACTTTGTTTGCATATATAAAGGACAATAGAAGACCTCTTATATTATCTTTCTAGATTTTATTTCTTTTCTAGTGTGTAAGTATGTTATAAATTCTCTCCAGTGGGTTAGACCAGAATAGTCATTTTAGAACTATTTCTCGGAGCCCCTGCAAATTGGTGACCAAGAGGAGAGGGTAAGGGAACAGTAACATTTTTCCTCCTTCTCCCGTAATGCCTAAAACAGCTTGCTTTTATAATTTATTTTATTTGAACTCTACACAAAACTTGATGTGAACAGCTTTCATGGCTAAAAAGGAGTTAGAAAATTACTAGGGCAGAGAATCAGGAATTTGCAGACATACTTGAAATGTAATGACAAAGTGTTATAGAATGCATGTAATTTTAAATTACTGAAATACTTGTAATAGGAAAACTTTTTACATTCTCTAAACAGTGTCTTTTGTAGAGCAGAAGTTTTAAATTTTGATGAAGTCTAATTTATCAACTTTTAAAACAATCATACTTTGTGTCATGTGTAAATAATTTTTTACCTAACCCGTGTTATGAAGATTTTCTTCTGTGTTCTTCTAAACATTCTCTTCTTACAGTTTTTACAGTTAGATTTATTCTCCATTTTAAGGTATTTTTTGCATAAAGTATGCAGTTTAGGTTGAAGTTCACTTTTTTTCATGTGGATGTTCAGTTTTACTAAGACCATTGTGTTTTTTTTTTTTTTTTTGAGGCAGAGTCTCGCTTTGTCGCCCAAGCTGGAGTGCAGTGGCACGATCTCCACTCACTGCAAGCTCTGCCTCCTGGGTTCACGCCATTCTCCTACCTCAGCCTCCCGAGTAGCTGGGACTACAGGTGCCCACCACAGTGCCAAGCTAATTTTTTTGTATTTTTAGTAGAGACGGAGTTTCACCGTGTTAGCCAGGATGGTCTTGATTTCCTGACCTCGTGATCTGCCTATCTTGGCCTCCCAAAATGCTGGGATTACAGGCGTGAGTCACTGCGCCCGGCTACCAAGACCATTGGTTAAAAGACTATCCTTTTACCATTGAAATGCCTGGGCCCTACAATTAATTATCCTATGTGGCTCTCTATCTGAACTCTATTCTGTTCTATTGATCTGTGCCTGTCCCTTTACCGGTACTACACTGTCTTGGTTACTGTAACTTTGTAAGTAATGAAATCATGAAGAGTCAGCCCTCCAACCTTGTTTTTCTTTTTCAGAATTGTCTTCCCTCCTCTGATGTGGCATTCTCATATACATTTTACAATCACCTTGTAATTTCTACAAAAAAATCCTGCTGGGATTTTTGTTACAATTGTGTTAAATTTGTAGATCGATTTAGGAAGAAGTGATATCTTTACTAGGAATCTTCTAATCCATAAACACTAATCTGTTTTTTTAGCCTTGTTTTCAGCCAATCCCTCATATCTCTGGACTTGATTGAAGATTTTCTTGAATTAGCTAGTAGGGAGAAGACAGAAGATAAAGATAAACCCCTTATTTATAAAGGTGAGCTACAAATATTTCTGTATTGTAATTTTAAAAATACTGATTTAAACATACCATACAAACATTTTAACAACAAAAGAAACAAAACTACCCAGAGTCTCACAACCCTAACATATCAACATTTTTTTCCAATGTCTCTTTGTCCTTATCCATATATATGTATAGTCTTTTTCAAAATAAAATTGTATTTATATTTGAGGTTTACAACATGGTGTTATGGGATACATATAGATAGTAAAATGGTTACTGTAGTGAAGCAGATGAACATATCTATCATCTCACATAGTTTTTTTGGTGACAAGATCAGCTAATATCAACTTACTTAAGAAAAATTCCTAACACAGTAGTCTTTGTTGTTGAAATTGTAGGATAAATTAAAATTTTTTGGTTTCTAAAGCAGTTTTATTGAGAGATAATTCACATCCTGTACAATTCACCCATTTAAAGTGTAGAACTCAATGGTTTTAATATATTCACAGAGATGTACAAACATCACTAGAGTCAGTTTTTGAACATTTTAATCACTACCAAATAAAACTGTGTACCCTTTAACTATTACTCTCCTACCCAGCCCAAAACTCCCTCACATAAGCAACCACTAATCTCCTTTATGTTTCTAATAGATTCATATATTCTGGACCAGTCATATAAATGGAAACATGTAATATGTGGTCTTGGTAGATATTAGGGTTGTTCTCACCTTTCAGCTGTTGTGAATAGTGCTGTTGTGTACATTTGTTATACAGGTTTTCATTTATTTAAACAAACAGCAATACCAAACTGTTTTCTACACTGCCTGTACTATTTCAGTCCTACCAGCAATGTACAAGCATTTCAGTTTCTCCACATTCTTATCAACACTTGTTATTTTTCATTTTTGTTTTTATTATAACCATCCTAATGGTTGTGAAGTGGTATCTTATCATTTTTATTTTCATTTCTCTAATGACTAATAATGTTGAACATCTTTTAATGTACTTGTTGGCTATTTATCTTCTTTGGAAAAAATGTTTATTCAGGTCCTTTGCCCATTTTTGAATTGGATTGCTTATCTTTTTGTTGTTGAAATGTAAGTGTTTTAAAAAATATATTCTACATACTAGGCCCCTATCATATATATGATTTGCAAATATTTTCTCTCATTCTGTGGGTTATCTTTCACTTTCATTAAAAAAAAAAAAAATAGTTCCGGTGATCTGTATCACTTTCTTTTATTTATTTATTTTTAATTTTTCGTAGAGACGAGATCTCCCTCTATTTGCCCAGACTGGTCTTGAGCTCCTGGTCTCAAGCAGTCCTCCCTCGTTGGCCTCCCAAAGTGCTGGGATTACAGGTGTGAGCCACCATACCTGGCCATCTGTTGCTTTCTTGAGTGTGTCCTCTGATGCACAAAAATATTTTATTTTGTTGACATCCAATTTATTTTTTCTTTTGTTGCTTTTGCTTTTACTGTCATAGCTAAGAAACCATTTCGAAATAAAAAGTCATGAAGATTTAACCCTTGTGTTTGCTTAAAAGAGTTTTATAGTTTTAGTCCTTGCACTTAGGTCTTTGATCCATTTTGAGTTAATTTTTATGCATGATATGAGGTAAAGGCTCAACTTCAATGTTTTGCTGTGGTTATCCATTTGTCCCAGGACTGTTTGTTGAAAAGAATATTCTTTCTTTATTGAATGGCTTTTGTCACTCTTATTAAAAAGGAATTGATGATGGAGACACATGTTTGTTTCCTGACCCTCAATTCTATTCCATTGATCTGTATGTCAGTCGCTGTGCTAATACTGCACTATTTCATTACCATTGCTTTGAAAGTGATGTTGAAATTGGAAAGTGTGGCTATTCCAGATCTCTTGGAATTCAACATCAACCTTAGAATCTCCTATAAATTTCTACAAAGAAGTCAGCTTAGATGCTAATAGGGATTGTGTTGAATGTATAGTTAATTTTAGGAAGTACTGCTATCTTAATAATACTGTGTCTTATCCATGAACATGGGTTGTTTTGCCATTTATTTAGGTCTTTTATTTATTTCACCAATATTTTATAGTTTGCAGAGTATACATTTTACACTTTTGTAAAATCTATTTGTACATATTTTATTTCTGAGGCTGAGTGAAATTTGTTCTTAGTGAATTCTTTAGGATTTTTTATTTACAAGATCATGTCATCTGCAAGTACAGATAATTTCCTTTCTAATCTGAATGCCTTTTATTTGTTTGCTTATCTAGTTGCCCTGGTTAAGACCTCAAGTACAATGTTGAGTGAAAGTGGCAAGAGCTGACATCCTTGTCTTGTCTCTAATCATAGTGTGAAGGAATCCAGTTTTTCAACATTTTGTATGATGTTAGTTTCATAGATACTATTTATCAAGTTGAGGAAATTAATCTTCTCTTTCTAGTTTGTTAAATGTGTTTGTCATGAAAGAGTGTGACATACTATCTCGATTTCTCTGCAGCTATTGAGATGATCATGTTTTTTTTTTTCCCCATTCTATTAACATGGTGTATTACTTTGATTTTCAGATGTTAAACCAACCTTGCATACCTGGGATAAATCCCACTTGTCATGGTATATAATTCTTTTTATACGGTCCTGGATTCAGTTTGCTAGTGTTTTTTGTTGTTGGCAATGGAATGTTTTAATTGGCTTTTTTTGTCCTGATTATGAAAGTATTATTATATCTTGCATATATAATATTGGCTGTATAATATTCTGTCATATGGCTGTACATAACTTATTTAATCATTTGATTGCTTTTTCTAATTTTTCAACTTTTTTTTTTTAGAGACAGGGTCTCGCTCTGTCACCGAAGCTGAAGTGCAGTCGAGCAATCTTGGCTCACTTCAGCCTCTGCCTCCTGGGTTCAAGCAGTTCTTGTGCCTCAGCCTCCTGAGTAGCTGGGATTACAGGTGTGTGCCACCACACCTGGCTAATTTTTGTATTTTTTGTAGAGATGGGGTTTTGCCATGTTGGCCAGGTCTTGAACTCCTGGCCTCAAGTGATCCGCCTGCCTTGGCCTCTTAAAGCACTGGTATTACAGGCGTGAGCTACCACACCAGGCCTAATTTTTCAACATTTTAAATTTTTGTACATAAGTTTATATCTGTGTTTTAAACTTTTTTGCTTAAGATAGATTCCTAAGAGGAGAAGTCATTTACCAACAGGTATGATCTTTTTTAGGACTTTTGAAACATTGTCAACTTATTTTCCAGTACAGTTGGATTAGTACTCCTAGTAGCAATCCTTGAATGATCACTACACCATTGCCATAATAACTAAAACCTTTCTTAATAGATGAATAATGATATCTTGTATTTGTTTTAATTTGCATTTATTTTATAACCAGTAACATAGATTGTCTCTGCTAATCTCTTCTTGCTTTTATTTTATAACCAGTAACATAGATTGTCTCTGCTAATCTCTTCTTGCTTTTACTGCTGACTGATGGCTATGTTTCTGTCTGCCTGCAATGCTCTCTCCACCCACACTATATTCTTCACCTGATTAATTCCTGTCCATTCTTCATCTTTCATGTCCAGTGACACTCGTCAGTACTGACTTCCCTCCTCCTGACTCCAATATGTCTGATTTTTTCCTTTTAATTTTTGTGGGTACATGGTAGGTGTTACGTATTCATGGGTTACATGAGATATTTTGATATATGCATGCAATGGATAATAATTACATCAGGGTAAATGGGATATCTATCACCTCAAACATTTATCCTTTGTGATACAAAAAATCCAATTATACTCTTTTAGTTATTTAAAAATATACAATTTAATTATTTTTGACGGTAGTCACCCTGTTGTGTTAGCAATTACTCATTCTTATTCATTCCAACTATATATTTGTACCTATTAACCATCCATACTTCCACGCCAACCACCCACTACCCTTCCCAGCCTGTGGTAACCATCCTTCTACTCTCTATCTCCATGAGTTCAATTATTTTTATTTTTAGATCCCACAAATAAATGACAACATGCAAAGTTTGTCTTTCTCTGCCTAGCTTATTTCACTTAATGACCTCCAGTTCCATCCATGTTGTTGTAAATGACAGGATCTTTCTCTTTTATGGCTGAATACTACTCCATTGTATATATGTATCACATTTTCATTATCCATTCATCTGTTGATGGACACTTAGGTTGTCTCCAAGTCTTGGCTATTGTGAACAGTGCTACAATAAACAGTGCAGATACATCTTCGATACACCGATTTCCATTATTTTGGGTATGGGATTGCTGGATCCCCTTTTTTTTTTTTGATGGGCGGAGACAAGGTCTTGCTCTGTCACCCAGGCTGGAGTGCAGTGGTGTGATCTCGGCTCACTGCAGCTTCCACCTCCTGAGTTCAAGGGGTTCTCCCACCTCAGCCTCCCCAGTAGTGGGGACTACGGGCATGCACTACCATGCCCAGCTAATTTTTGTATTTTTTGGTAGAGACAGGGTTTCACCATGTTGGCCAGGCTGGTCTCAAACTCTTGACCTCAGGTTATCTGCCTGCCTTGGCCTCTCAAAGTGCTGGGATTATGTAAGTGAGCCACTTCGTCTGGCCGGGATTGCTGGATTCTATGGTAGCTCTATTTTTAATTTTTTGAGGAACCTCTGAACTGTTCTCCATAGTGGTTTTACTAATTTATGTTCCCACCAACAGTGTACAAGAGTTCCCTTTTCTCCAAATCCTCTCTAGTATTTGTTACTCCCTGACTTTTGGATAAAAGCCAAGTTAACTGGGGTGGGAAGATAGCTCATAGTTTGATTTGCATTTTTCTGATGATGAATGATGTTGAGCACCTTTTCCTATACGTGTTTGCCATCGGTATGTCTTCTTTTGAGAAATGACCATTATTTTGTCCATTTTAAAATCAGATTATTAGATTTTTTTCCTGTAGAGTTGTTTGAGTTCTTTATATATTCCGGTTATTAATCGCTTGACAGATGGGTAGTTTTCATGTATTTTCTCCCATCCTGTGGGTTGTCTCTTCACTTTGTTGACTGTGTCCTTTGTTGTGCAGAAGCTTTTTAACTTGATGAAATCACATTTGTCTGTTTTTGCTTTTGTTGCCTCTGCTAGTCGGGTATTACTCAAAAAATCTTTGCCTAGTCCAGTGTCCTGGAGAATTTCGCCAGTGTTTTCTTGTAGTAGATTTACAGTTTGAGGTCTAAGGTTTAAGTCTTTAATCCATTTTGACTTGATTTTTATATATGGCGAGAGATGGGGTCTAGTTTTATTCTCCTGCATATGGATATCCAGTTTTCCCCAGCACCATTTGCTGAAGGACTGTCTTTTCCCTAGGGTATATTCATGGCAACTTTGTCAAAAATGAGTTCACTGCAGATTTATGCATTTATCTCAGGGTTCTCTATTGTGTTGATCTATGTGTTTTTATGCCACTACCATAGTGTTTTGGTTACTATAGTTCTGCAGTGTAAAGTCAGGTAATGTGATTCTTCCACTTTTGTTCTTTTGGCTTAGTATAGCTTTGGTTATTTTGGGTCTTTTGTGGTTCCATATAAATTTTTAGGGTTGTTTTTTGTATTTTTGTGAAGAATGTCACTGGTATTCTATATGGATTGTAATGAATCTGTAGATTGCTTTGGGTAATATGGACATTTTAATAATATCGATTATTCCAATCCCTGAACCCGGAATATCATTCTATGATTTTGTGTCTTCAGTTTCTTTCAGCAATGTTTTATAGTTTTCATTGTAGAGATCTTTCACTTCTGTGGTTAATTCCTAAGTATTTTATTTATAGCTATTGTACATGGGATTACTTTCTTGATGTCTTAAAATTTTTTTTTTAATTTGTAAGTTTCTTTATTTCTCTTTCAGGTTGTTTGCTGTTGGTATATAGAAATACTACTGATTTGTGTATGTTGGGTTTATATCCTGCCACTTCACAGAATTTCTTTATCATTTCTAATAGTTTTCTGGTGGAGTTTTCAGATTTTTCCAAGTTAAGATCAGATCATCTGCAAACAAGGATAATTTGATTTTTTTCTTTCCAATTTTGATGCCTCTTATTTCTTGTTCTTGTCTAATTACTCTAGCTAGGACTTCCACTACTATGTTGAATAACAGTGATAGAAGTGGGCATCCTTGTCATGTTCTTGATCTTAGAGGAAAGCCTTTTAGTTTTTCTTTCTTTAGTATGATACTAGCTATGGGTCTGTCATAGATGGCTTTTATTATTTTGAGGTATGTTCCTTATGTACTTAGTTTTTTTAGTGTTTTTTCATAAAAGGATGTTGAATTTTGTCAAATGCTTTTTTACCATGAATTGAAATGATCACATGGTTTTGTTTTTTGTTGTTGGTTTTTTTTTTTTTTTTTTTTTTGAGACAGTCTTGCTGCGTTGCCCAGGCTGGAATGCAATGGCGTGATCTTGGCTCACTGCAATCTCTGCCTTCCAGGTTTAAGTGATTCTCCTGCCTCAGCCTCCCGAGTAGCTGGGATTACAGGCGTGTGCCACCGCGCCTAGCTAATTTTTGCATTTTTATTAGAGATGAGGTTTCACCATGTTGGCCAGACTGGTCTTGAACTCCTGACCTCGAGTGGTCCACCTGCCTCGGCCTTCCAGAGTGCTGGGATTACAGACGTGAGCCACCACGCCCAGCCGATCATATGGGTTTTGTCTTTCATTCTGTCGATATGATGTGTCACATCAATTTGTATGTTGAACCATTCTTGCATCCCTGGGGATAAGCCCCAGTTGGTCATGATGGATGATCATTTTATTATTGAATTCAGTTTGCTACTGTTTTGTTGAGGATTTTTACATCAGTATTCACCAGTGATACTGGCTTGTAGTTTAATTTTTTTTTATGTGTGTTTATCTGGTTTTGTTATCAGGGTAATACTGGCCTTGTAAAATGAGTTTGGAAGTATTCTGTTCTCTACTTTTCAGAATATTTTGAGTAGGATTTGTCTTATTTCTTAATTAAATGTTTGATAGAATTCAGCAGTGAAGCTGTCGGGTCCTGGGATTTTCTTTGCTGGGTGACTTTTTATTATGGCTTCAATCTCATTACTTTTTATTGATCTGTTCAGGTTTTGGATTTCTTCACAGTTCAATCTTGGTAGGTTATGTGTGTCTAGAAATTTATCCATTTCTTCTAAAGTTTTCCAATTTATTGGCATATAGTTGCTGATAATAGCAACTAATGATTCTTTGAATTTCTGCTGTAACAGTTGTAATATCTTTATTTTCATCTCTGATTTTATTTTTTTGGATCTTCTCTCTTTTTTGCTTAGTCTGTCTAAAAGTTGTCAGTTTTGTTTATTTTTTTTCAAAAAACCAGTTTTTTGTTTCATTGATCTTTTGTATTGTTTTCTTTATTTCACGTTTATTTATTTCTGCTCTGATCTTTATTTTTCTTCTACTAATTCTGGGCTTGGTTTGTTCTTGCTTTTCTAATTCTTCTCTTCTTTTTTTTTTTCTTTTTTTTGAGACAAGGTCTCGCTTTGTTGCCCAGGCTGGAATACAGTGGCACAATCTCGGCTCACTGCAACCTCCGCCTCTCAGGTTTAAATGATTCTTCTGCCTCAGCCTCCTGAGTAGCTGATATTACAGGCGCCTGCCACCAAGACCGGCTAATTTTTGTATTTTTAGTAGAGACAGGGTTTCACTATGTTGGCCAGGCTGGTCTCAAACTCCTGACCTCAGGTGATCCACCCGCCTCAGCCTCCCAAAGTGCTGTCATTACAGGCATGAGCCACCGCGACTGGCCTCTGATTCTTTAGGATGCCTTATTACATTGTTTATTAGCAGTTTTTCTACTTTTTTGATATAGGCATTTATAGCTATAAGCTTTCCTCTTAGTACCACTTTCCCTGTGTCTTATGTTTTTTGGTATGTTGTGTTTTCATTATCATTTTTTAAAGAAAATTTTCAATTTCCTTCTTAATTCCTTCATTGGCCCACTGGTCATTCAGGAATGTGTTGTTTAAATTCTATGTATTTGTATAGTTTCCAAAGTACTTTGTTATTAATTTCTCCTTTTATTCCACTGTGGTGAGAGAAGATACTTGATATTATTTCAGGTTGTTTTTGATGTTTTAAGACTTGTTTTGTGACCTAACATATGGATGATCCACATGCTGAGGAAAAGAATGTGTATTCTGTAGCTGTTGGATGAAATATTCTGTAAATATGTATTAGGTCCATTTGGTCTGTAGTGTAGATGAAGTGCAATGTTTCTTAGTTGATTTTCTGTGTGTAGTGTTGAAGTCTCCAGCTATTACTGTATTGGGGTCTATCTCTCTCTTTGGCTGTAACAATATTTGCTTTGTGTATGTGGGTGCTCCCAGGGTTGAGTGCACATATATTTTAAATTGTTATATCCTCTTGTGGAATTGAACTGTATCATTATATAGTGTCCTTCTTTGTCTCTTCTTACAGTTTTTATCTTGAAATCTGTCCTATATAAGTATAGCTGTTCCTGCTCTTTTTGGTTTCCATTGGCATGGAATATCCTTTTTTATCCCTTTATTTTCAGTCTATGTGTATTTTTATAGGTGAAGTGTGTTCTTGTAGGCAACAGATCATTGGGTATTTTTTTAAATCCATTGAGCCCCTCTGTCTTTTGATTGGAGAGTTTAGTCCATTTACATTGAATGTTATTATTGATTAATAGGGACCTACTCCTGCCATTTTGTTATTTGTTTTCTAGTTGTTTTTTGGGCTTGTCTTCTTTCCTTCCTTCTTACCTTTCTTTTAATGAAGGTGATTTTCTCTAGTGGTATGGTTTAGTTTCTTCCTTTTTGTTTGTTTGTTTATCCATTATATGTTTTTTGGTTTGTGGCTCCCATGAGGCTTGGAAATTCTATCTTATAACCCATTATTTTAAGCTCATAACAAGTTTACACTGTTTTTATAAACAAAGAAATAAACAGGCAAAAAGAAAACTAATAAAAATTCTACACCTTAACTTTGTTCCCCCACTTTTTAGCTTTTTGTTGTTTCTGTTTATATCTTATTGTACTATGTCTTGATATGTTGTTGTAGTTATTATTTTTGTTGCTTCAACATTTAGTCTTTCTACTTATAATAAGAGTAATTTATACACCACAGTTACACTGTTATAATATTCTGTATTTTTCTATGTACTTACTGTTTTTAGTGAGTTTTGTACCTTTAGAGGATTTCTTATTGCTCATTCATGTCCTTTTCTTTCCGATTAATTACTTCCTTTAGCCTTTCTTGTAGGACAGGTTTGGTGTTGATGAAATCCCTCAGCTTTTGTTTGTCTGGAAAGTTTTTATTTTTCTTTTATGTTTGAAGGATATTTTTTCCATTTATATTATTCTAGGGTAAAAGTTTTTTCCTTGAGCACTTTAAATATTTCATGCCACTCTTCTCCTGGCCTGAAAGATTTCCACTGAAAAGTCTGCTGCCAGACATATTGGAGATCCATTGTATGTTACTTGTTTCCTTTCTCTTGCTGCTTTTAGGATCCTTTCTTTATCCTTGACATTTGGGAGTTTATTACGTGCCTTGAAGTAGTCTTTTTTGGGTTAGATCTGCTTGATATTCTATAACCTTCTACTTGAATATTAGTATCTTTCTCTAGATTTAGGATGTTCTCTGTTATTATCCCTTTGAATAAACTTTCTATGCCAGTCTTTCTCTCTACCTCCTGTTTAAGACCGATATCTCTTAGATTTGCTTTTTTTGTAGCTACTTTCTATGCCTTGTAGGCATGCTTTATTCTTTTTTATTCTTTTCTCTTTTGTCTCCTGTGACTGTATTTTCAAGTAGCTTGTCTTCAAGCTCACTAATTCTTTCTTTTGCTTTATCAATTTTGCTGTTAAGAGACTCTTATGCATTCTTTAGTATGTCAGTTGTATTTTTTGACTTCAGAATGTCTGCTTTATTCATTTTAATTATTTCAGCCTCTTCATTAAATTTATCCGATTGGAGTCTGAATTCCTCCTGTGTTATCTTGAATTTCATTGTTTCCTCAAATCAGCTATTTTGTGTTCTCTGTCTGAAAGGTCACATATCTCTGTCTTTCCCGGATTTTCCCGATTCCCTGTTTAGTTCATTTGATGAGGTCATATTTCTCTAAATGGTCTTGATGCTTATGGATTTTCGTTGGTGTCTTGGCATTGAAGAATTAGGTATTTATTGTAGTCTTTGCAGTCTGGACTTGTTTGTACCTGTCATTCTTGGGAAGGCTTTCCAGGTATTCGAAGGGACTTGGGTGTTGTGATCTAACTTTTTAGTCAGTGCAGCTATATCCACATTAGGGGTCACCCTAAGGCCAGTAATGCTGTAGTTCTTGCAGCCTTGTAGAGGTACCATTTTGGTGGTCTTGTATAAGATCCAAAAGAATTGTCTGGATTACCAGATGGAGACTCTTGTTCTCTTCCTTTACTTTCTCCCAAACAAATGGAGTCTCTCTGTGCTGAGTTGCCTGGAGCTGGGGGTGGGGAGTGGGTGACACAAGCACTCCTGTGACTACCACTGCGGGTATAGCACTTGGTCAGATCTTAAGCCAGCAGAGCAATGCGTCTTGCCCAAGGCCCACTGTAACCACTACCTGGTTACTGCCTATGTTTGCTCAAGGCCCAAGGGCTGTACATTCAGCAGGTGGTGAAGCCTGCCAGTACTGGGTCTCTCCCTTCATGTTGGCAAATTCTCTTAGTCCCTGGGCAGGTATAGAGATGCTTTCTGGGAGCCAGGGCCTGGAGCCAGAAATGTTAGAAATATACCTAGTGCTTTATTCTACTATGGCTAAACTGACACAGAAATAACAAAACAAAGTCCTTCCTGCCCTTCTCTTTCTTTTCCTCAGGCAGAGGAGCCTCTCTTCGTGGCCACCACCAGGACAGGCCTGCAGAGAGTACTGCCAGTGTACCGCCAGTGTTCACTTAAGGCCTAAGGGCTATTTAGTCAGCTTTTGGTGAATGCTACCAGGCCAGAGACTCACCCTTCAGGGCAGTGGGCTCCACTCTGCCCCAGGCTCAGTCCACAAATACCATTCAATAGCTAAGGCCTGGAATTGGGGACCCAAGAGCCCGTTTGTTGCTTTTGTCCACTGTGGCCAACCTGGTAGCTACACTGCGAGATAAAGTCCCCTTTATTCTTCCCTCTCCTTTTCTCAAACAGGAAGAGCCTCTCTTTGTAGCCACCACAACTTCTAATATGCTGGGTCTCATCATAACCTAACACATTTCCATCTAATCCATGCCCCACAATGTGTACTACCTGGTTATTGCTGCTGATTATTCAGGGCCCAAGGGCTCTTTGGTCAGCAGGTGATGAATCCTGCCATGACTGGATCCCTCGATTCAAGGCAATGGGTTGCCTTCTGGCCCAGGGAGCTAGGGCCTGGAATGGGGGCCTCACGATTCCGCCCAGGGCCCTGTCCTACTGTGACTGAGCTGGTATCCAAGTTGTAAAACAAAGTGCTTTTTCTCTTCCCTTTTCTCTCCTCAAGTAGAAAGCAGAGGTCTCTTTTGGAGCTCTAAGCTGTGCTGCCTGGAATTGGAGGAGTGAGGAGTGGTGGCATAAGTAGTCTCTTAGCTGCCCCAGTGGTATCTCACTAAGTCGAGTGCCCCCATTTTACTGGCTCCAAGCCCTTTACAGCACTAGGACTTGCCCAGAAGTTGTAGTCCTTGTGGCCTAGATAGCCTATCAGTTTTATTTAGGACCCCAGTGCACTTTAGTCCACTGTGGCGTGACTTACCGAAACTCAAGTTCTGATCACTGTGATGGATGATTCCCCTCTGGTTTGGGCAGGTTTATATGCTCCCTTCATGGGCGTAGGCTGAGTTCCAACTCAAAGTCCTATGATCACTGCACTCTGCGTCCCCCACGTGCACTGATTCTCTCCCCATGCCACGTGGCTACTTCTGGGGGTTGAGGTAGCAGTGGCATTGGCAATTCAAAATTGTCTTTCCCCCTCTGTGCCTCTTTCAGTGATTCAGTGATTGCTCACCTGATTTTTGTTTCTTATGATGGTGCTTTTTTGTGTAGATAGTCATAACATTTGCCGTTTATGCTGGGAGGTTGATCAGTAGAAGCTTCTATTCAGACATTGTATTCCACCTCCTTCCCCAGTACTGCCCTGATTGAATGAGTTGGTATGTGTTCCTGTTTCCATTTTTTGGAATTGTTTGTAAAGCATTGAGCTTAATTATTCTTTAAATGTTTGTTAGAATTCAGCATTGAAGCCATCTTGGCCTGGGCTCTTCTTATAGGTAGTTTTTTCTTTTTAGTAGTATGGTAAATATATATATATATATATATATATATATATATATATATATAACATAAAATTTACTATTTTGACAGAGTAAAAAGGCAACCTACCATATGGGAAAAATATTTGCAAATCATATATCTGGTAAGGGGTTAATATAAAAAATACATAAAGGATTCCTACAACACAACAACAGAAATAATATGATTTAAATATGGGCAAAAGAGTTGATAGACATTTCTCTAAAAATGATATACAAATGGCCAAAAAGCACATGAAAAGATGCCTAGCATCACTAATCCTTAGGGAAATGCAAATGAAAACTGTAATGAGATACCACCACACACCCATTAGGATGGGCTACTATGAAAAAATAATAATGAGAGTTGGTGAGGATATGGAGACATTGGAACCCTTGTGTACTGTTGGTTAGAATGTAAAATGGTATAGCTGCTGTGGAAAACAGTGTGGTGTTCCTCAAAAAATTAAAAATAGTATTACCATGAGATCCAGAAGTACCACTTCTGGGTATATACCTACAAGAATTGAGTTCAGGGTGTCAGAGAAGTATTTGTATTTGTACGCCCACATTATAGCTGCATTATTCATAATGACCAAATCATGGAAGGAAGTCAAGTGTCCATCGACAGATAACTGGATAAACAAAATGTGGCATATACATACAGTGGAACTAATTTAGCCTTAATAAGGAAGGAAACTTTGACACATGATGGAACATGTATGAGTCTTGAAGACAATATGCCAAGTGATCTAAGCCAGTCTAAAAAGGACAAATATTACATGATTCCTATTATGAGGTTCCTAGAGTAGTGAAATTTGTAGAGACATAAAATAGAATGGTGTTTGCCAGGGCCTGTGGGTAAGGGGAAATGGGGAGTGTGAGAGAACAGATAACTCCACGGGGCTTCCCAGAGTGCTCCATGTTGTATGGGGATTATGTCTGTCTCATAAAGATACGTATCATTGAAGACAGATTCATTACTACCCATTTTTGTATACTCTTTGTCTAGCACCAAGCTAGACATGTAGTAGGTCCATAGTAAATATTTGTTGAGCTGATAAGGGAATAAATTACCCTTATCTGGATCTTCCCTAGTTTTCTTATACAGAGAATGATGCTTTAGTTAGGCATTTTCCTAGGTATATACTTGCACTTTTTATCTTTCTCATTTCCCCACTTTCTTTGTTTCTAGAGTCAGTTTTTGGCATATCTTTAACATATATATGTGTAGTATATATGTGTATTTTTACATTTGACTGTAGTTAAATATAAGCTTAAATTTTTTTTTCTATTATCACTATGCATTTTATTAGATTCTATGTTCTGGCAGTTTTTCATTATTGAAAAGCCTGTGTTACAAAAATATACCAATTTACTACCATCAATAAATGGAAAATGCTTATCTTAATATGTATTGTAACTACATTTTCTTCATCTTTAATGGGTAAAAACAGTTGTCATTGTTTTCATTCATAATTTTTTGAGCACTAATAGGGTTGTACTTTTTTATATGCTTGCTAGTTTATTTCTGATTTTGTAAATTATCTTTAGCAAATGTTTACTAATCAGATTGGTCTGCCTTTGGGTTACTACTATTACCACTACCACTACCACTACCATTACCACTACCACTGTGTATTGAGCACTGAGCAAGATTTAAGGAGTACTACAGGAAATCATGCTGTAGAAGAGGAACAAACACATATATTATGTGCCATAATAGAGGCAGGTGTAATTTGTCATGGGATCTTGAGTGATAATATTCAGAACTCAGTAAGCTTTTAATTACCATGTGACAGGCACCATTCTAAGTAGTTTTTAAAATATTATCTCATTGAATCCTCATAACAACCCTATGCAATAGGTACTCTGATTATCTTCATTTTACAGATAAAGAAACTGAGGCACAAGGAGTTTAATTACTTGCCATAAGTGAAAATGTTAGTAAATGGTGAAACTGAGATTAAACTCAGGGAGTGTCACTCCAAAGTCTGTGTTCTTAACTACTAACCTATAATGACTCTATCAGTTTTTAAGTGTTGGATTCATCGAGGTGGTATTAGAGATATTCATTTGCATTATAATAAAAGGTGAGTATGTTGAAATGCTTTTTAAAATAGTCATATCATTTTCCATTCATTTATGATTATTTATTTTAATAATTATCCTGTTCAAGTGAACAATTAATGCAAATGTGACTCCAGCCTCTTACCTTTTTATCCAACTATCCATCTCAAATTCTTTTTTCCTTGGATGTGTATGCCTTTTTTTCTAATTGAAAAAAAATCATGAATAAAATGACTTTCATAAGCATTAATGAATTTTTAACAAGGAAATTCTGGGTTTTCTATATCAGTGAAGATATAGGTAAGAAACATGGAAAAGCGTTTTTTTTTTAACTAACATACTAAATTTAAAGAGCTTGCTGGAAAGACATAAATCTCAGTTTTGTTAACTGTTTTATTTTAAGGCTCTGGGGCATGATAGAATTTTGCTTGGATGGGAAATAGTAGCATTGTGTTTACAGTTAAATAATTAGGATACAAATTATGTATGATAAAATATAAAAATGTCATAAGCCCTTAATCTCTTGGTATTTTAGTATCAATGCAAGTCTTGGGTAAAATTTCACCTCACTTCTTCCTGGTGTAGATTAAACGAAAAAAAAAAAACTTTACCTCACTGTCTAAAATTGACATGTCATATCATTAACTCATAAAGTCGTACTCCTTTACACACACATACACACACACCACTTTTGAAATGGAAACATACACTGAAATTTGCAGCTACCCTGTAGAATAATTTTTGGCACATAGTAGGCATTCAGTAAAGATTTGTTCAGTGAATGAATAAAGGCATTCTTTATCTCTCGTTTTTATTTGATCATTATCAAGTTGTTGATAAGGAGAAAAACGTGGCCATTTACAGATAAAGCATGCCTCATGAGCGAAATGTAAGTTTAATCATATTCTTTTGACAGTTTTAAGGATTCTAATCAAGGAAACCCTTTTAAGAAATTCTCATGTAGATGAAATAGGTTTTAAAAATACCTATGCTCATCACTATCTATTTGAATGAAATCTGTGGTTAATTTATTTATAATGTAATGACTCCTTGATTAAGAAAAGTATATAATATATTTTGCTATACAAACAGAATGTATATAACCCACTTTTAAATGATGAGCAAGGTGGAAAATCTGTTCTTACTAGTAAGCAGAGCGATATATCAAATTCCTTTTGTGTTCTTTTGTTAAATTTTCAGGTGAGGGGAAGTGGCTTCGAAACATTGACTATTACCGTTTAGATGGTTCCACTACTGCACAGTCAAGGAAGAAGTGGGCTGAAGAATTTAATGATGAAACTAATGTGAGGTAGGAAAAATTTTCTGTATATATGGAAACATTAAAATAATTGATTTTAAAATTTACATAAAGTTCACTATGTTTATTGTGTATTTGAATGTTTTTAGCAAATGCAAGGTACAGTCAGGATGCAAAACAGTGTCATCACTCCCTACCCACTGAATTCACTTATGGAATCATATAATTTGTAGCCTTTTGAGTCTCACTTCTTTCACTTAGTGAGATTTATTTGAGAGTCATTTACGTTGTTGCATATACCAATAATTTTTTAAAATTGTTGTATAGTCTTCCATGATAGGGATATATCACAGTTTGTTTAGCTACTTCCACTTGAGGGACATTTGAGTTGTTTCCAGGTTTTGGAATTAAAATCAAAGCTGCTCTAAGCTTTCATGTTCAAGTTTTTGTGTGAACATAAGTATTTACTTAAATGAAACAAAAGCCTAGGATTGTGATTGCTGGGTCATATAGTAAGTTTACATTTATCTTTTGTAAGAAACTATCAAGCAGTTTTCCAAAGTGACTGTACAATTTTGCATTCCCACCCCCAGTTGTGTGAGAGTTCCAGTTTCCTTACATTCTTGTCTGTAGGTGATATTGTCATTTTTTAAAAAAATTATTTTACTCATTCTAATGTATGTGTAATGGTATCTCTTGTGATTTTAATTTGCTATTCCCTAATGATAAATTATGTTGAGCATCTTTTCATGTGCTTATTGACCATTTTAATATCGTTAACTGTAGATACAAGGCAATTTGTGTGTGTATTGATATTGTTTTAAGCTGTTAGTAATTGACAAAATCAAGCTACATTTGGAAAGAAAAAGTTTTATATATAGACATATGTTGCTTAACAACCAGTATACATTCTGAGAAATGCATCATTAGGCAATTTTGTCACTATGCAAATATCATAGAGTGTACTGTACACCAGTAGGCTTTCTGTGATATAGCTTATTGCTCCTAGGCTGCAAAACTATACAGCATGTTACTGTACTGAATACTGTAGGCAATTGGAACACAATGATATTTGTGTATGTAACATATCTAAACAGAAAAGATACAGTAAAAATATGTATTATAATCTTATGAGATTGCCTTTGTACATGCTGTCTGTTATTGACCAAAACATTATGTGGCATATGACTATACATACATCTAAACATGTGCACACACTCATACATATACACATACACAAATGTAAGCATGGCATTTAAGAAAAGGATAAAGGAGATGGGGTTAGTTTAATAGAAAGATGGCTGAAGTATGCCTTAATATTTTAAACTATGGAGAATATTATACTGTGTGTTTAAAACATGTTTTAATTTTAGCAGCATCATGAACTAGACCTAGGCTTAAGGCTAGAGAAATTTCAGTTACATTTTAGGAAGATTATTAATTATTGAAAACCTGTGGCCTAAGAGAGCTTACAAAGGGATGATTTGAGTATAGTTAAATTATAAATGTATATGATTGATTATATAACTGTTTAAAGAATACATTTTTATATACTGTGTTTTTCATGTTTAAACAAATTATTATTTGTGCATGAGTGTGAAGAAATAATTTTATTGAGTAACTCAAATTTCTCAAACATAATCTAAACCTTTGGCTTGCTAGGTTTCCCAAATTTTTAAATACGACAGTGGCATATAATCTGTCACGTGACATTTATACTTGATGACTAGTAGGGAAAAACATTGAAATGTAGATGTTGAGCTGTCAGCTTGGCTTACTCACTAGTGAATTACCCCTAAACATATGCCAAAAAGCATCTCATTCAAATTCATGCTTCAGGCATATACTGGTTGAGTATTTCTTATCCAAAATGCTTGGGGGTGCTAGGGACCAGAAGCATTTCAGATATGGGATTTTTTTCAGATTTTTGAATATATATATTATATTCTTACCTGTTGAGCATCCCAAATCTGAAAATCTAAAATCCAAAATCCCCCAATGAGCATTTTGTTCGAGTGTCATGTTGGCACTCAAAAAGTTTTGGAGTTTGGAGAATTTAGGATTTCAGACTTAACGGATTTGGGCTGTTCAACCTGTACATGCATATTATGGTTTTGGGGAGTTGCTCTTGAGTAGCTGAACCCATACACATGAAATCCACAAATGTTATGCTGTCTCTCAAAATCCACAAACAAACAGAAAATGAAACAAAAAACAAAATGAAAAGAGCAAGGAAAAAATCCACAAATGTTTTAGATTATATCTGTAAATTCTAATTTTTCATGACTCAGTAATTTTCAATAAGTAGGATATAAATATAATCCTTTTTTATGCCAAAGCAATCTGAAAGACACATTAAAATAAACTTTAAGATAATGACCATTTCTAACGTTGTTGTTTTGTGTGACCTGGAAGTAGTTTTCAGCAGTCTCAGAGTGCCTCATTAGCTTGATACTATTTTTGGTTCGTTTCTCTTTTAATTTAGAAATGATTATAGATTCACCTGAACTTGCACGTACAGAGAGGTCCTGTGAACCCTTTACCTAATTTTCCCCAATGGTTAAATCTTATATACTTATATTTCAGTATCAAAACTGAGAAGTTGACAGTGTTTCAATGTTTGCATATATCTTTTTTCCACATATACACAATCAAGATGCAGAAATATTCCATCACCACAAAGCTCTCTGTCTCTCTCACTACCCTTTTATAGTCACACCCATTTTTACTGCCAACCTTGTCACTAACCTTAACCCCTGATAATGACTAATTTATGCTCCATCTCTATTATTTTGTCATATTAAGACTGTCATATAAATGGTATCATCCTCTATATGTGACCTCTTGAGATTGGCTTTTTTCACTCAGCATAATGCCCGTGAGTTCCATCCAAGTTGTCACATGTATCAATAGTTTGTTCCTTTTTATTACAGAGTAGTATTCGATGGGATGGATGTACCACAGATGTTTAATCATTCACTTATTGCAGGACATTTTCATTTTGTCCAGGTTTGGCTATTATAAATAAAGCTGCTGTGAACACTGTGTTCCAGCTTTTTGTGTGGACCTAAGTTTTCATTTCTCTAGGATAAATGTCCAGGTATGCTGTGGGTAGGTCATATGGTAAGTACTTTTTTAGGAAACTGCCAAACTCTTATTTAGAATGGCTGTACTATTTTATAGTCCTACCAAGCAATGTGTGAGAGATCAAGTTTCTCTACATCCTCACCAGCATTTGGTATTATCACTATTTTTTATTTTAGGTGTTCTGATAGGTATGTAGTGGTATCTTATTGTGGTCTTAATTTGCAGTTCCCTGACAACCAGTTATATTGAACATCTTATGTGTTTATTTGCCATCAAATACTGTATATCCTCTTGGGTGAAAATCTCTTTATATATTTTTGTCCATTTTCTTATTGCATTGCTTGTTTTTTTATTGTAGGGTTTTGAGAGTTCTTTATATAATCTAGATGTGTGTCCTTTGTCAGATATATGGTTTGCAAATATTTCCTGCCAGTTTATGGCTTGTCTTTTCATCCCCTTCATAGGGTCTTTCAGAGAACAAAGATTTTAATTTTGATGAAATCGAGTTTGTCAATGTTTGTTTCTTTGTTTTGATCATGGTTCTGATGTCAAGTCTAAGAACTCTTCCTCAAAGCCCTAACTAAGTCTTGAAGATTTTCTCCTGTGTTGTATTTTACAAGTTTTATAATTTTACCTTTTATGTTTAAGTCCATGTTGTATTGAGTTAATTTTTGTATAAGGCGTGAAGTTTAAAGGTTCATATTTTTGGCCGTGGATGTTCAATTGCTGCAGCATCATTTGTTGAAAAAAGCTATCTGTGGCAGTGCACAGTGGCTCATACTTGTAATCCTAGTGGTTTGGGAGGCTGAGCCCAGGAATTCAAGACCAGCCTGAGCATCATAGTGAGACCCTGTCTCTAAAAAAAAAAAATTAGCCAGGCATGGTGATGCACGCCAGTAGTCCCAGCTACTCTGGAGGCTGATGTGGGAGGATCACTTGAGATCAGGAGGTCGAGGCTGCAGTGAGCCATGATTGTACCACTTCACTCCAGCCTGGGTAACAGAGGAAGACCCTGTCTCAGAAAAAAAAGAACAAAGAAAAAGCCATCCTTCCTTTACTGAATTAGTTTTGCACCTTTGTGAAAAATCAGTTGGCTATACTTGTTTTGGGCTGTTTTTCAGTTTGCTATTCTATTCCTTTATTCCATATGTCTTTCTCTGCATCATTACTACATAGTCTTGATTACTGTAGCTGTGTACTAAGCCTTAATATCACATTGAATGATTCTTCCCACTTTGTTCTACCTTTCACAGATTGTTTTAGCTATTTTTATATGAATTTTAGAATAATCTTGTCTAGATCTACAAAAGTTTTGCAATAATTTTAATAGGTATTGTATTGAGCCTGTTACTAATTTGTAGAGAACTGATATCATTTTTCAACTGTAATACTTTTAGCAGCAGAGAATTGATAACTGTATTGTTTTCTGATCAGTGAACACAGTGTATGTCTCCATTAGTTGATCTTTGATTTCTTCCATCAGTGTTTTGTAGTTTTCAGTATACAGGTCCTGTAGATCTTTTGTTAGATTTACACCCAGGTATTTCTCTTTTTTTGAGTTATTGTAAATGTTACTGTATTTTTAATTTTTGTTTCCATGTGTTCATTGCTCAAATATAGAAATGCAATTGATTTTTGTGTTGATCTTTTGTCTGTAATCTTGCTGACTATTTGTTCTAGGAGTTTGTTTTATAGATTTCTTGGGATTTTCTAAGTAGACCATTGTACTATCCGCAAGTAGGGATAGTTTTATTTCTTTTATTATCTGTATGCCATTTGTTTCCTTTTCTTGTCTTACTGCAAGAAAAGTCTCCAACTATAATTGTGAATTTGTCTTTTTCTCCTTTAAGTTATGTCAGGTTTTGCTTCCGATATTTTCAGCTCTGTTTATTATGCATGTTTAGTATTGCTATGTCCCTCCATATACCTCATACTGGTTAAAACTTAAGAGTAATATAGTTAGTAGCAATGGTGAGAGTGGACATCCTTACCTTCTTCCTGATCTTAGGAGAAAAGCATTCTGTCTTCATTAAATATGATGTTAGCTGTAAGGTTGTTTTTTTGGGTGGGGGGGTTGTTTTTGTTTTTGTTTCTGTTTTTGTTTTGAGACAAGGTCTCTATCACCATGACTGGAGTTCTGTGGTGTGATCATACCTCACTGCAGCCTCGAACTCCTAGGTTCAAGGGATCCTCCTGCCTCAGCCTCTTTGAGTAGGAATGCACAGCCATGCTGTACTTTTCTTGTAATTACTCTTCATCAAGTTGAGGTGGTTCCCCTCTATTCTTAATTTTCTCAGAGTTTTTATGACGAATGGGTGTTTACATTTGACAAATGCTTTTTCTGCCTCAGTTTGTATCATCTGTTTTTTCTTCTTAATCTGTTAATATGGTGTGCTATGTAGATTGGTTTTTGAATACTGAACCAAACTTTCATGCCTGGAATAAAACTCCACTTGATCGTGAGGATAATTCTTTTTATATAGTACTTGGTTCTGTTTGCTAATGTTTTGTTGAGAGATATTTATGAGAGTTACTGTTATATATTCAGTTGTTTTCGTGTTGCCGTTGTCTGGTTTTGGTATCAGGTTAATATCGACCTCATAAAATAAGTCAATAATTGTTTTCTCTTCTATTTTCTGACAAAGATTATGGGGATTTGTGTTAATCTTAAATGTTTGGTAAAATTTGCCAGTGAAACCAGTTCTGGTCTTGAAGATTTCTTTTTTTAGGAGTTTAAAAATCACTAATTAAATTTCCTCAGTAGTTTAAGGATTACTCAAGTGATCTATTTTATATTGAATGAGTTGTTGTAGTTTGTGCTTTTGTAAGAATTGGTTCATTTCATCGTAATTTCAAATATATGTGTAGAATTGTTCATAGCATTTTCTTAATATCCTTTTCATGTCTTTAGGGTCTATAGTGATAGCTTCTGTTTCACTTCTGATACTGGTAATTTGTGTGTTTTTATTAGTCTTGCTAGAGGTTTGTCAATTTCATTAATTGTTACAAATAACTAGTGTTATTCCCTTGATTTTCTTTTTCTTTTTTTTTTTTTTTCCTATTTTAATTTCATCTTGCTTTTGGTTTGTTTTGCTCTTCTTCTTCTACCTTCTGGAGGTAGAAGCTTAGATTACTAATTTGATTTGAGACTTTTTTTCTTTTCTCATGTAAGCATTTAGTGTTATAAATTTCCCTTTCAGCACTGCTTTAGTTATACAAACTTTGATATGTTATATTTTCATTTAGTTGAGTATATTTTTATTTCAGAATTCATCTTTGGCTCAGCTAGAAGCATGTTGTTTAATTTCCATGCGTTTGGAGGTTCCCATTATTTTTCTGTTGTGGATTTCTAGTTTAATTCAATTATGTTCAGGAAATATAATCTGTATGATTTCAATTCTTTTAAGTTTGTTATGCTTTGTTTTATGTCCCAAGTAGACTGTCCCTTGAAGAGAATATGTACTCTGCTGTTGTTGGGTGGAGTGTTCTATAAATATTGATTAGATTTTGTTCTTCTATGAGGTTCTTGTATTCTTTACTTTTGCTGATTTTTTTTGGCTATGTGGTTATCAGTTTTTGAGAGGAAGGTTGAAATCTCCAACTATAATTGTGGATTTTTCTGTTTCTCCTTCAGTTCTGTCAGGTTTTACTTCTGATATTTTCAGCTCTGTTGTTTATTATGCACGTTTAGTATTGCTGTGCCCCTCTCTATCCCTCATAATCTTCTTTGCTCCGAAATCTATTTTATCTGATACTAATATAACCACTCTGGTTTTATTTTGATTGGTGTTTGCATGGTATATAGTTTTTCATCCTTTTACCTCAACTCACCTATGTTGTTGTATTTGAAATGAGTTTCTTGTAGACAGTATGTGGTCGGGTCATGTTTTTTGTTTTATTTTTTATCCACTTAATCTTTCTTTTAAATGGTGTATATAGACCGTTTATATTTAATGTAGGGCTTCAGTCTACCATTTTATCTTTTTGTTCAATTTGTTCTCTTTCATTCTATTTTCTTTTGTTTGTGTCTACCATTTTATTTTTTTGTTCAATTTGTTCTCTTTCATTCTATTTTCTTTTGTTTATGATTTCTTTTTCCTCCCTTCCTGTGGGTTAGTTTTATATTTTTGAAATTCTATTTTGATTCATCTATATTTTTTAGTGTTTCTCTTTGTATAGCTTTGATAGTGGTTGCTGTAGGTATTACATCATACATATACACACACTTATTACAGTCTACTGGTGTCATTTTGCCAGTTCAATTGATGTACAGAAACCTTACCTCTTTTTATTCTTTTGATTCCCTTTTTATAATATGACTGTCTCAAGTGTTTAACCATATCAGTCAGTGCAATCATTCTTTCTTCAACCATAGAATATAATTTAGAAAACACAACAGAAGGAAAGTGTTGTATTGACTCATATTTATTATTTGCTGTTACTTCTCCCTAATGTTTCAGTATTCCTTCTTTTATCATTTCCTTTGTATTTAGAGAACTTATTGTAGCCATTCCTTTTTTTTTAAAGCAGGGTCTTGCTCTGTCACCCAGGCTGGCATACAGTGGTGCAATTTCGGCTCACTGCAGCCTTGACCTCCCAGGCTTAAGCCATCCTCCCACCTCAGCGTCCCAAGTAGCTGGGACTACAGGTGCGCATCACCACACCTGGCTAATTTCTGAATTTTTTGTAGAGATGGGGTTGTACCATGTTGCCCAGGCTGGTCTTGAACTCCTGAGCTCAAGTGATCCACCTGCTTTGGCCTCCCAATGTGCTGGGATTACAGGCGTGAGCCACCGTGCCTGGCCTAGCCATTCTTTAACAGCAAGTCTGCTGGCAACAAATGATTTCCCCTTCATTCTTGAATGGTATTTCAGCTGGATATAGAATTCTGGGTTGGCAATTCTTTCCTTTCAGTACTTGAAAAATATGTGTCACTACCTTCTTGTCTCCCTGGTTTCTTATGGGAAACCTGCTGTTTGAATTGTTTTTCCCCCCTTAGATAAGGTGTTGTTTCTCTCTTCTTTCAAGATTATTTTTCTGCGTTTTCGGAAGGTAACTGATATATTTTGTCACGGATTTGTTTGAGTTTATCCTGTTTGTGGTTCATTCAACTACTTAAACCTGCAGGTTTATGTTTCTTAATACATTTTGGTAATTTTCAGTCATTATTTCTTTGAATTTCAGCCCCTCCGTCTTTCTCCTCTTCTTTTAGGACTCTAATGACAAAAATGTTAAATCTTTTGTTATAGTCCCATGGGTACATGAGTCTCTTTTCCATTCCATTTTTCTCTGTTGTTCAGATTAGGCCATTTCTGTTGTTTAGCCTTCAAAATCACCAAATCTTCTGTCCTCTGCTTTCTACTCAACTCATTCTGAGTTTTTAATTTCTGTTATATTTTTCAGTTCTAATTTTTTTTTTTTTTTTTTTGAGACACGGTCTCACTCTCGCCCAAGCTGGAGTGCAGTGGCAAGATTTCAGCTCACTGCACAATCCACCTTCCAGGTTCAAGCAATTCTCATGCCTCAGCCACCGCAGTAGCTGGGATTACAGGCATGCACCACCACACCCAGCTAACTTTTGTAATTTTAGTACAGACGGGGTTTCACCATGTTGGCCAGACTGGTTTGGAACTCCTGACCTCAAGTAATCTGCATGCCTTTGCCTCCCAACTTGCTGGGATTGATTACAGGCCTGAGCTGCTGTGCCCAGCCTAAAATTTTCATTTGGTTCTTTTTTTATGTCTTCTTGTTTCTTTGCTGAGACTATTTGTTTCATTTGTCTCAAGTATGTTAATAATTGCTTATGAGGCATTTTTATAATGACTACTTTAAAAATCCTTGTCAGACAGTTCTAACATTTATGTCATCTCAGTGTTGGTGTCTGTTGATTGTCTTTTCTCATTGGACTTGAGATTTTTCTGGTTCTTATTATGAGAAAGTTCTTCTATTTAAACTGGGCATGTTGGTTACTATATCATGAGATGCTGGATTTTATTTAAATCTTTTGGGATAGTAGGCATCTTCTGACAAATGTTTTGGCAAAGCATGAGGCGCCCTGCCACATTGTTGCCAGTTCAGTCTCCTCACTAGGCCTCTACTGGTATTACCTTGGCTGGGTGGGGGGACAGAGGCTCAAGATTACCCGTTTACTTCTCTCCAGATGGCCTCCACCGACACCACAGGGGGTGACTCATTAGTTATTATTGGATGGTGGTATAATTCCAGTAGGAAGGGAAAGGGTTTTCTTGTAACTGCTGGGTGTGGGTGGATGTATTGTTTCCCTACATGGTCTTCATTGACACTGTTGGGCCACAGGGAAGACCTTGTTAAATCAGACTTCTCTTACCCCACCCTGGTAGTGCCTTGTTATAACTTGGTTATGGTAGAAGGGTGAGGATTCAGCTGCATTTTTTGCTGTACGGTTTGGTTTGAATTGAGTGGTTATCCTAACATTTTCTGTCTTGCTATGCTGCCCCTTTCCTGGTCCTTTGGCTGGAGGGTAGGCTTTTCTTGGAGATTTTTTTGACAGCACCTTCTGGAGTTCTTCAGCAACCAATCTAGGATACATGAGGCAGAAACAAAGTCTGTAACAGCTGGGCTCGGTGGCTAACACCTGTAATCCCAGCATTTTGGGAAGTGAGGCAGGAGGATCACTTGAGCCCAGGAGTTGAAGACCAGTCTGGGCAACATAGTGAGACCCTTTCTCTACAAAAAAATTTGAAAATTAGCTGGGTGCATTAGTGCATTTCTGTAGTCCCAGCTACTTGGGAGGCTGAGGTGGGAGGAGTGCTTGAGCCCAGCAAGTCAAGGCTGCAGTGAGCTGTGATCATGCCATTGCACTCCAGTGTGGGTGACAATTCAAGACCCTGTCTCAAAAAAAAACAAGATTTTAAAAATAAAAAGGTAGCCCATGAAACTCAGTACCACATTATCCTTTATATCCTGAAGGCCCTACCCATCTGCCTCATCCTTCTCACTTTTCAGAGCTGCCTTCTGTTCCTTGTATATATACAAGATTGGTAATTTGGGCTTCATTAAAATTAAGGACTTCTGTTCACCAAAGGTGTGATAGTTAATTTTATGTGTCAGTTTGACTGCGCTAAGAGATGCCCATGCAGCTGATAAAACACTTCTGGATATGTCTGTGAGGGTGCTCCTGAAAGGATATTTGAATTAGTAGACTGAGTAAAGAAGATTGCCCTCATCAGTGTGAGTGGGCATCATCCTACCCATTGAGGGCCTGAATAGACCAAAAATGCAGAAGAAAGGCAAATTTGCTCTCTCTTTCTTTGAACTGGGACATCCATCTTATCGAGCCCTTGGAGACTGATAATCATGGTTCTTCAGCCTTCAGACTCAGACAGACTAGGACTTATACCAACTGCCCCCACCCACAACCCTACCCCCTGATTTTCAGGCCTTTGAACTGGGACCAGGATTTATACGATTAGCTCCCTGGTTTTGCAGCTTGTGAACAGCACATTGTAGCACTTCACAGCTTCCATAATCACAGTGAGGCTAATCCCGTAATATGTCTACACACACACACACACACACACACGCACATACACACACACAAGTTCTTAACTCCTTTTGGTTCTGTTTCTCTGGAAAACCCTGACTAATACAAACGTCATTTCACGTTAAGAGTGTAAAGGCAAGCCATGAAGTTGAAGAAGCTATTTCCAATATGTAGATCTAAAAAGGTCTCATCCAGGATATATAAAGAACTCTTAAAAATCAATTGGATAAACTAGACAACCCAATAGAAAAATAGGCAAAAACTTGAACAGGACTTTACAAAAGATGATATCTGAATGGCCAATAAATGTATGAAAGCATGGTGATCCTTATTAATTATCAGAGAAATTCAAGTTAAAAATGGTTTTGACAAAAGATGCAAAAGCAATTAAATGAAGAGAGCATAGCCTTTTCAAAAACTGGTATTGAAACAATTAGACTTTCATAGGCCAAAAACAAACCTTTACTTAAGCCTTACCCATATTTTAAAAAATCAAGTCAAAAGGAATCATAAATCTAAATGTAAAACTATTATACTTGTATAAGAAAACAGAAGAAAGTCTTCTGCATCTAGGGTTAGTCAGAGTTCTTAGTCATGATGCCAAAGGCATATAATCCATTAATTAAAAAATCAATAATTGGACTTAATCAAAAATAAAAACTTTTGCCTGTGAAAGACTCTTAGGGAAAGGAAAAGACAACTTACAGACTTGGAGAAAATATTTGCAATTTGCATATTTAACAAAGGACTCATTCAGAATGTATAAAGAACTCAGAAAGGAAACAACCCAGTTAGTAAATGGGCAAAGGACTTGAACTGACACTTCTCTGAAGAAGGCTATGCATGTCAAATAAGCATATGAAAAAATAGCATCACTAGCCATTACGGAAGTGTAATTCAGGTGAGTCTAGTGGCTCAGGCCTGCAATCCCAGGGCTTTGGGAGGCTGAAGTGGGAGGATCACTTGAGGCCATAGGTTCAAGACCAGCCTGGGCAACATGGTGAAAATCTGTCTCTACAAAAAATTAAATACAATTAGCTGGGCATGGTGGCACATGTCTATAGTCATAACTACTTAGGAGGCTGAGGAAGGAGGATCACTTGAGCTCAGGAATTCGAGGTTGCAGTGAGCTATGATTGAGCCACTGCACTCCAACCTTGGAGACAGAGTGAGATCTTGTCTCTAAAAAAGAAAGAAAATGTAATTTAAAACCACATGAGTTGTCACTTCACACCTATCAGCATGGCTAAAATAAAAAAGTGACAGCATTAAATGCTTGTGAGGATATAGAGAAACTAGATCTATCCTACATTACTAGTGGGAATATAAAATAACCATTCTGGGAAACAATTTGGCAGTTTAAAAAACAAAACAAAACAACTAAACATAATAACCTTGCAGTTACACTCTCAGAAATGTATCCGATGGAAATGAAAACACTTTCACATAAAAACTTAAACACAAATGTTCACAGCAGCTTTTATTTAGAGTGCTCCTCAACTAGAAACAACCAAATGTTATTTAACATGTGAATGGATAAACAAATTGTGGTATATCTATATAATGGAATGCTGCTCAGCTTACTGATCCAAGCAACAACTTATATGGATCTCATGCTGACTGGAAAATGCCATTCTTGATTTGACAGAAGTATAATGATAGAGAACAGATCTGTAGTTGACAGGGTTTAGGGTTAGGGGAAGGGCATGAATATGAAGGGATAACACAAGGAAGGTGTTTTTTTGTGATGATAGAACAGTTCTGTATCCTGCTTTGGTAATGGTTACATGATTCTACATGCATGATAAAATTTTGTAGAACTATATACATCAAACAAAAAACTGATGAAACCCAAATGAGCTCTATACTTGAATTCATACCAACATCAATTTCCTGGTTTTGACACTGTATTATTGTTATATAAGTTGTAGGTTACCATTGGAAGCCGAGAGTGAAGGATATATGGGAGCTCAGCTGCTGTAATTTTTGTGAACCTTAAACTGTTTTTGAAAGGTTATAATAAAAACAAAAAGATAGTACCATGAGTTGTCAAGGACCTGAACAACTGGAAGCCTCATACAATGCTGGTGGGAATGTGAATTGGAATAACTACTTTATAGAATAATTTGTTCAGTTTAACAGTGCATGTAAATACCCTATGACTCAGCAATTCCACTCTTAGATATATACCTGACAGAAATGCTTTTATCAAAAGACATGTATAAGATGGTTTATAGGAGCATTATGCAAATAATGCTTTATATTTTAATTATGTTTGTTTTGAGCATATACTTTAGTACTAATACTTAGTATTAAGAATATCCAAAAAATGTATTGGGTAGTTTATCTCAATATGGACTTGCATATTGAAGTTCTTTAAGGTTTCACGTGTGTTGTGTGTGTATGTATGTATGTATGTGTGTTTTTTAACCTACATAGTTTGTACCATTCTATATGCTTGATTCTTTTTTATAGCTCTATGCCATCTTTTGCTTATGTGGGATAGATATTAATAACTGGAATAATTTTGACCAGCATTTACCCATATACCTTCAAGTATGTCCTCTAATTAAAGATGCTACAGTTTATTCTCTGTAATGAGTATGTGTTATAGAGGTATAAAGATGAAACTTGTCATCGTAATCCCACTGACCACAGAAAACCACTATTAACATTGTGTGTATATGCTTTGTTTTTAATGCATTTGCAATTGTATTTAGTAAGGCTCTATATTCTGCTTTTCTTCTACATAACATAGTATTTTGGATTTTTAATGGTAACATAGCCAGAGTGTAATTTCCTTCTCTATGTTATACATATTGTTTAATTTTCAACCTTATGCTACTATAAAATAACACTGTGATAAATACATTTTCTTCAAAATTGGTCAACTTTTGTGATAATTTCTATAGTCTATATTCATAGATGTGTGGTAGCTCCAAATTGACATAAAGCATAAATTTAATATCTATTTATTTTATACCAGAATTTTTCTTTAGTATATAATATGATTGGTAAACTAAATTGTAAACTTTTTCCCATCATTTAAATTTAGAGTTTCTTTGCATTCTAGTGTATAATGAATGCTATAAATGTAATTAGTATGGCATTTTAGTCATTAATTTTCTTTCATGAAAGAAAAGAAAGACATTTTGTGTTGATTATTGAGAGCTTATTATATTCCAGGGATTTTTGTCACTCTGTAAGTTACCAGCAATAAGCAAATTATTAAATAAATTATTGTACAATCATCCAATGAAATACTATGCAGCTACCAAGCATGATGTTTACTAAGAAATTTGGGGAAATGTTCATAATACATATTGTATATACAGATATTATCCTGACTGCAAAATTTGAAAAGTATATATTTAGAAAAAAAGAAACCTATAGGAAATATATCATGATTTGAATGGAGGTTGTTTCTGGGGAGTGGAACTGAGTAATTCTTTTCCTTAGAGTTGTTTTTATTTTCAAAAAGTGTTTATCCAATCTTTTTCAAATTAAGTTTTCATTAATATCAAAGTAATATATTTACATATTTTTAAAAAACAGATAGTTTTACAAGGCTTCAAATAAAAACCAGTCCCGTGACCAAACCTCTTTCTACCTGTGATTTCTACTTTCTGGAGGTAACCAATTTCAACTCTTGGCAATTCTTACTTACTTACATACATCTTTTCTAAAGTGTAAGGTAGTAATTTACCACCAGCACATGCACACTTTTCCTCATTCGTTTTCCCAGTATAATTTTTCATAATATTTGCCTAAATTAATTTGCAGTGTTTTCTTTATTGTGGCTATGTAAATATTTGTAAGCCACTTGAATACTGTGATTGTTTTTCCTTTTTTGTGTACTCGTTTATTATATTTTGCTGAAGTATTGATTTGTTTTTACCATTTGCTTAGTTTTCTATATACCTATCACCAATTCATTCCTAAATTATCCTGTAGAAATATTGTAAATCCTGGCCAGGCATGGTAGCACACATCTGTAATCCCAGCACTTTGGGAGGCCGAGGTGGGCAGATTACCTTAGGTCAGGAGTTCAAGACCAGCCTGGCCAACATGGTGAAACCCTATCTCTACTAAAAATACAAAAATTAACCAGGCACGGTGGTGTTCCTGTAATCCCAGCTGCTCAGTAGGATGAGGCAGGAGAATCGCTTGAACCTGGGAGGCAGAGGTTGCAGTGAGTCAAGATTGTGCCATTGCACTCCCGCCTGGGTGACAGAGCAAGTCTCCGTCTCAAAAAAAAAAGAAAGAAAGAAACATTATAAATGCTTGTGTTCCAACAAATCAGGTAATCTATCAGTTTCTCTTTTTTTTTTTTTAGACACACCCTTCCTGGAGCCCTGTGTCTGTCTTCTTGCTCCTGTTTTATCTACCTCAGTACCTTGCATCTGTCTAACGCCTCTCCTTACATTCATTATGCTGTATTATAAATGTTGAGTCACCCCTACATATTCACCTACTTTTGCATTTTCCTTCATTTTGATGTACTTAGTGCCCCTAACTGTAACCAATACAATATAGACTTTCAAGTTATATATAAATTCTCTAAATTTATTCAGAAATCTGTAAATAAAACCTTGACTACATTGTAAATATTTGATTTTTCATTTCATCTTTATTCTTAAATCAGACTATTTTATTTTCCAACAATAGGATTCTTCCTGGGCATATGTATTATCATCCTGACTCCTTAGATAATATATTATTTTCTTCAGTAAGTAAGAAATGAATTCTCTGAACTCTTAATAGTTAAAAAAAACTGCCTAAGTATCAAAAAGTCATATTGTAATTAAAATATTTGTAAAGTACTAATTACTGAAGCATTTATTCTATATTTTCATTTTCAGAGGGCGATTATTTATCATTTCTACTAAAGCAGGATCTCTAGGAATTAATCTGGTAGCTGCTAATCGAGTAATTATATTCGACGCTTCTTGGAATCCATCTTATGACATCCAGAGTATATTCAGAGTTTATCGCTTTGGACAAACTAAGCCTGTTTATGTATATAGGTTCTTAGCTCAGGTAGGTTTATAATTCTCTTTTTCATATTGAAAGTTCATGTGAAACTGATAATATTTTAGAGATATGGAACATATGTGTATTACAGAGAGGGAAACAAAGTTGGAAATACCATTTCTGTACATAAAGCAGCAGAAGTCAGTTTTGGCTTTTCTTGATTTTCTGTTTTGTAGTGTATCCATTTCTGTAATGTCATCTTTCTCAGGTTGAGATTGTTTTGCATGAGTAAACAGATCTAGCAGATGCTACCCACAGCAGATGCAACCCCTCTCAACCTGCCTCCAAATCTGGGCTTCTCAACCAGAGACTGGATTTTTTTTGGTAGATCCTTGCTTATTTGATCTTCTTTAGTACATAAGTTGATTGACAACTTTATGTAAACTCTTTCCTGTTATTTATTTATTTATTCAATTTTCTTTTATTTTTTTCTTTCCTGTTAAGTTTAAAACTTCTGTACATTCTCATTTATAATGTACTTTTTATTATATTTAGTGCACATTTAATATAATATAATGTATACATTTAATGTAGTTTATATGTAATGGATATGGTATTTTATATTTGTTTTCTGTCTTGAAATTATAGAAAATAAAACGATATAAAGGCATTTTATGGTGTTTGATAGCTTATTATATTACATTGAAAAGGAATCAAACTACTCTCTTGCATTCTAACTTCAATATTTACCTAAATGTTTTTTTGTGTCTGTCCCTTTATTTCTGTTTACTCTGGTATCTGCCTGCTGTTCTCCTTCTACAGAGTACAGAAATAAATAAAGCAACACATGAATGCATTTTGGTCAGTTAATATAGAATAATTATCAGTAATGTAATTTTATTTGTTATGGTAAACTATGCTAAACAGATGAAATCTTTCATGAATTAAGCAAAATTGCTGATGAGTTTTTCTTTATGGCAATATACTACCATGAAGTTTTACCATTTCATATTAACCAGTAACCGTATTTATCCTTGATTAAGTTTCATGCTTACAAAATTTTATTTTTTTGTATATTCTTCCTTCTTTTTACAAAGGGAACCATGGAAGATAAGATTTATGATCGGCAAGTAACTAAGCAGTCACTGTCTTTTCGAGTTGTTGATCAGCAGCAGGTGGAGCGTCATTTTACTATGAATGAACTTACTGAACTTTATACTTTTGAGCCAGACTTATTAGATGACCCTAATTCAGAAAAGAAGAAGAAGAGGGATACTCCCATGCTGCCAAAGGTAAACATATTTAGATTATTGGCTTAACAAACCAACGTGGACTAAGGAAATTTTACTACTAATATGAAAGTTAGTCATTTGATTAAGGCTATATTTCAGAATTTTTCAAGGATAATAAAATGATATTTAATGAATTTTGTCTAGAAAATTATAAATGATAGGGTGCTTGATCAGTTCTCCATATAGCACCACAAAAAGATAGTATATTCCAAAACACATATTTTATGCCACATATATCTAATTAGCATATTTTCTAATAATACTTTACACTTCAACTTTTATAAGAAGTAGCAGACAAATTTTCCAATTAGAAAAGGGGAAATTACTTCGAATTTATTCATATGGTGAATTTTGGGTTGCAGGAAACCAGTTCATTTTATAAACGTGTATTATTTGCTGACTTTGAGAGGTATACTGTGAGAGAATACTAAGAAAAACAAGACATTGTTCAGATTATCTCCCTCAATCCAGCAGCAGCTGAAAAGCAGATAGTCTTGTTTTCATTTTCAAGATGAGGAAATTGAGGTTCAGAGAGGTTAGGTAACTTACCCAAGTTTACACACCATATTGTAAAGCTGGCCTTCAAATCATATCTGACCAACTCAAAAGCATTACTCTTAATCATTATAATTTTTTGTCCTCCAAATGGAGATTAGAAAATTATTTTCAAATACAAGAAACAAAGCAGAGGACCTGGGATTTCCAGAATTGAATGACATTTAGGATGCTTTATTTTAGTTTAAATAAATCTGGACTTCAAAATATAGAATGCTTTCAGTCAGTAATATTGTGTGATATAACTGTTAAGATGGTATAATATAGTCAGTTTAGCCTATGTCTTGTGGAGGTTAAATATTCCTCAAATTTATGGAAAACTTTACGGTTTACAAAGGCCTGTTTCATACATTATCTCAGGAAGCTGAGACTTAGAGTTTGTGATTACACAAGGGTACGTGACCAGTGTTACAGCTAGAATTTGAACCCAGTAGTTTTCTTTCTCTCTTCTCCCCTCCTTCTCTCTCCCTCACCCCGGCCTCCCTCTTCCCCTCTCTCCCTCTCCCTCTCCCCCTTTCTCCCTCTCCCTCTCTCTCCCTCTCCCTCTCTCTCCCTCTCCCTCTCTCTCCCTCTCCCTCCTCTCCCTCTCCCTCTCCCTCTCCCTCTCCCTCTCCCTCTCCCTCTCCCTCTCCCTCTCCCTCTCCCTCTCCCTCTCCTCTCCCTCTCCCTCTCCTTCTACCTCTTTTTGACACAGTCTCACTGTGTTGCCCAGGCTGGAGTGCAGTGGCGCAATCTCAGCTCACTGCAACCTCCACCTCCCGGGTTCAAGCGATTCTCCTGCCTCAGCCTCCCAAGTAGCTAGGACTATAGGCGCCTGCCACCACGCCCAGCAACTTTTTTTTCTATTTTTAGTAGAGATGGGGTTTCACCATGTTGGCCAGGTTGGTCTTGAACTCCTGACCTCGTGATCCACCCACCTCAGCCTCCCAAAGTGCTGGGATTACAGGTGTGAGCCACCGCGCCTGGTCCTTTTTTTTTTCTTTTTTACTTTAAGTTCTGTTATACATGTGCTGAACATGCAGTTTGTTACATAGGTATACATGTGCCATGGTGGTTTGCTGCACCTATCAACCCATCATCTAGGTTTTAAGCCCTGCATACATTAGGTATTTGTCCTAATGTTCTCCTTCCCCTTTCCCCCCACCCCCTGACAAGCCCCAGTGTGTGATGTGACCCTCCCCTTGTCCATGTATTCTCATTGTTCAACTCCCACTTACGAGTGAGAACATGCGGTGTTTGGTTTTCTGTTCTTGTGTTAGGTTGCTGAGGATGATGGTTTCCAGCTTCATCCATGTCCCTGCAAAGGACTCGAACTCGTTCTTTTTATGGCTGCATAGTATTCCTTGGTGTGTATGTGCCACATTTTCTTTATCCAGTCTGTCATTGATGGGCTTTTGGGTTGGTTCCAGGTCTTTGCTATTGTAAATAGTGCTGTGATAAACGTATGTGTGCATGTGTCTTTATAGTAGAATGATTTATAATCCTTTGGGTATATACCCAGTAATGAGATTGCTGAGTCAAATGGTATTTCTGGTTCTAGATCCTTGAGGAATCGCCACACTGTCTTCCGCAGTGGTTGAACTAATTTATACTCCCAACAGTGTAAAAGCGTTCCTATTTCTCCACATCCTCACCAGCATCTGTTGTTTCCTGACTTTTTTAATGATCGTTATTCTAACTGGCGTGAGATGGCATCTCATTGTGAACCCAGTCATTTTCAAACTGTGTTACAAGGGACCCCAGGAGATGCTTTAGGGACTGCTACCATGTGGCTAAGCAAGTACAGAGGGGCCAGGCAATGAACACTCTGATCCCGACATCCCATTTCAGTCAGAGCCCCTCTTTTATCTTTTTAATGTATTGGACTTCAACATAAGATTTAATTCAAAGAGAGGACATGCCTGCTTTTTTAAAAAAAGTTTTTAAAACACAATGCCATGTTGCCTTTCTATCACAGTAACTAAAAACTGTGAGAGATCTATAAAGGAAGTACAATCAGATACCTGAAGGAGCTGATAATCCGGTTGGAGAGAAAAAAGTAACATTCTTAAAAGGGAAAGAATGAAGTGCTGATGTGACTGGTTCTGAGTATCTTTGCTTATAATAGGGGAAGGATGGAGCATTCAGATACAATTTTGATGGGAGAAAAATCAGACTTGATTGGCCTATAAAAGATGGTTAGTATTTAATTGGATAAAGGGAAGAATCAAGTGTGAATGAGAGATTGAACAGTTTGGGCAAAGGGACAGAGGTAAGAATTTATGTACCAGGCTTAAGGGATGATGAAATTGGCCTGGCATTGATGAAGAGTGGAGGTTAGATAAGTAGGAAAGCCATGAAGGCAAATGGAGGCATTGTGCTTTAAAATAATGTTTACTGTAAGTTCTTGAATGGGGCTGTTGTATGATGAATCTGGACTTTTAGAAAATTAGCCTGGAGTGATTATTGTGGGCTCAATCAGACATTTCATGAAAATAAATGGTAGAACTCAACTGATAATAGACTAGCTTTTAAAAGGATAGGCAGCGAAAATGGTTTTTTTTCTTTGAGACAGAGTCTTGCTCTGTTGCCCAGGCTGGAGTGCAACGGCGTGATCTCGGCTCACTGCAGCCTCCGCCTCCTGGGTTCAAATGATTCTTGTGCCTCAGCCTCCCAAGTAGCTGAGATTATAGACATGTGCCACCACACCCAGCTAATTTTTATATTTTTAGTAGAGATGGGGTTTCACCATGTTGGCCAGGCTGATCTCAAACTCCCGACCTCAGATGATTCACCTGCCTCGGCCTCCCAAAATGCTGGGATTGCAGGTGTGAGCTACTTTGCCCAGCCGAAAAATTTTATCTTAAATAATAAAGCTTAGTTATTCATTCATTGATTTAAACATTTTGGGGTGCCTATGATATGCCAATTGTACTGGTCTCTAAGGATACACTGATAAATAAGTCTAGGATTCTGTTCCCACGAAGCTATAGTCTTAAAAGCTTACTTTAAGCAAGTAATATAGTAAGAGTTACAGATCCTATAATAGAAATCTGTGCAGGTGCCAAGGAAGGAATATTCATTTCTTTCTTGGAAAGTTGGGGATGGATATTGATATGCTTGAACAGATGTTGAAAGTAGAACTGGGTAACTGTTTGCATTGCTAAGAGGGCAGAAGAGCAAAAGGCCCTTCAAGACGGGGAATAGAAAAAAAGAAGCACATGCATAACATGGCATAATAAGTTTGAAGAACCTCAAGTAGTTAAAAATAAATAAGAGTATAAGGAGATAGTGGTAGAGTAAGGGTGAGTGTGGGAAGAGGTAAAAGTAAAGACTGGAAAGGTAGGTGGGAATCAAATCATAGAAATTAGTTTGTACGTTGTGTTACAGGTTGTGGTATCTATTTAACAATTTTAAGCAAGAGACTACCATCACATTTTCATTTTAGAAAAAAATCATTTTATTTATCAGTGTGGAGGATGGATCAGAGAAAAGAAAATAGATATTAAGATACTCGTTAGGATGCTACTAAAATGATTCAGGTGGGAGAGGTAATACAGGCCTGAAATGAGATGTTAGCAATGGAGACAGAGAAGTACTGGGCATAATGTAGATACTCAGTAATTATTAATGTTCCCTTGATTTATAATTAGAATTTCATGTAACATTGCCACTAGTTTAATAGAATTTGAAAACTGGTCATCTGAAATGGGTACATTTTGATATTCATGGCAAGGGATTTCTTGGTACGTTTTGATATTCATGGTGAGGGATTTTTTGGTGTTTGAAGCTGCTTTTATTCAAGGTATTTTGAAGATGGTTCCTGTTATTATAGTACAATTGCAAACACCTTCCTTTTTGTCCATGATTTTTAAGATGAAAGACTGCTCAAAATGATACATTTTCATCCTTGCAATTGCTGTTATCTAAGTAATAATTAAGTTCCATGCTTTTATGAGGTTTTTTTGTCTTTTGGTAGTCCCAAAAGCACTTCTTTTTAACTTACTTGATATGTGATTACTATATCTCTTTCTGCTTCATCATTTCCTCTTTAGGTCATTATTACTTAATTCCTGTTCCTCCATTTCTCTTCTTGTTCAGTTTTTACTTCTCTACTTCTAATTTGATTTAATACCTCAGACTTAATTAGCCACCTGACTATTTTTCTTGTCTTTGTACCTCTTTAAAGGCAAGAATTGCATTCTGTGCTTCCTTCACTATCCTTAGTGAATAATGCAATGCTTGGCACTTTATTATTATTATACTTTAAGTTCTAGGGTACATGTGCACAACATGCAGGTTTGTTACATATGTATACGTGTGCCATGTTGGTGTGCTGCACCCATTAACTCGTCGTTTAGATTAGGTATATCTCCTAATGCTATCCCTCCCCCCTCCCCTGACCCCACGACAGGCCCTGGTATGTGATGTTCCCCTTCCTGTGTCCAAGTGTTCTCATTGTTCAATTCCCACCTATGAGTGAGAGCATGTGGTGTTTGGTTTTCTATCCTTGTGATAGTTTGCTGAGAATGATGATTTCCAGCTCCATCCATGTCCCTGCAAAGGACATGAACTCATCCTTTTTTATGGCTGCATAGTATTCCATAGTGTATATGTGCCACATTTTCTTAATCCGGTCTATCATTGGTGGGCATTTGGGTTGGTTCCAAGTCTTTGCTATTGTGAATAGTAAACATACATGTGCGTGTGTCTTTATAGCAGCATGATTTATAATCCTTTGGGTATATACCCAGTAATGGGATGGCTGGGTCAAATGGTATTTCTGGTTCTAGATCCTTGAGGAATCACCACACTGACTTCCACAATGGTTGAACTAGATTAGAGTCCCACCAACAGTGTAAAAGTGTTCCTATTTCTCCACATCCTCTCCAGCACCTGTCTTTTTAATGATGGCCATTCTAACTGGTGTGAGATGGTATCTCATTGTGGTTTCGATTTGCATTTCTCTGATGACCAGTGATGATGAGCATTTTTTCATGTGTTTTTTGACTGCATAAATGTCTTCTTTTGAGAAGTGTCTGTTCATATCCTTCACTCTCTTGGTGATGGGGTTGTTTTTTTTTTTCTTGTAAATTTGTTTGAGTTCTTTGTAGAATCTGGATATTAGCCCTTTGTCAGATGAGTAGATTGCAAAAATTTTCTCCCATTCTGTAGGTTGCCTGTTCACTCTGATGGTAGTTTCTTTTGCTGTGCAGAAGCTCTTTAGTTTAATTAGATCCCATTTGTCAATTTTGGCTTTTGTTGCCATTGCTTTTGGTGTTTTAGACATGAAGTCCTTGCCCATGCCTATGTCCTGAATGGTATTGCCTAGGTTTTCTTTTAGGGATTTTATGGTTTTAGGTCTACCATTTAAGTCTTTAATCCATCTTGAATTAATTTTTGTATAAGGTGTAAGGAAGGGATCCAGTTTCACCTTTCTACATCTGGCTAGCCAGTTTTCCCAGTGCACCATTTATTAAATAGGGAATCCTTTCCCCATTTCTTGTTTTAGTCAGGTTTGTCAAAGATCAGATGGTTGTAGATGTGTGGTATTGTTTCCGAGGGCTCTATTCTGTTCCATTGGTCTATATCTCTGTTTTGGTACCAGTACCATGCTGTTTTGGTTACTGTAGCCTTGTAGTATAGTTTGAAGTCAGGTAGCATGATGCCTCCAGCTCTGTTCTTTTAGCTTAGGATTGACTTGGCAATGCGGAGTCTTTTTTGGTTCCATATGAACTTTAAAGTAGTTTTTTCCAATTCTGTGAAGAAAGTCATTGGTAGCTTGGTGGGGATGGCATTGAATCTATAAATTACCTTGGGCAGTATGGCCATTTTCACGATATTGATTCTTCCTATCCATGAGCATGGAATGTTTTTGCATTTGTTTGTGTCCTCTTTTATTTCATTGAGCAGTGGTTTGTAGTTCTCCTTGAAGAGGTCCTTCACGTTCCTTGTAAGTTGGATTCCTAGGTATTTTATTCTCTTTGAAGCAACTGCGAATGGGGGTTCACTCATGATTTGGCTCTCTGTTTGTCTGTTATTGGTGTATAGGAATGCTTGTGATTTTTGCACATTGATGTTGTATCCTGAGACTTTGCTGAAGTTGCTTATCAGCTTAAGGAGATTTTGGGCTGAGACGATGGGGTTTTCTAGAAATACAATCATGTCATCTGCAAACAGGGACAATTTGACTTCCTCTTTTCCTAATTGAATTCCCTTTATTTCTTTCTCCTGCCTGATTGCCCTGACCAGAACTTCCAACACTATGTTGAGTAGGAGTGGTGAGAGAGGGCATCCCTGTCTTGTGCCAGTTTTCAAAGGGAATGCTTCCAGTTTTTGCCCATTCAGTATGATCTTGGCTGTGGGTTTGTCATAAATAGCTCTTATTATTTTGAGGTACGTCCCATCAATACCTAATTTATTGAGAGTTTTTAGCATGAAGGGCTGTTGAATTTTGTCAAAGGCCTTTTCTGCATCTATTGAGATAATCATGTGGTTTTTGTCTTTGGTTCAGTTTATATGCTGGATTACGTTTATTGATTTGCGTATGTTGAACCAGCCTTGCATCCCAGGGATGAAGCCCACTTGATCATGGTGGATAATTGCTTGGCACTTTTATCTAGACTTTTTTGAAATTCTAGTTGCCTTTATAGTGTTCCTTAGTGATCCATATATCATTGCAAAGCAGTGTCGGAATTAGACTTACTTTTCAAGCAGTAAAATTGAGATGAAGATTGGTTAGTCTATCATAGTGGGTTTGTGGAAGGAAGAGAATTGGAGCTTTAATTTGTATTTTCAGTTATATGCTGAATTTGCTATCTTAGTCGGCTTCATTCACCACTCTACTCGTTACTTTATTATTTTTATTTTATTTCATTTCATTTCATTTTATTTCATTTCATTTTATTTTTGAGACAAGATCTCGTTCTGTTGCCTAGGCTGGTCCTGAACTCCTGGCATCATGTGATCCTCCTGCCTCGGCCTCCCAAAGTGTTAGGATTACAGGCATGAGCCACTACGCCTGTCCACTTTATTATTTTAAATCCCCTCATTGGATTCTTACTGTTGCTGCGTTTCCCTTTTGGAAATATAATAGCCTTGACGTCCTATGAACCTATTTTTTAATAAGTTGATTTAAGGGCCTCCTGAATCATCTCTACCAAGTATCTGTGCATCTTTTTAGTTGTTCAGGGTAATGTTTCTCAGCCATTTTGAAACTGTAGCATGATCTAGACTTATAAGTAGTTTAACACAAGTTTCTAGGAATATCGATTTGTTAACTTATTCTTAATGGCTTGTGTTTAAAATGTTAAATTAATAGCTAACCTCTGTTAACGTTTATGTAAATGTTAAATTGATAGCTAACCTGTTAACATTTATGTAAATTATGTTAGAGAAAGTACCTTTTCTGGTAATAAACTTACTAATTGTACAGATATCAGAGATGAAAATTTTGGTCAAGATCATGTTTTATTTTATTTTGAGATAGTCTCACTCTGTCGCCCAGGCTGGAGTGCTGCAATCTCAGCTCACTGCAACCTCCCCCTCTGGGGTTCAAGTGATTCTTGTGCCTCAGCCACCTGAGTAGCTGGGATTACAGGCATGTGCCACCACGCCTGGCTAATTTTTGTATTTTTCATAGAGATGGGCTTTCTCCATGTTGGCCAGGCTGGTCTCGAACTCCTGGCCTCAAGTGATCGACCCACCTCGGCCTCCCAAAGTGCTGGGATTACAGGCATGAGTCACCACCTGCAGCCAATGTTGTATTTTATAATATGCTTAAGTGGGTGTTACGTTCCTCTTAAGTACAGTATACACAGCCTACTCTGTACCTTTTATTAAGAAAACAAAAGCCAGTAAAACTGGCATAGAAATTTTTTTATACTTCCCTTTTCCAGCACTGGACTACGTATGTCTTTTTAAATGTGGACTACTTGATGATTACAGGGAGAACAAAATGGGGATTTAAATTAAAGTATCTTAAGTGAGGCTTTAGGTTTGTTTTCTCTACGCTGAATTTGTGTGCAGTGTTCTCCCCTTTCTTTACTCCTGTATTCAAACTTTAATACTTCAAAGCATAATTTACTGAACATAGATGTTATTGTACAGTTTTATTAGCCGGCAGATGGTAATACAAGGTTTCACCTTAGTCATTCTTAATACCAGTGTGAAATACATTCCATTAAAATAATTTGATGTAAAGTATGAAATAGCTAATCCACCTATTTCAGGAACTTTCTGTTAACCTGCATACATTTACTTTTGAGAATAAAGGTTCAAAATAACACATTTAATTGTAGAGCAAGTGTTAGTAGCCTTTGGGGTATGAACCACATGGTGGTATGTGAACCTAATATTTGTTGTCATATACTTCTAGGAAGCCATGCTCATAATTGAAGCATATATGAGGTTTGATGTCATTGTCTCCTACTTCTTTGCCTTTTTAAATCACAGGTTTAGGGTTTTTTTGTTTAATAAAACAAGTTTGAATATTATTCCTATCTTTGTATTTACTAGTATAAAGTGATTGTTATTCATCTGAATATGAATAGACCACCAGAAAAAATAACAGGCATCAGAAAAATTGTTTGAATTCTACCATTTCTTTGCAGATTACAAGTGTCCTATTCGTTTTTTGTTGGGGTGGTTGATGCCAAGTAAAAAGAGCAGCTTGTTTAAGCCCTCTCCTAAGTAACTTGCCAACCACCCTTTTCAGATGTAATCTTAGGCAAACCGTGTAAGCTTTCTAAGCCTCGTTTTCCTGAAGAAGATAAGAATAGTGCCGGTACTTCTCTCGCAAAGGAGGTAATTCATGTAAACATACTACCTAGTGCATAGTAAGTGTTCAAATGTTAGCTGTTGTTTTTGTTTCCATAATTGTTATTAATATTACCATTATAGTAGGATCATTTCTCTGAAATACTTACGGACTTACATTTTTGGAATTTCAGAGGAGTCATGTGAGGTCCTGATCCTGAGTGGAAAATTAATCTTGATATATGACAGATCAGTAGAAAACTAAAAACATTTAGGAGCCAGAGGAGATCATCTCAGCTAAGCTGCAGAAGACATAGGTATTTGAGGCTTGCATTCCCTCAGAGATCAATTGTAATCAGGAAAGAATATAATATTTATTAGATATTGATCTTCACTTTCAATAAAGTTAGCATGCAGTTGACAAAGAACATTGAAAGGGTTTTTTTTTCTTAAATAATATAGGCAACTTTAGAATAAAGTCTACCTTATAGCCAGCTGATGCTTCTGTACTAATTTTCAAAAGTAAAGAGATGCTTCTATTTTCCCTCCACAAACTACACAATAAATACTTGTTAACAGACTGACCATACTTTATTTATAGTGCTGTTTTATCTTATTTTTTATTGTACCACCTTATGACACAAGAAAAACTATTAAGGAGCCATTTACCAAGTCTTTTAGGGAAAACATTTGGGTTACAGAGACCATGGAGCCAATGATACCCTGAGATGGCAGCCTCCCTAACGCTGGCAAGCTGTCTTATAAATAATTGTCAGTGGAAACATCAATGTAGATAAGGCAGCCTTGCTGGCAGTGTTGGGGTGGAGGGCAGAGTTGGGGATGGTATGCACGATTCTACTGGGGAGAGTTTAGGATAGACTTTAAAAAGTGTCTCCTTATGGAGAGTTGGAAGTACTAGAAATATTTGCTGCTTAAGATCATAGAAATCCTGAAATTTAAAATACCAGGTTTGCATTTAGTAAATGCTCATTTAATAAATGGATTAAATGGTAAGCTTTTTTGCTTTATAGGCAAATTAAAATATCTATTCTCTCTAGAATATAAACTTCCTATTAGCCTAGGAGGGCAAGAACTATATTAATGCATCTTCATCACTCTGTCCCCAATACCTGGCATAATACATAATATAGCACATAGCAAGTATTCAATAAAAATGTACTATGTGAACAAATGAATTTTTGTGCTAAAATTGCAAGCGAAATGTTGTGAGGCAATAGTTGACATGCCTTTAAAATAGTGTTTTTCCTTGTGTGTACTTCTTGGAGAATCACCTGGTGGCTTGATTAAAAATGCAGATTCCTAGTCAGACACAGTGGCACACACCTCTAATCTCAGCACTTTGGGAGGCTGAGGTGGGAGGATTGCTTGAATCCAGGAGTTCAAGATCAGCCTGGGCAACATGGCAAGACTCTGTCTCTACAGAAAATTAGCCAGGCTTGGTGGCATACACCTGTAGTCTCAGCTGTTTCGGAGACTGAGTTGGGAGGATCCCTTGAATCCAGGAGGTCAAGGCTGCAGTGAGCCAAGTTTGTACCACTACACTCCAGCCTGGGTGACAGAGTGAGACCCTGTCTCAAAAAAAAATGCAGATTCCTGGCTTCATCTAAGACCTACTGAATCAGAATTTCTGGAGGTAGGCCTTGGGAATCTATTTCTGACAAGGTCTACCACTCTCGTGTGTACAAGGTATGTAGTAGTATAATTTGCCTTTACAATAGTTATCAGCTAAACCTTTGAATTAAAAAAACAAACAGTATCTAAGCTTTACTGAGCAATGTTTGTGCCAGGCACTGTGCTAAGGATTTTACTAGCATTACCTTTTAATCCTTACAAAGCAGGTACAATTTTTTCTATTTTCTGATGAAATTATGGCATGGAAAGTGGTGGCACCAGGGCTTGAACTCAGTGCTGTGACTACAGACTCCATACTCTTTAACCATTACACTATACTATCCTGACATTAATATTCTATATGATTAAGCTTGTGGAGAAGTAAATCGAGGTTTGATATGACTTTACACTGCTTTAATCAATACTGTGGGTTTATGGAAAGGCACTTTCAGTGTTATCAAGGTGTATAATATTGGGGAGGGTATGGATTTCATCTAGTTACTACACAATCTTACGGTGTCAGAGCTGATCCTATTCCTCCTTGATTGTCTTTGGTGCTGAACTTACTGATCCTTAGCCCTAAGTCAGTGTAGCAGAGTGGTTAAGAGCAGGGGTCCTGGGTCAAGACCAGGGTTTGAATCTGTATCTTAGTCAAAATATCTGACTTATGTGCCTCAGTTTTTTCATCTATACTTCTGAGAAATGTATGTCCATTAGTTCTTCAAAAATATCATCCTTTCCATTTTTATTTTTGTCTCTTTCTGAGACTGTTACTATCTGAATGCCTGCTCTTTTAGCCTCCATATCTTTTAGCTTTTCTTTTGCATTCCTATTTCTTTATTCTTTCTTACTATCTTCTGGAAGAGTATCTCAGTCTTATCTCCTAATTCACTAAGATATTCAACTGTACCCCGCTTGCTGTTTATACTGAGTTATTTTTTCGACTGTTATTTTTTATTCCTAATATTTCATTTAGACTCTTAAATTTGTTTGAATTCCATATTGGTAATATCTTCCTTTATTTCATCTGTTTCAGTAACTATGTTTTAGGTAAAATATGATGCCATTTGTTACCCCAGGGATGTCTGTGTGTGTGTACATGCACATATGCACACATTGTCTATAAGTTTCTGGAATTCATATTTCCTTTTCCCTTCTATAGTTTCTGCAGAGTTGGTTTTGAGGGTGGGAGCTAGCAGCCCATGCTGGTTTGCCATGTGAGTAGTTTCATCCATAATATGGGGATGATGATTGTATGTGCTTCATAGAGTTATTATGAAAAATTAAATGAAGTTCTTAGAACAGTGCTGGTATGCAGCCATGCATTCAGTTTAGCTTTAAACGAATCTACAGATGGCTAAGTTTCCAGATCCCAGCTTTCGAATACTCTTTCGAAAAGCTAGACTATAGCGCTAACCAGAAGGGGGAAGGGTACTGACCCTCTCTTTTAGAGTTTGAGCTGTCCCAGGATTCTGCCATATATTCTAATGTTTTCTGTCTCTCTTGTTGCAAAGAAAATATGAAAAAAATTGTTAATTAATTTTCAAAAATTTCCCATTGTGAACATATTCAAACCAGAAAAATATACCAATTATTGTTTTGCCACATTTGCCTCATCTGTTTTTCTGAAGTCTTTTAAATTACAAGTATATGGCATTTCACTTGTAAATACTTCAGTATATAAGACATCTTTGAAGTAGTAAGACTTTATTATATAATTACAATACCATAAAATGAATAACTTCCTAATTCCCTGACACCATCTCATAAGACATCCATATTTCGATTACCCCAGACATCCATATTCCGATTACCCCACTTGTATCCAAAGTGTCTTTTAGAGCTAGTTTGTTCATATCAAGTTCCATTCAAGTTGTATACACTGCATTTGGTGGTTATTTTCTTTTATTTTATGTATATATATATATATATATATATATATTTAATATTCTAAGTTCTGGGGTACATGTGCAGAATGTACAGTTTTGTTACATAGTTATACACATGCCATAGTGGCTTGCTGTACCCATCAACCCGTCACCTACATTAGGTATTTCTCCTAATGCTATCCCTCCCCTAGATCCCCACCCCTCAACAGGCCCCAGTGTGTGATATTCCCCTCCTTGTGTTCATGTGTTCTCATTGTTCACCTCCCACTTATGAGTGAGAACATGCGGTGTTTGATTTTCTGTTCTTGTGTTAGTTTGCTGAGAATGATGGTTTCCGGTTTCGTCCATGTCCCTGCAAAGGACATGAACTCGTCCTTTTTTATGGCTGCATAGTATTCCATGGTGTATATGTGCCACATTTTCTTTATTCAGTCTGTCATTCATGGGCATTTGGGTTGGTTCCAAGTCTTTGCTATTGTGAATAATGCCACAGTAAACATACGTGTGCATGTATCTTTATACTAGAATGATTTATAATCCTTTGGGTATATACCCAGTAATGGGATCGCTGAGTCAAAATGGTATTTCTGGTTCTAGATCCTTGAGGAATCGCCACACTGTCTTCCATAATGGTTGAACTAATTTACACGCCCACCAACAGTGTAAAAGCATTCCTATTTCTCCACATCCTCTCCAGCACCTGTTTTTTCCTGACTTTTTAATGATCACCATTCTAACTGGCATGAGATGGTATTTCATTGTGGTTTTGATTTGCATTTCTCTAATGAGCAGTGATGATGAGCATTTTTTCATGTCTGTTGGCCACATACGTGTCTTCTTCTGAGAAGTGTCTGTTCATATACTTTGCCCACTTTTTGATAGGGTTGTTTTTTTCTTGTAAATTTGTTTAAATTCTTTGTAGATTCTGGATATTAGCCCTTTGTCAGATGGATAGATTGCAAAAATTTTCTCCCATTCTATAGGTTGCCTGTTCACTCCGATGATTGTTTATTTTGCTGTGCATAGGCTTTTTAGTTTAATTAGATCCCATTTGTCAATTTTGGCTTTTGTTGCCATTGCTTTTGGTTTTTTAGACATGAAGTCTTTGCTCATGTCCTGAATGGTATTGCCTAGGTTTTCTTCTAGGATTTTTATAGTTTTAGGTCTTATGTTTAAGTCTTTAATCCATATTGAGTTAATTTTTGTATAAGGTGTAAGGAAGGGGTCCAGTTTCAGTTTTCTGCATATGGCTAACCAGTTTTCCCAACACCATTTATTAAATAGGGAGTCCTTTCCCCATTGCTTCTTTGTGTCAGGTTTGTCAAAGATCAGATGGTTGTAGATGTGTGGTGTTATTTCTGAGGCCTCTGTTTTGTTCCATTGGTCTATATATCTGTTTTGGTACCAGTACCATGCTGTTTTGGTTACTGGAGCCTTGTGGTATAGTTTGAAGTCAGGTAACATGATGCCTCCAGCTTTGTTCTGTTTGCTTAGGATTGTCGTGGCCCTGCGGGCTCTTTTTTGGTTCCATATGAAATTTAAAGTAGTTTTTTTTTCCGATTCTGTGAAGAAAGTCAGTGGTAGCTTGATGGGGATAGCATTGAATGTATACATTACTTCGGGCAGTATGGCCATTTTCACGATATTGATTCTTCCCATCCATGAGCATGGAATGTTTTTCCATTTATTTGTGTCCTCTCTTATTTCCTTGAGTAGTGGTTTGTAGTTCTCCTTGAAGAGGTCCTTCACATCCCTTGTAAGTCGTATTCCTAGGTGTTTTATTGTCTTTGTAGCAATTGTTAATAGGAGTTCACTCATGATTTGGCTTTCTGTTTGTCTGTGATTGGTGTATAAGAATGCTTGTGATTTTTGCACATTGATTTTGTATCCTGAGACTTTGCTGAAGTTGCTTGTCAGCTTAAGGAGATTTTGGGCCGAGATGGTGGGGTTTTCTAAATATACAATCATGACATCTGCAAACAGACAATTTGACTTCCTCTTTTCCTGATTGAATACCCTTTATGTCTTTCTGTTGCCTAAATGCCCTGACCAGAACTTACAATACTGTGTTGAATAGGAGTGGTGAGAGAGGGCATCCTTGTCTTGTGCCAGGTTTCAAAGGGAATGCTTCCAGTTTTTGCCCATTCAGTATGATGTTGGCTGTGGGTTTGTCATAAATAGCTCTTATTATTTTGAGATACGTTTCATCGATACCCAGTTTATTGAGAGTTTTTAGCATGAAAGGGTGTTGAATTTTATTGAAGTCCTTTTCTGCATCTATTGAGATAATCGTGTGGTTTTTGTCATTGGTTCTGTTTATGTGATGGATTATGTTTATTGATTTGCGTATGTTGAACCAGCCATGTATCGCAGGGATGAAGCCGACTTAATCGTGGATAAGCTTTTTGATGTGCTGCTGGATTCGGCTTGCCAGTATTTTATTGAAGATTTTTGCACTGATGTTCATCAGGGATATTGGCTTGAAATTTTCTTTATTTGTTGTGTCTCTGCCAGGTTTTGGTATCAGGATGATGCTGGCCTCATAAAATGAGTTAGGGAGGATTCCCTCTTTTTCTATTGACTGGAATAGTTTCAGAAGGAATGGTACCAGCTCCTCTTTGTACCTCTGGTAGAATTCAGCTGTTAATCCATCTGGTCCTGGACTTCTTTTTGTTTGGAGGCTATTAATTACTGCCTCAATTTCAGAACTTGTTACTGGTGTATTCACGGATTCAACTTCTTCCTGGTTTATACTTGGGAGGGTGCATGTGTCCAGGAATTCATCCATTTCTTCTAGATTTTCTAGTTTATTTGCATAGAGGTGCTTATAGTATTCTCTGATGGTAGTTTGTATTTCTGTGGGATCAGTGGTGGTATCCCCTTTATCATTTTTTATTGCGTCTATTTGATTCTTCTCTCTTTTATTCTTTATCAGTCTGGCTAGCGCTCTATCTATTTTGTTGATCTTTTCAAACAACCAGCTCCTGGATTCATTGATTTTTTTGAAGGTTTTTTTGTGTCTCTATCTCCTTCAGCTCTTCTCTGATCTGAGTTATTTCTTGCCTTCTGGTAGCTTTTGAATTTGTTGCTCTTGCTTCTCTAGTTCTTTTAATGGTGATGTTAGGGTGTCGATTTTAGATCTTTCCTGCTTTCTCTTGTGGGCATTTAGTGCTATAAATTTCCCTCTACACACTGCTTTGAATGTGTCCCAGAGATTTTGATACGTTGTATCTTTGTTCTCATTGGTTTCAAAGAACTTCTTTATTTCTGCCTTAATTTTTGTTATTTACCCAGTAGTCATTCAGAAGGTGGTTGTTCAGTTTCCATGTAGTTGTGCAGTTTTGAGTGAGTTTCTTAATCTTGAGTTCTGATTTGATTGCACTGTGGTCTGAGAGACTGTTTGTTATGATTTCCATTCTTTTGCATTTGCTGAGGAGTGTTTTACTTCCAATTATGTGGTCAATTTTAGAATAAGTGCAAGGAGTTGCTGAGAAGAGTGCATTGTTCTGTCGATTTAGGGTGGAGAGTTCTGTAGATATCTATTAGGTCCATTTGGTCCAGAGCTGAGTTCAAGTCCAGAATATCCTTGTTAATTTTCTCTCATTGATCTGTCTCATATTGACAGTGGGATGTTAAAGTCTCCCACTATTATGGTGTGGGAGTCTGAGTCTCTTTCTAGGCCTCTAAGAACTTGCTTTATGAATCTGGGTGCTCTTGTATTGGGTGCATATATATTTAGTATAGTTAGCTCTTCTTGATGCATTGATCCTTTTACCATTATGTAATGCCCTTCTTTGTCTCTTTTGATCTTTGTTGGTTTAAAGTCTTTTATCCGAGGTTAGCATTGCAACTCCTGCTTTTTTTGTTTTCCATTTGCTTGGTAAATATTCCTCTATCTCTTTGTTTTGAGCCTATGTGTGTCTTTGCAAGTGAGATGGATCTCCTGTATACAGCACACCAGTGGGTCTTGATTCTATCCAATTTGCCAGTCGGTGTCTTTTAAGTGGGGGCATTTAGCCTATTTGCATTTAAGATTAATATTGTTATGTTTGAATTTGATCCTGTCATTATGATTCTAGCTGGTTATTTTGCCCGTTAGTTGATGCAGTTTCTTCATAGCATTGATGGTCTTTAACGCTATGAAGAAATTTGGCATGTTTTTGCAGTGTCTTGTACTGGTTGTTCCTTTCCATGTTTAGTGCTTCCTTCAGGAGCTCTTACAAGGCAAGCCTGGTGTTGACAGAATCTCTCAGCATTTGCTTGTCTGTAAAGGAATTTATTTCTCCTTCGCTTATGAAGCTTACTTTAGCTGGATATGAAATTCTGGGTTGAAAATTCTTTTCTTTAAGAATGTTGAATATTGTTCCCCATTCTCTTCTGGCTTGTAGGATTTCTGCAGAGAGATCTGCTGTTAGTCTGTGGTGGTTGTTTCTCTTTGTTACATCTCTTTTATTTTAGCGCATTCATTTTCTCACCCTCCATTCTGGATTTATTTCCTGATGGTGTTTGAACTTACTCTACCTCTTATATGTTCTACCTCTTATATATTCTGTATACTAGAAATCAGAAATTAGATGTAAAGGCTTGATTAGATTCATGACATACATTTTTGGCAAGAATGTTTTATGAATGACATGTAAAAAGGGGTTAATATTTTTTTAAAAACCAGTATGGGAAAAGGAGTAATATCTATATTGAGTGCTTATACTATCTACCTTTAAATACATTGTCTCATTTACTCCTTACAATAGCTCTGAGCTATAGATGATGTTATTCTTTTGTAGTAAAGGATCACCCAACTATTAAGGAGCAAAGTGGCTGGGTGCAGTGGCTCATGCCTGCAATCCCAGCACTTCAGGAGGCCGAGGCGGGCGGATCATGAGGTCAAGAGATTGAGACCATTCTGGCCAACATGGTGAAACCCTGTCTCTACTAAAAGTACAAAAATTAGCTGGGCGTAGTGGTGCTTGCCTGTAGTCCCAGCTACTCGGGAGGCTGAGGCAGGAGAATTGCTTGAACCCGGGAGACGGAGGTTGCAGTGAGCCACGATCGCACCACTGCACTCCAGCCTGGCGACAGAGTGAGACTCCGTAACAACAAAAAAAAAAAAATGGAGCAAAGTTAGCATTCATAAAGAGAAGAAAAAAATCCAACAAGGCCCTTTACCTTTACGTAAACTTAAAAATTACTAACAAATCACTTAATGTCTGCGCCTCAGTCTCTGGTAAAGTAAGAGCAGCAAATTAACTTACTTCCAAAGTTTCTTATCATTCCAACATTATTTGATCCTCACAATTGCTCAGGCTACTGTGTTTTTCATTTTAGGTAATGAGAGGTGTCCTTTATGCATCAGCTAACTTTTTTAATTTAAAAATTTCTTTATTTTTATAGATTTAGGGAGTACAAGTGCATTGTTTGTAAACAGATATATTGCACAGTGGTGAAGTCTGGGTTTTTAGCATAACCATCACCTGAATGGTGTTAATTGTATGCAATATGTAATTTCTTATCCCTCATCTCCCTCCCACCCTCCCACCTTTTGGAGTCTCTAGTGTCTATTATTCCATTCTGTTTGTCCCTGTGTGCACATTGTTTAGCCCCCACTTATAAGTGAGAATATGTAGTATTTGACTTTGTATTTCTGAGTTATTTCCTTAAGATAATGGCCTCTCTGGTTCCATCAATGTTGTTGCAAAAGACATGATTTCATTTATTTTTATGTCTGAGTAGTATTCCATGGTGTGTGTGTGTGTGTGTGTGTGTGTGTATACACACATTTCCTTTTTTATCCTTCAACTTTTAAGTTCAGGGGCACATGTGCAAGATGTGCAGATTTACATGGGTACACGTGTGCCATGGTGGTTTGCTGTACAGATCACCTCAACACCTAAGTATTAAGCCCAGCATCTATTAGCTATTCTTCCTGATGCTCTCCCTCCCCTCAACCCTCACTCCGACAGTCCCTAACATGTGTTGTTCCCCTCAACGTGTTCATGTGTGCTCATCATTCAGCTCCCACTTATAAGTGAGAACATGCGCATACCACATTTTCTTTATCCAGTCATCCATTGGTGGACACTTAGGCTGATTCCATGACTTTGTTATTGTGTATCTGCTAAGTTTTTAAAAATATATATATATATTTTCAGGACAGGTAATAACTATTGGTCTTTCTAAAGTTATGACAGCCATATATCTAGGATTTTCTTGGACAACTCCAATATCAGATAATTTGTCCTGTCAAACATCTCCTCAATTTTTTATTAGAAAAACTTGGTTAGGGTATAAAACACCTCTGTATAGAAATACGTTTTTTTAAGAGATAGAGTCTCACTATGTTGCCCAGGCTGGTCTTGAACTCCTCAGCCCAAGCAATCCTCCCACTTCAGCCTCCCAAGTTGCTGAGTCTACAGGTGTGCACCACCATGCCAGTCTCTTTTCTTTTTTTTCTTTTTAAGGTGAGGGTCAGCTTTCACACTATTAGAAAAGGTGTTAGAAATAGTAGAAAGTGGTAAATAACACCAGTAGAGTTCTCCCAGAAGCCAGCCAAGAGAAGAGAGTATTTTGATGTAGAGAGTGATTAAATTCTATCACACGTTACTGATGAGTAAGATAGGATCAGGTCTGAGAATTGACCAGTTAGATTTAGTGACAGAAAGGTCATTGGTAAACCAGGCACTGTACTAAGCACTTCATGTGTAGTATTTAATCTCCATAATAATCCCATGAAGTAGATGCTTAGTAGCCCATTTTATGTACCAGAAGACTGAGGGTTCAGCAAGGTAACTTGCTCAAGGACAAAGGGCTAATAAGTGGTGGAACTACGATTAAAATCTGCTTGAGACTCACTGTTCAATACAAGAGCCACTAGCTCCATATGGCTACTTACATTTACATTAAAATTAAGTTAAAAAATCAGTTTCTCCATCACATTAGTCACACTTCAGATACTCAGTAGTCACATGTGGCTTGTAGCTACTGTCTTGGATAGTGCAAACACAGAACATTTCCGTCGTTGCAGAGAGTACTATTAGAGAGCAGTATTCCAGAGCGTATGATCTTAATCACTACACCTAAAGTCTCCCAGTTGACAAAGTTACCACCTTTTTTTTTGGTGTATGTGCACGTGCGTGTGTGTGTGTGTAAGTATATATAATTTAAATCATTCCATTAAATTTACCTCTGAAATTCAAAAGACTGAAACAGATCTTTTTATCAAATAAGTTGATTGCAGAGATTATATTGGTGTTTACATTTCATGCAACCTGCTCATGAAATTATCCATTGTAGAGAGAAACCTGGGAAACAAAGCTATATGTCCTTTAATTTTTTCCCCATTTTCATTTAAAGTTCAGAAGAACATAACATGTTGGAATGATTAATGATTCTGAATTAATATAGATATTTGAATGTCACAGTATCTGTATATTAATATCCTAAAGTGGTGTTACTGTATTGGTTAGGTTGACTGATTCATACATGTAAGTCTTTTAACATTCCTGGAATAAGAGTAGCAAGAAATTGAAGCTGTGATCCTTTTAAGGGCTTAAGTAGGTGAATACCTCACTTTTGTCTCTTCCATTACTAGTGTTTGCATGACCAAGTTTTTTACATCAGATTTATTATTTTGGACCCTTAAAGGAATATAAATTGCAGGAGAGATTTTGATCAGTGTAAGAATTACTAGATGGCCTTATTTATTTCCTTTTTTTATTATTGTACTTCTTATCTTTTATTAATGTTTTCTTTCTCTAAGATATAATTTGAAAGCCAGGCATGGTGGCACACCCCTGTAGTCCCAGCTACTCAGGAGACTGAGGCAGGAGGATTGTTTGAGCTCAGGGGTTCGAGGCTATGCAATACATAATCACACCTATGAATGGCCACTGCATTCCAGCCTGGGCAACATAGCGAGCCCCTGTCTCTTAAAAAACAAAAGATGTGGCCAGGCATGGGGGCTCACACCTGTAATCCCAGCACTTTGGGAGGCTGAGGCGGGCAGATCACTTGAGGTCAGGGGTTCAAGACCAGCCTGGACAACATGGTAAAACCCTGTATCTACAAAAATACAAAAAAAAAAAAAATTAGCCAGGCATGTGGTGGTGGCAGGTGCCTATAATCCCAGCTACTTGGGAGGCTGAGCCAGGATAATTGCTTGTACCCAGGAGGCAGAGGTTGCAATGAGCTGAGATTGTGCCACTGCACTCCAGCCTGGGTGACAGAGTGAGACTCTGTCTCAAAAAAAGACATAATTTGAACTGCTAAATAGCTGCTTTCATTCCTATTTCATATCTTCTGTTTCCTTTTTACATTGCACCTATAATTGAGTTAGAGAATGTAACAATGTTTGTGAAATGTTAACTCAAGATTGTGTAGAATGAAAATTGACTTTCGATTCAGGCTATACTTGGAAAGCTGCAACCTCTAGAATGTCACTGCAGTCATATAAAATCTAGAATGATGACTTTCTACCTCACAGTGGCATGTGGCATATGTAATAGTTGTAATGGATATCCAATTTTTAAAGGTAAATTGCTAAATATAGTATCTAGTTCTTTAAGTGTTAAGGAGAAAACATTCTTATCAAAGGAGGCTTTTACCTTCTACCTAAGTCATTTTGGCAGGCCTGCCCTTTCTTTCATTTAAAGTGATAAGTTCTGTAGTTGTCACTATCTTATTCATACCAACAATTTGGGAATCAGGATATATTTATAAATGCTCTTTGGCAAAGGTTATGTGCTCGTGACCAAAAATCTGATACAAGGTGTTATGTGAGTTTCATTCAATAAGCTCTCTAGTTACTTACCAAATTCACTGCATTTTTTCCAGCGTAGTTTGGGAAGAAAGAGCCTTCAAATTTGAAAGTAGAGGCTTTTTGACCAGGAATATTAAATTTCTTTACTAAGAAGCTAGATTTATTTAAGCAATAAAAGGAATTTTTCATAGCTTTTTGAGTGGGTCATGTGGCAGTTAAGTATTCTGGTGATTTTATTTCCAGATATTATAAAACTCAAATTCAAAGTAATGGCAAGCAAAATATTTTTGAAACGTGGCAAACCCCCTCCCTCACCCCCAGGCAAAGCCTTGATTATTTTTTTAGATATTTTATTTTCAAGGTTGAATTTCAGAATTAATTAGATGGGAATTTTTGTCAGCTTGCCAAATACTTTAAACTTCTAAGTAAATTAACTTAAACTTTTAATTTATCATTAATTTTGTTTTATTAATTGAACTAGTCGTTTTAAAAGCTTAAACTAATTTAGATTGTGAGCTAGAATATAGACCTCGCTTTTCCCGTGTATAAGCTTTTTCACTTATTTAAGGAAAAAAAAGTTTAGACAAAGAAAAGTAAAGGTACACATTTGGATGTAATTTAAATCTCATTTTGATGACTGTTGGCCTAGTGATTATAGATTCTGTTCCAGTATTGTTTTCAATAATAGTGTTACTCTAGCAACTAATATAAATGCATGCTTTTACAGGATAAAACAAAAACCTTTCCACCAGTTGTGTATTGGGATGAAATTTTCTTTATTAACTTTTATAACTTGCTCTGGACTTTGCAAAACTGTTTTTTCCCAAAGAAATAATCTGAAGATCCTGTTACAAATACTTTTTTATCCTCTTAATTTCATTATTTGTTTCTTATATTGATAGTATGCTGCTATTAATTTAAAAGGGGAAGATTTAGAAACAGTTTGTATCAGAAATCCTATATCTTTTTTCTCTTATTCATGTCTTACATAGCACTCTGGAGGAAAGAAAGACTTCTGCCTTCCTGCTTATGAACAACATAAATGATTTTCAATTTAAAAAACCAGTTAACTTACTTGCACGGTCTTTTCTTTGTTAAAATGAAAATTATGGAAATCATACTTATCTTTAGTCTTTGAATATTTTTGGCATAATCATATAAAGAAGTGATTGAAATACATTAAACTTTATTCATTAACCCTTGTTTGCAGATTTGGTAATAAAAACGGGAAGCAGTCTTAATGTTTTAATACACTCTTAAGTAAGGGAATGATTAAATAGATGATAAAGTATAACTATATAAGCACTGTGCAGCTATTAGAAATGATGAAGGGTTGGATTTGATGTAAAATGATATCCACGGAAAGGTATTAAGAGATAAGAGTATGTTTCAAAACTACATATACTTCAATTCCATTTTTTTTTAAGTTCCGGAATACATGTGCAGCTTTGTTATGTAGGTAAACGTGTGCCATGGTGGTTTACTGCACAGATCATCCCATCATCCAGGTATTAAGCTCAGCATCCATTAGCTATTCTTCCTGATGCACTCCCTCCCCCAACCCCCCACAGGTGCCAAGTGTGTGTTGTCCCCCTCCATGTGTCCATGTGTTCTCATCGATCAGGTCCCACTTTATAAGTGAGAACATGTGGGGTTTGGTTTTCTGTTCCTTCGTTAGTTTGAGAATAATGGCTTCCATCTCCATCCATGTCCCTGTAAAGGACATGATCTTTACAGGGACATGATCTTTATTTTTACACTATGGCTGCATAGTGTGTATATGTACCATCTGGTATATGTACCACATTTTCTTTATCCAGTCTATCATTGATGGGCATGTAGGTTGATTCCATGACTTTGCTTTTGTAAATAGTGCTGCAGTGAACATACGCATGCATGTATCTTTATAATAGAATGATTTCTATTCCTTTGGGTATATACCCAGTAATGGGATTGCTGGGTCAAATGTTATTTCTGCCTCTAGGTCTTTGAGGAATCGCCATACTGTCTTCCACAATGGTTGAACACCAACAGTATAAAAGTGTTCTTTTTCCCCACAACTTTTCTAGCATCTGCTGTTTTTTGACTTTTTAATAATAGCCATTCTGATTGGCATCAGATAGTATCTCATTGTGGTTTTGATTTGCATTTCTCTAACAATCAGTGATGATGAGCTTTTTTTCATATGTTTATAGGCCACAAGTATGTCTTCTTTTGAGAAATGTCTGTTCATGTCCTTTGCCTACTTTTTAATGGGGTTGTTTCTTTCTCATAGATTTGTTTAAATTTCTTGTAGATTCTGGATATTATACCTTTGTGATATGGATAGATTGCAAACGTTTTCTTCCATTTTGTAGGTTGTCTGTTCACTCTGATGATCGTTTCTTTTGCTGTGCAGAAGCTTTTTAGTTTAATTAGATCCCATTTGTCAATTTTGGCTTCTGTTGCAATTGCTTTTGGTGTTTTTCTCATGAAATCTTTGCCCATGCCTATATCCTGAATGGTATTGCCTAGATTTTCTTCTGGGGTTTTTATAGTTTGGAGTTTTACATTTCAGTCTGTAATCCATCTTGAGTTAAATTTTGTATATGGTGTAAGGAAGGGTTCTAGTTTGTTTTCTGCATATGGCTTGCCTGTTCTCCTAGCACCACTTATTAAATAGGGAATCCTTTCCCCATTGCTCGTTTTGGTCAGGTTTGTCAAAGAGCAGATGGCTGTAGGTGTGCAGTCTTATTTCTGGGTTCTCTATTCTATTCTATTCCATTGGTCGATGTGTCTGTTTTTGTACCAGTACCATGCTGTTTTGGTTACTGTAGGCTTGTGGTATAGATAAAATCAGGTAGCATGATGCCTCCAGCTTTGTTCTTTTTGCTTAGGATTCATTGGCTATTTGGGCTCTTTTTTGGTTCCATATGAATTTTCAAATAGTTTTTTTTTTTCTAATTCTGTGAAGAATTGTCAGTGGTAGTTTAATGGGAATGGCGTTGAATCTGTAAGTTACTTTTGGAAGTATGGCCGTTTTCACACTGTTGATTCTTCCTATCCATGAGCATGGAATGTTTCTCTATTTGTTTGTATCCTCTCTGATTTCTCTGAGCAGTGGTTTGTTGTTCTCCTTGAAGAGGTCCTTTGCTTTCCCCTTGATAGCTGTATTCCTAGGTATTTTATTCTCTCTGTAGCAATTGTGAATGGGAGTTTATTCATGATTTGGCTCTCTGCTTGCCTGTTGTTGGTGTATAGGAATGCTAGTAATTTTTACACATTGATTTTATATCCTGAGAATTTGCTGAAGTTTCTTATCAGCTTAAGAAGCTTTTGGGCTGAGACAGTAGGGTTTTCTAGCTATAGGGACATGTCATCTGCAAACAAAGATAATTTGACTTCCTCTCTTCCTATTTGAATACGCTTTATTTCTTTCTCTTGCCTGATTGCCCTGGTCAGGACTTCCAATACTACGTTGAATAGGAGTGGTGAGAGAAGGCATCTTTGTCTTGTGCCAGTTTTCAAGGGGAATGCTTCCAGCTTTTGCCCATTCAGTATGATATTGGCCATCGGTTTGTCATATATTGCTCTTATTATTTTGAGATATGTTCCTTCAATGCCTAGTTTATTGAGAGTTTTAAACAATGAAGCCATGCTCAATTTTATTGAAGATGTTTTTTGCATCTATTGAGATAATCATGTGGTTTTTGTGTTTAGTTCTGTTTATGTGATGAATCACATTTATTTATTTGCATATGTTGAACCAACCTTGCATTCCAGGGATGACACCAACTTGATCATGGTGGATAAGCTTTTTGATGTGCTGCTGGTTTCATTCAGTTTGCCAGTATTTTATTGAGGATTTTTTTGCATCAATGTTCATCAAGGATATTGGCCTGAAGTTTTCTTTTTTTGTTGTATCTCTGCCAGGTTTTCATATCAGGATGATGCTGGCCTCATAGAATGAGTTATGGAGGAGTCCTTCCTCTGTAATTTTTGGAATAGTTTCAGTATTCAGCTCCTCTTTGTACCTGTGGTAGAATTCGGCTATGAATCCATCTGGTCCTGGGCCTTTTTTGGCTGGTAGGCTATTTATTACTGCCTCAATTTCAGAACATGTTACTAGTCTATTCAGAGATTCAGTTTTTTCCTGGTTCAGTCTTGGAGGGTGTGTTTGTCCAGGAAATTGTCCGTTTCTTCTGGATTTTCTAGTTTATATGCACAGAGGTGTTTATATTATTCTCTGATGGTTGTTTGCATTTCTGTGGGGTCAGTGGGGATGTCCCCCTTATTTCTGATTTTATTTTTTATTTCATTTTTATTTTATTTGATTCTTCTTTCTTTTCTTCATTAGCTTAGCTAGCGGTCTAACTATTTTATTAATTTTTTTAAGAAACCACCACCTGGATTCGTTGATTTCTTTTTTTTTTTTTTTTAGGGGTTTTCCATGTCTCTGTTTCCTTCAGCTCAGCTCTGATCTTATTTCTTGTCTTCTGCTAGCTTTGGGGTTTGATTGCTCTTGGTTCTCTAGTTCTTTTAGTTGAGATGTTTGGTTGTTAACTTGAAATCTTTCTAGTTTTATTTTGTTTTGTTTGTTTGTTTGTTTGTTTGTTTTGAGATAGAGTCTCACTCTGTTGCCCAGGCTGGAGTACAGTGGCACGATCTCAGCTCACTCCAACCTCTGCCTCCTGGGTTCAAGGGATTCTCCTGCCTTAGCCTCCCAGGTAGCTGGGATTACAGGCACCTGCCACCACGTCTGGCTAATGTTTTGTATTTTTTAGTAGGGATGGGGTTTCACCATGTTGGCCAGGCTGGTCTCGAACTACTGAACTCAAGTGATCCACCCACCTCAGCCTCCCAAAGTGCAGGGATTACAGGCATGAGCCACTGCGCCCAGTCTTTCTAGCTTTTCGATGTGGGCATTTTAGTGCTATAAATTTCTCTCCCAGAGATTCTGATGTGTTTTCTCTTTGTTCACATTAGTTTCAAAAAACTTCTTGATTTCTACCTTAATTTCATTATTTACCCAAGAGTCATTAAGGAGCAGGTTGTTCAATTTCCCTGTAGTTCTGTGGTTTTGAGTGGATTTCTTATTCTTGAGTTCTAATTTGATTGTGCTGTGGTCTAAGAGACTGTTATGATTTCAGTTCTTTTGCATTTGCTGAGGAGTATTTTCCTATTATGTGATAAATTTTAGAGTATGTGTTGTGTGGCAATGAGAAGAATGTATATTCTGTTGTTTTTGGGTGAAGAGCTCTGTAAATATCTATCAGGTCCACATGATGCAGAGCTGAGTTCAGGTCCTGAATATCTTCGTTAATTTTCTGTCTCAATGATCTAATATTGTCAGAGGGGTGTTAAACTCTCCCACTATTATTGTATGGGAGTCTAATTGTCTTTGTAGGTCTCTAAGAACTTGCTTTATGAATCTGGGTGCTCCTATATTGTGTGCATATATATTAAGGATAGTTAGCTCTTCTTGATGAATTGAACCCTTTACCATTATGTAATGCTTGTCTTTGTCTTTATTGATCTTTGTTATATTAAAGTCTGTTTTGTCAGACACTAGGATTGCTACCCCTGCTTTTTCCTGTTTGCCATTTGCTTGGTAAATTTTCTTGCATCCCTTTATTTTCAGCCTGTGGGTGTCTTTGCACATGAGATGGGTCTCTTGAAGACACCATACTGATGGGGCTTGACTCTTTATCCAACTTGCCATTCTGTGTCTTTTAATTTGGGCAGTTAGCCCATTTCCATTTAAGGTTAGTACTGTTATGTGTGAATTGGATCCTGTCATCATGATGCTAGCTGGTTATTTTGCAGACTTGTTTGTGTGGCTGCTTCATAGTGTCACTGGACTGTGTACTTCAGTGTATTTTTTAGTGGCTGATAATGGTTTTTTCTTTTCCATATTTAGTGCTTCCTTCAGGACTTCTTGCAAGGCAGTCCTGCTAGTGATGAATTCCCTCAGCATTTGCTTGTCTAAAAAGGATCTTATCTCTCCTTTGCTTATGAAGCTTAGTTTGGCTGTATATGAAATTCTGGGCTGGAATTTCTTTTATTTAAGAATGTTGAATATTGGCCCCTAATCTCTTCTGGCTTACAGGTTTTCCACTAAGAGGTCTGCTGTTAGTCTGATGGGCTTCCTTTTGTGTAAGTGACCAGGCCCTTCTCTCTGGCTGCCCTCAACATTTTTTCTTTCATTTCGACCTGGGATAATCTGATGATTATGTGTCTTGGGGTTGATCTTCTAGTGGAATATCTTACTGGGGTTCTCTGCATTTCTTGAATTTGAATTTTGGCCTGTCTTGCTAGGTTGTGGAAGTTCTCCTCGATGGTATCCTAAAGTATGTTTTCCAGCTTGGTTCCATTCTCCCTGTCAGTTTTAGGGACCCCAATCAGTTGTAGGTTTGGTCTCCTTACATAATCCCATAATTCTCAGAGGTTCATTCCTTTTCATTCTTTTTTCTCTATTCTTGTCTGCCTGTCTTATTACAGAAAGATAGTCTTCCAGCTCTAAGATTCTTTCCTCACCTTGGTCACTTCTGCTATTGATAGTTTGCATTGTGAAGTTCTCGTGTTGTGTTTTTCAGCTCCATCAGGTTGGTTATGTTCCTCTCTAAACTGGCTATTCTTGCTATCAGCTCCTGTATTGTTTTATCATGATTCTTAGCTTCTTTGCCTTGGGTTAAAACCTGCTTTTTTTAGCCCAGCGATATTTGTTATTACTCACCTTCTGAAGCGTATTTCTGTTATTTCATTCTTCTCAGCCTCAGCCCAGTTCTGTGCTCTTGCTGGAGAGGTGTTACAGTCATTTGGAGAAGAAAAGGCACTCTGGCTTTTTGAGTTTTCAGCATTTATGCATTGATTGTTTCTCATCTTTGTGGGTTTATCTACCTTTGATCCTTGAGGTTGGTAACCTTTGAATGGGTTTTTTTTCTGGGGCCTTTTTTTTTGTTGTTTACATTGCTGCTGTTGTTTTCTGTTTGTTTGTTTTTCTTTTAACAATCATGCCACCCTACTGTAGGGCTCCTGTGGTTAGCTGGGGGTCTGCTCCAGACCCCAGTTTCCTTGGCTTCTCCAGCACTTGCAGGAGGCGGCTGGCAACCTGCACTGGAAGATCTCACCCAGTCAGGAGGGATGGGATCAGGGACCCACTCAATGAAGCAGTCTGGTTGCTTCTTGGTAGAGCAGGTATGTTGCACTGGGGTGGACCCTTTTCTTCCTCTGTACCACCTGTATTCTCCATAGCGAGCAAGCTGGAATGGCTGATTTAACGGAAGCACAGAGATGGCCGCGGGCCCTCCCCTGGGGAGCTCCCTCCCATGGAGAGATCAGATCTCTGTCTGCAGGAGTGGGTCGGGGCCTGTCAAAGAAGCAGTCTGGCTACAATCTGGCAAGGCAGCTGCACTGAGCCTTGTGGGGGGGGAGGAGGGGGTGCTCCTTGTCTGGGTGGTCTGCACTCTCCACAACGGGCAGGCTGGAACAACTGATTCCCCAGAAACCACAGAGATATCAGCTGCCCCCCCGCCCCGGCCCCGCCACCCCCAGCTCCCTCCCAGCGAGAGATCAGATCTCTGACCCTGCATGAGAAGTCCTGCTCAGTTTGGAGTGGGTCCGTCTGGTTAAAGAAGCAGTCTGGCCCCCTTATCTGGCAAGGCCACTGCACTGCGCTGTGGGCGGCCGCTCCTCCTCTGGGCCGTGTCCACTCTTCACAGCTGGCGGGCTATATTGGCTATTTCCCCTGAATTGCAGAGATGGCGACCGCCCCTCCCCCTGGAACTTGGTCTTGTCTCAGGCGGACTTCAGCCCTCTACTGTTGGCTAGCTGAGATTCCAAGCCAGTGGGTCTTAGCCTGTGAGGTGCGATGGAAATGGGGCCTGCCGAGCGATGCTGCTTGGCTCCCTGTATTCAGACCCCTTCCTAGGGATGTATATGGATGGATTTTACGCCTTGGCGGGGATCCCAGGGCAGGAGCATGCAAAACTCCCAGATCTCTGTGTGCGCCTGAGCTGCTGTTTTGCTGAGACTCCACAGCTCTGTGTATCAGACCCAAGGTCCTGATGGAATGGGTTCACAACGGGATCTCCTGCTCCTCATGTTGCAAAGATCCATGGGAGAAGCGTGGTGGCTTCCTGAGCGGGAATCACTCACTGCCTCCCGTGGCTGGGGGGTGGGGGTTCCTTTTGCTCCACGTGGCTCCTGGATGGGCCGTAGCCCTTCTCTTTGCTCTCCGTGCTTTTTGCCTATTCAGTCCCAATGTGAGAACCTGGATATTTCATTTGAAGGTGCTGGATTCATTCACCCCTTTTCATGCCTCTCTGTGAGTGCCACAGACCACAGCTGCTTCTCATCAGCCATCTTGCCCTTTGTCCAATTCCATTTTTATGCAAAGGTGTGTGTGTGTAAATGTGTGGAGGAATAAAATAACAAATGGTACTGGTAGTTATTTCCTGGTTTTGTAATTGGATATTAGTATTGTTTGCATTTCTTTGTTTTGTTCAGTTCTTTGAAAAGAGGGATTATAGTAGCCAGGATGGAGGTAATGTTTTAGGCAAAAAATCTGAAAATTTTTAAGATAGAAAACAAATTCACATGTACTTTTACTGTGACTTACATTGGCATTTCAGTTGACTGTAAGTCAAAAGGAAACTTATTGCATCATTAGAGGCTGAACCTTCACCATAACCTGACCTTAGACAGTCATGTCTGACTTGATAGGATAGGTTTTAAATCTGGAATTAGTGGGGTGAATACATTAAAGGGGTTTAGAAATGGCATTTCTCAAAATAAGTATCTGCTGAAGGTGAAAATGGTAAAATAGTGCATGGTATTATTGTCAGGTATAGTATAAGCATGAACTGGCCTTTCACAAGTTTGTCTTGAGACTTGTCATTGTTTAGTTTTTATGTTTTCTTTTATTAAATTAACATGCTTGTTTTAAAAAGTTCAAAAAGTACAAAAGTGCAGGCCGCGTTCTGTGGCTCATGCCTGAAATCCCAGCACTTTGGGAAGCCGAGGCAGGTGGATCATTTGAGGTCAGGAGTTCGAGACCAGCCTGGCCAACTTGGTGAAACTCCGTCTCTACTAAAAATACAAAAATTAGCCATGCGTGGTAGCGAGTACCTATAGTCCCAGCTACTCGGGAGGCTGAGGCAGGAGAATCGCTGGAACCTGGGAGGTGGAGGTTGCAGTGAGCACTGTACTCCAGCCTGGGCAATAGCGAGACTCTGTCTCTAAATAAATAAATAAAAGTTAAAAAGTGCTAAAAGTAAGAAAATAGACATAAGTTCCCCCTCACCTGGAATCTTTCATTGAATTATCTTTTTTTATCTAAGGGAATAGTTCTGGGAAGTAGAGGAACTGTATCTCAATAAAACAGACATTGTTGTGGTGTGATAGAATCATCACTGCATAGGAGCCAGGAAATTTAGTTTCCAGTCCCAGGTAGTCCTTAGCTGTATAATCGGAAAAAGTTACTTTGCCTCTCTGGGCCTCAATTTCTACTAATTCTATGATGACTCAGTTGGACTTAGAAATTATAGGATGCTAAAGACTGACTTAATAAAGCTTTCCTGGTATCTCAGACATTTTTTAAAAGGCTGTATATGAGTTTGTGTATATGTGTATGTGCACATGCATTTCTGGAAAGGCTTCCCCTCCAACCATTAGACATAATTAATGTTATAAATTGTGGTGTTTATAATTGAGAAATAAATACCACACTTGACAGTGTTTATTTCCAAAGAATTGGGTATTTTCATGCTTTTGTTTATTCCTGGTATTTTCATATCATCCTGTTACACACGTGAGCAGAGAATGTGTGTATCATCCATATTTAATTTACAGTCATAGCTAGACTAAGTTATTATCCAGTGTTATTGAGAGAATCAGTAGCACAGATAGAAATGAATTAGTTCCTAGTATACAGTTTTCTTGGCCTTTCTCTTAACCAGTTTGCTTTCTTAGAGAAATGAACTGATCTGACTATGATTAAGATCATTTATTGCTAGACAGAAGTAAAATTAGAGATTATCCATAGAACGTTTTAATCTTGTAATTTATTTGGTGTCTTGTAGAACACCTGACTTTTCTCATTGTATTTGGTAAATGTGTTAAAAATGTTAGTCAATGTTATCTGGTTTTATTATCTCTTGAGTTGTGTTTGGCATGTATGTGTTGGGGGGGTGGGCATAGGAGTTACACATTTAAGAAAGCCCTGTCTTTTAGTAGAATAAATTAATGCAGATTGGCCTGTCTTCCTGCCTGCCTGGTCAGTAACAGTGGACTTTGGAGATTGATCTAGTGATGATAAACCTATTGTATGTGGCATAAGCCAGAGAAGTCAGCTTTGATAGCAAGTTTCTACATTGGCGTGAGAGAGAAGCATTTAGTTAACATTTCAAAGTAACTAAGCCTGTTAGCATCCATGTATTCTATCAGCAGACTTTATTGAGTCCTGTCATTTGTATGGTCTTTTATTGTTTTTTGTTTTCAACAAAGGAAATAGCACACACATACATCTCAAAATGGATTATACCTGTTGTAATCTCAGTATTTTGGGAGATCAAGGTGAGAGGATCACTTGAGGCCAGGAATTTGAAACCAGTCTGGGAAACATACTGAGATCCTATGTCTACAAAATTTTTAAAATTAGCCAGGTACAGTGGTATGCACCTGTAGTCCTAGCTACTCGGGAGGCTGAGGCAGGAGAATCACTTGAGCCCAGGAGTTCAAGGCAGCAGTGATCTATGATCAAACCACTGCACTCCAGCTTGGGTGACAACACGGGACCCTATCTTAAAAAAAAAAAAAAAGAATTATAAAGTCTCTATTATGGTTGTATCTATTAAGAATATCAGTTCTGTTAAGAAAGGAAATAATTGTTTCAAATGTTTATTGGGGTAGCAAGATAAAAAGTTGTTTACAAGATATTAAATATCAGAATATTTGGAATTAGTGTCAGTATTTGCTATTATATAGAAAAAAAAACCCTAGGGCCTCATGATTTGAATTTTTCATCTTGAGTTATTTAATACACATTTGAGTTCTTACCACTTTTTGGACCCTATACGTAAGGTGTGTAAAGGCATAATTATTTTCAAATGTGGGCTTTGTCTAGCAAAAATTTATGAGTGCATTAAGCATCACTAGATGCAGATTAAATTTGAATTCAATGTGCTGTATGTATACCTCCACTACCTTCATTTGATCAGTAATTCACAATTTAGAAAGCGTGTTCTGGGAAAACTTGTTAAAAGCTATGGAAAATCCTTCTGTAAAGTGAATTAATTTGCCTTTTATAGATCCAGGTTTTCATATGTGATTTCTTAATGAACAACTTGTGAGTATTTTAAATTTATTAAAAGTAACATATCTGTAATTCACTTTAAACCCCCACCCCGTCTATCTTTGTGTCTCACTCTCACAGTCATAATTACACAGAGCAGGAGTTTAGTGTTCTTACTGAGTATATAAATGATCCCAATTTTTAAGCTTTTAATTTTTTAATCTTAAAAGATTGGCTTAAGCGGGGTGTGGTGGCTCACGCTTGTAATCCCAGCACTTTGGGAGGCCGAGGCAGGCGGATCACGAGGTCAGGAGATCGAGACCACGGTGAAACCCCGTCTCTACTAAAAATACAAAAAAATTAGCCGGGTGTGGTGGCGGGCGCCTGTAGTCCCAGCTATTCGGAGAGGCTGAGGCAGGAGAATGGCGTGAACCCGGGAGGCAGAGCTTGCAGTGAGCCGAGATTGCACCACTGCACTCCAGCCTGGGTGACAGAGCGAGACTCCGTCTCAAAAAAAAAAAAAAAAAAGATTGGCTTAAGATACCATGATTTCTTTAAACTATATATACTATGATAATAAATTGAAAAATGTATATCAATTTAAATTTGACCCATGGGTCTTTACAGTGTAATTTAACATTTACCTTCCTGCAGTTGGAATATAAGGGCTATATGTTTCAGTTAAATTGTCCTATAACTGTTTAGATTAATTTAGATTAGTTTTTTGTTAATATAGTGGTTGGCAGTTAAAATGATTGTGAAAATAAAGTTGTTTATGATGTATAAATAGAGTAGCCTTGATTTCTAGCACAGGCATCCAATATAATCACTAATTTAAGCAGACTTATGTTAGCATTTATCAACTCAGAATCAAGCACAAAATAAAATGCATGTGAAAAAAATGTTAAGTTGGTGGAAAGACCTTGAAATCTGAAAAGTGGTAATTAAAAAACAATGGAATGCCTAAAACATACTGTATAAACATGAAAGTCTTACATAAGAGGCTGGTGTTACATGTTTTGTTGCTGTTTTTTAGGTAATCTGTCATATATATCAGAAATATATATATAGCAATCAGGTTTTAGTTTCTAGTACAGTTGACCATAGAACTATGGAGATATTATACTATCCAGAGGGGAAAAATAATTGTCTCTTATTTCAACCCCTCTAAACAGGATACCATACTTGCCGAACTCCTTCAGATACATAAAGAACACATTGTAGGATATCATGAACATGATTCTCTTTTGGACCACAAAGAAGAAGAAGAGTTGACTGAAGAAGAAAGAAAAGCAGCTTGGGCTGAGTATGAAGCAGAGAAGAAGGTAGTTTATGCAAAATGCGTTTTTGTTTTTGTTGTGTTAGTGATTTGAAAGAGCAATGAGGAAGAAAAGGGTCACATTTTAAACAGGTAATAATAATATAGTGGGTTTTAGGAACACGGTCCGCAATTAGAAGAATCTATGGGTTGGTTTCAGCTACCTTTAGTGGTAGAGTAGGAGGAGAAGACAGAAGAAAACAGTTTACACTTAAAGAGTAGTAATCCCATTTCTGCCAGTATTTGTTGAATTGAGAAATGAGTGGGAAGCCATATATTTAGCATCACTAACCTCCCATCAGTACCCTGTCTGTAGTAACAAACATACAGGAGCTTAGTGTTTGGAGGTTGTAGTAAATGTAGCTTTGCATGTATACCATGAAATCTAAATTTTGGCTGAATATCAGAACACAAAAATATTTCATTATTAGACATTAATGCCATTTGCTCCAGCAGCAACTTTATTTAAGATCATTCTATATCTGTTTTAAACATCAACCTACTTGAGCAAAAATGTGCCTGAGCATGGGAAACCTTATCTTAATACCTGAATCCTTTTCAAACTCCTAACTTATTGTACCAAACTTCTTTAACATTAATGTGATATTCAGAGTCTCATCAGAATTCTTTGAGTTGCCCCCATTCTGTGGGAATTATCAGAAAAAAAAGTACACCTTTAGGGGTTAAAGCTTTCCATGTAATAAGATCTTGGTTTCGGGTGAAAAGGGTGTTTTGTTTGTGTGTGGAAGAGTGTTAATAATTTCCTGGATCTGAGAATGTGGATTCTTTTCTAAACCAGTAGGTGATGTAGAATTTCAAGTTTTAAATCACAATGTGAAAAGTGCATAATTTTTTTGTTTTTAGGGGCTGACCATGCGTTTCAACATACCAACTGGGACCAATTTACCCCCTGTCAGTTTCAACTCTCAAACTCCTTATATTCCTTTCAATTTGGGAGCCCTGTCAGCAATGAGTAATCAACAGCTGGAGGTGAGTTGTGAAGTACAAAAGTAGTTTAACATGAATTAAAGGCAATTTCAAGTGCCTTGTTGTTGAGGGTTCCTTATGCAGGAATATCACATTCTCCAAAAGATTGCCCCTGAATAGACCAATAAATTTTTGTTTTATTTGTTGACCGTTTTGAACCAACATAATGTAAAATGTGGTTTGTTCAGAGCACAAAGGAATCAGTCGGTGAATTAATGTAGTTTGAATTATTTTAATTAAGAAACAATAGGGCTGCTGACTGGCTTGGGAAATAGCACCTTCTTCAGTTATAAAATAGTTATAATAAACAAATTGCTATCTTACTGTTTGAAAGTAAGATAAATATACTCATTAACTTCTATTCTAGTGCATTATAGATGTACAATTAAATATATAATGCCCAATATTATGAAATAAATGATTTAAAGCTAGAATCAATTGTAAATTAAATAGGAAAGACTGGGTTTTTATTATACCAATAATGACTTAATTGAATCTGAAACACATTATAAAATGTGCTTATGGATTCTTCTGAATTATTAAATTATTGGTGTGATAAAACTCAAACTTTTAATCTTCCTAACAAGACTCTTTGAGCATTGATATGTTTTACTCCACTTTATTGATACTGAATTTTGCTGTTCTTTTCAATTATTTAAAGAGTTTTAAGACCGACTGCTATAAATTGGCAAAGGGAAGGATTCCCTATACTTTAACACTATGCTGTCTTTCTGCCTTATATAACTTATTTCTTGCATTCTTCTAGGACCTCATTAATCAAGGAAGAGAAAAAGTCGTAGAAGCAACAAACAGTGTGACAGCAGTGAGGATTCAACCTCTTGAAGATATAATTTCAGCTGTAGTAAGCTAATTGGCAATTGTCTTATTCCAACCTCCAATTTGTACCCTCCACCCCCATTGCCATTTTTTAAAATTTTTAATTGTTTCCTTCTTATAAATAGATTTGCAATAGTAAAATACTGGTAAAATGGATGGATAATAGTGCCAAACCATAACCCCGCAATTTTACGTAGATGTTGGCACAAAAGAGAAATGGGTAAAATGTAAGAATTCAGAAATCAAACATGGAAATGTATGCATTGTTTACATAAACATTTTAATTACCAGTTGCACAAATTAAATCTAAATTATTGTTTCATTCCAGAGATAGCCAGCCCAGGTACAGCAGTGAACAACTTAGTACCCTGTTTTGCATCATGTTTTTCTTCAGAAAAGAATAAAGGAAAAGGGGGGTTTAGAACCTTGGGAAATCCCGAATATCTTAAAATACCTTAATTATTTTTCCTCAATTGTACAGTAATAAGGAGTAAATAGAAAATTTTTCTTTTAGTGGAAGGAGAACATGAATCTCTCAGAGGCCCAAGTACAGGCGTTAGCATTAAGTAGACAAGCCAGCCAGGAGCTTGATGTTAAACGAAGAGAAGCAATCTACAATGATGTATTGACAAAACAACAGATGGTAAGAATTCTGACGTCTGACTATTTCTAGGTTATGTTTAATTTTCTTGACTTTATAATAATAAGTTTGTATGCCATCTATGTCAGTAATTATTCCTACTATGGACAGATGGATAGTCATTGATAATTCTGGAAGAAATGTAAAAAACCCAGGAATGTCAAGTAAAAGTAATATATTTTGTTACAAAAATGCAACAGCTACCTAAATGGGAATCCTTGAAGTTTACATAGGATCTAGTCCATATAATTTTATTTCTCATATATTCTGGACATCTACGTAGGAATTTTTGCCAGAGTTTTACCACATTTGCCAATTGTATTTTATTTAACTTTTAATTTTTGTGAGTATATAATAGGTATACTGATACAGGTATACAGTGCATAGTAATCACATCAGGGTAAAGGATATCTATCACCTCAAGCATTTATCCTTTCTTTGTGTTACAAACAATCCAGTTACACCCTTCTAGTTATTTTTAAATGTGCAATAAATTATTTTTGACTGTAGTCACCCTGTTGTGGTATCAAATACAAGATCTTATTCATTCTAACTATACTTTTGTACCTATTAACCATCCCCCATTACCCCACTCCCTGCTACCCTTCTCAGCCTCTGGTAACTACCATTCTACTCTCTATCCCCATAAGTTCAATTGTTTTAGTTTTTAGCTTCCAGAAATAAGTGAGAACATGTGAACTTTGTCTTTCTATGCCTGACTTATTTCACTTAACATAATGATCTCCAATTCCGTGCATGTTATTGCAAATGGCAGTTATCTCGTTCTTTTTTATGGCTGAATAGTACTCCATTGTATATACGTACCACATATTCTTTGTTTATTCATCTGTTAGTTGATACTTAGGTTGCTTCCAAATCTTAATATTGTGAACAGTGCTACAATAAACATGAGAGTGCAGATACCTCTTCAGTATACTGATTTCCTTTCTTTTGGGTATAGACCTAGCAGTGGGACTGGTGAATCATATAGTACCTCTGTTTTTAGTTTTCTGAGGAACCTCCAAACCGTTCTCCATAGTGCTCATACTAATACACGTTGCTAACAACAGTGTACACAAGTTCTCTTTTCTCCACATCCTCACCAACATTAATTATTGCCTGTCTTTTGGATAAAGGCCATTTTAACTGGGGTAAGATGATATTTCATTGTCTTTTTTGTTTGTTTGGTTGGTTGGTTTTGTAGAGACGGGGTCTTACTATATTTCCCAGGCTGGTCTCAAACTCTCGGGCTTAAGCGATCCTCCGACTTCAGCCTCCCAAAGTGTTGGGATTACAGGCGTGAGTGACCATGCCCAGCCTCTCATTGTAGTGTTGATTTGCATTATCTAATGACTGATGATGTTGAGTGCCTTTTCCTATGCCTGTTTGCCATTTGTATGTCTTCTTTTGAGAAATGTCTATTCAGATATTTTGCCCATTTTTAAATCTGATTATTAGATTTTTTTTCCTATGCAGTTGTTTGAGCTCCTTATATATTCTGGTTATTAATCCCTTGTCAATTGGATAGCTTGCAAATACTTTCTCGCATTCTGTGGGTTGTCTGTTCACCTCGTTGATTGTTTCCTTTGCTGTGCAGAAGCTTTTTAACTTAGTGGTATCCTGTTTGTCCATTTTTTCTTCGGTTGCCTGTACTTGTGAGATATTACTCAAGAAATCTTTGCCAGTTCAATGTCCTGGACAGTTTGCCCAGTGTTTTTCTGTAGTAGATTCATAGTTTGAGGTCTCAGATTTAAGTCTTTAATCCATTTTGATTTGTATGTTGTATATGGCAAAAGCTAGGGGTCTTCTTTCATTGTTCTGTGTATGGATATCCAGCTTCCACAGCACCATTTATTAATGAAACTGTCCTTTCTTCAATGCATGTTCATGGCACCTGTGCAAAAAATGAGTTCACTGGTGTGTGGATTTGTTTCTGGGTTCTCACTTCTGTTCTCTTGGTCTGTGTGTCTGTTTTTACGCCAGTACCATGCTGTTTTGGTTACTGTAGCTCTATAGTATCACTTGAAGTCAGGTAATGTGATTCCTCCAGTTTTGTTCTTTTTGCTCACTACAGCTTTGCCTATTGTGGGTCTTCTGTGGTACAATGAAAATTTCAGAATTTTTTTTTTATTTCTGTGAAGAATGTCATTGGTATTTTGATAGGGATGCATTGTATCTATAGATTGCTTTGGGTAGTATGGACATTTTAACAATATTAATTTATCCAATCCATGAACATGGAATATATTTTCATTTTTTTGTACCCTCTTCCATTTCTTTCATCAGCATTGTGTAGTTTTCATTATAGACATTTTTCACTTCTTTCATTAAGTTTATTCCTAGGTATTTAATTTTGACTGTGGCTACTGTAAATGGGATTACTTTCTCAATTTCTTTTTCAGATTTTTCACTGCTGGCATTTAGAAATGCTGCTGATTTTGTATGCTGCCACTTTACTAAGTTTGTTTATCAGTTCTAGAATATTTTTGGTGGAGTCTTCAGGTTTTTCCAAATACCAGATCATAACATTTGCAAACAGGATAATTTGACTTCTTCTTTTCCAACTGGGATGCCCTTTATTTCTTTCTCTTGTCTGATTGCTCTAGCTATGACTTCCAGAACTATGTTGAATAACAGTGGTAAAAGCTGGCATCCTTGTTGTGTTCCAATTTTTAGAAGAAAGTCTTTCAGTTTTTCCCCATTGAGTGTGATACTGGCTGTGAGTCTGTCAATATATGGCTTTTATTGTGTTGAGGTATGTTCCTTCTATAACTGTTATTTTGAGGATTTATATCATGAAAGGATCTTGAATATTATCAAATGTTTTTTCAGCATCAGTTGAAATTATTATACAGTTTTTGCCCTTCATTCTGTTATTCGATGTATCACACTGGTTGATTTGCCTATGTTAAATCATCCTTGAAGCACTTGGATAAATCCCACTTGGTCATGTTCAACAACACCTTTTTAATGTGTTGTTGAATTGTGTTTGCTAGTATTTTGTTGAGGATTTTTGCATGAATGTTCATCTCGGATATTGCCCTGTAGTTTTCTTTTTTTGATATGTCTGTCTGGTTTTGGTATTAGGGTGTTACTGGCCTTATAGAATGTGTTTGAAGTATTCCCTCCTCCTCTACCTGTCACAGCAGTTTGAGGAAGATTGGTATTAGTTCTTCTTTAAACGTTTGGTAAAATTCAGCAGTGAAGACATTGGTTTCCAGGCTTTTCTTTGCTGGAAGACTTTTTATTACAGCTTTAATCTCGTTACTTGTTACTGCTCTGTTCAGATTTTGGATTTCTTAATGTTTCAATCTTGGTAGATTGTATGAGTCTTGGAATTTATCCATTTCTTCTAGGTTTTCCAATTTTTTGCATGTAGTTTGTCATAGGAGCCTCTAATGATCCTTTGAATTTCTTTGGTATCAGTTTTAATATCTACTTTTTGATCTCTGATTTTATTTGAATCTTCTCCTTTTTCTTAATCTGGCTAACGGTTTGTCAGTTTTGTTTATCTTCTCAGAAAACCAACTTTTTATTTATTTCTGTGCTGATCTTTATTATTTATTTTACTAATTTGGGGTTTTGTTTTCTTTTGTTTTTCTAGTTCTTTAAGATGCATTGATAGGTGTTTAATTGAAGTTTTTTTTTAATTTTCTGATGTACACACTTAGAGCTGTAAACTTTCCTCTTAGTAATGCTTTTGCTGTATCCCATAGGTTTTTGTATGTTGTGTTTCCTTTATCATTTGTTTTAAGAAGTTTTTCAGTTTTCTTCTTAATGTCTTCTTTGACCCACTGGTCATTCAGGATATTGTTCAATTTTCATGTGTTTATATAGTTTCAAAAATTCCTCTTGTTATTGATTTCTAGTTTTATTCCATTGTGGTCAGAGAAGAAACTTGATATGATTTCATTTGTTTGAATGTTTTAAGACTTGTTTTGTGGCCTAATATATGGTCTTTCCTTGAGAATGATTTATGTGCCAAGGAAAAGAATGTATATTCTGTGACCATTGTATGAAATGTCCTGTAAATATCTATTTGGTCTGTAGTGCAGAATAAGTCCGTTGGTTTTTTGTTGATTTTCTGTCTGGATGATCTGTCCAATGTGTAAAGTTAAGGTGTCGAAATCTCCAGCTATTATTATTTTGGGGTCTGTCTCTCTATTTAGCTCTAATAATATTTGCTTTTTATATCTGGTGCTCCAGTGTTGGGTGCACATATATTTACAATTGTTGTATCTTGTTGCTGAATTGACCCCTTTATCATTATATAATGACCATCTTTGTCTCTTTTTATATTTTTTGTCTTGAAATCTGTTTTGTCTGATATAAGTATAGCTAGTCCTGCTCCTTTTTGGTTTCCATTTTCATGAAATATATTTTTTCATCCCTTTATTTTCACTTTATATGTGTCTTTATAGGTACAATGTATTTCTTATAGGAAACAGATGGTTGGGTCTTTTTTAAAAATACATTCAGACACTATATGTCTTGATTGGAGAGTTTAGTCCATTTATATTCACTGTTATTCCTTTTTTAAACTTTCATTTTAAGTTCATGGATACATGTGCAGGTTTGTTATATAGGTCAATCTGTGTCACGGGTTTGTTGTACAGATTATTTCGTCACCCAGGTATTAAGCCTAGCACCCATAAGTTATTTTTCCTGATCATCTCCCTCCTCTCAGCCTCCAACCTCTGGTCAGCCCCAGTGTCTGTTATTGCCCCCTATGTGTTCATGTGTTCTCATCATTTAGCTCCCACTTATTAGTGAAAACATATGGTATTTGGTTTCCTGTTCCTGCATTAGTTCGCTAAGGATAATGGCCTCCAGCTCCATCCATGTTCCTGCAAAGGACATGATCTTGTTCTTATTATTAGGTTTATGGAAGATATTAATAAAATTAAATAAATAGATTGACAGCAGTCTTGAAAATGTGTGCTGAGGTCTGGGCTCAGCTTTACAAGCCGAGAATGAGAAAGTAGATTTTTAATCTCTGAGATTTCTAATAGTTGAGTCAGCTGCTGTTGGAATAAGAAAAGCTCTAGTTGTCTATAACATGTTGAATTTGTCAGACTCTTTGTGATGAGCTGCATTCAATAAACCAAATGCAGAGGCATTAGTAGCAGGCTATGGCTCTGCTAGTTGAGGTTTGGAAATCACAGGATGCAATGCCTCAATTTTTGCTGTGGAACTTGATAATGGGGCATTCCATAATGAATGCCATATGAGGGGACGTGAGTATGAGTAGGCAGAGGGCACATGTATCTAGAGCTTCAGTCACTGTAGGTATCAGGAAGAAAGGCACATTTAGAATACACCTTTACACACGTGGATTTTTTTTTTTTTTTACCCCTCCTGAACTTTTTCTTTATTTTTTATTTCCACATTTTCTTTATCCAGTCTACCATTGATAGGCATTTAGTTTTATTCCATGTTTTTGCTTTTGTGGATAGTGCTGCAATGAACATACACATGTGTCATTATAATAGAACAATGTATGTTCCTTTGAATTTATACTCAGTAATAGGATTGCAGGGTTGAATGGTAGTTCTGTTTTTAGCTCTTTGAGGAAGTACCACACTGCTTTCCACAATGGATGAACTAATTTACACTCCCACCAACAGTGTATAAGCATTCATTTTTCTCTACAACCTCACCAGCATCTTTTGACTTTTTAATAATGGCCATTCTGACTGGTGTAAGGTATCTCATTGTGGTTTTGATTTGCATTTCTCTAATGATCAGTGATGTTCAGCTTTTTTTCATATGATTGTTGGCCACGTGTGTGTTTTCTTTTGCAAAGTGTCTGTTCATGTCCTTTGCCTACTTTTTAATGGGGTTGTTATTTTCTTGTATATTTCTTTAAGTTCCTTATAGATAATGGATATTAGTTGTTAGATGGATAGTTTGCAAAACTTTTCTGCAATTCTGTAGGTTGTCTCTCTACTCTGTTGATAGTTTCCTTTGCTGTGCAGAAGCTCTTTAGTTTAGTTGGATCTCATTTGTCCATTTTTGCTTTTGTTGCAATTGCTTTTGGCATTTTCATCATGAAATCTTTGCCCATTCCTATATGCAGAATTATATTGCTTAGGTTGTCTTCCAGGGTTTTTATAGTTTTCGGGTTTACATTTAAGTATTTAATGCATCTTGAGTTGATATTTGTATATGGTGTGTAAGAAGGGGGTCCAGTTTCAATCTTCTGCCTGTGGCTAGCCAATTACCCCAGCACTGTTTACTGAATAGGGAGTCCTTTCTCCATTACTTGTTTTTGTCAGCTTTGTCAAAGATCAGATAGCTGTAGGTGTGTGGCCTTATTTCTGAGCTGTCTATTCAGTTTCATTGGTCTGTGTGTCTTTTTGTACTGGTACCACACTGTTTTGGTTACTGTAGCTCTGTAGTATAATTTGAAGTGTATAGCATAATGCCTCCAGCTTCGTTCATTTTCCTTAGGATTGCCTTAGCTATTCAACCTTTTTTTTGTTGTTCCATATGAATTTTAAAATAGTTTTGTCTAGTTTATGAAGAATATCATTAGTAGTTTGATAGGAATAGCATTGAATGTATAAATTGCTTTGGGCAGTATGACCATTTCAACAATATTGATTCTTCCTATCCATGAGCATGGAATGTTTTTCCATTTGCTTTGTCATCTCTAATTTCTTTTAGCAGTCTTTTGGAGTTCTCATTGTAGAGACCTTTTACCTCCCTGGTTAGCTGTATTCCTAGGTATTTTATTCTTTATTGTGGCAGTTGTGAATGGGATTGCATGCCTGCTTTGCTTCTTTGCTTGACTTTTGTTGGTGTATAGGAATGCTACTGATTTTTGTACATTGATTTTGTACCCTGAGATATTGCTGAAGTTGTTTATCAGCTTAAGAAGCTCTTTGGGCCAAGACTAGAGTTTTCTAGATACAGAATCATGGCATCTGCATACTGTGATAGTTTGACTTTCTCTCTTCCTATTTGGATAACCTTTATTTATTTCTGTTTCCTGATTGCTTTGCCCGGGACTTCTAATACTATGTTGAATAGGAGTGGTGATAGAGGGCATCCTTGTCTTATGCCGGTTTTCAAGATGAATACTTCCAGCTTTTGCCCATTCAGTATAATGTTGGCTGTGGGTCTCCTCCTGCCGGAATTCCAGAGGCCCGAGGCAAGAGCCAGTTGCTTCTTGCCAGTTCAACTCACTCATTCCCCTGGAGTTCTTGTGGGCCAGGAACGAGTCCTTGTGTGCGGTAGCCCCATTCAGGGTTCCCAGCTTCCTCCTCCAACCAAGCTTCTGTGTCTTCCCTCTGTCCACTCTCATTGCCTTCTCTCTGAAGATCTGTTAGGAGTGTGCCAGTCATCCTTGTCTTTCTGTGACAGCTTTTCCACTTTGCTGCATCTAGTCATCTGTTTTGCCCAACCCCATTATTATTATTATTTTTTATATGGAGTCTCGCTCTGTTGCCCAGGCTGGAGTGCAGTGGCGCAATCTCGGCTCACTGCAAGCTCCGCCTCCTGGGTTCACGCCATTCTCCTGCCTCAGCCTCCTGAGTAGCTGGGACTACAGGCGCCCGCCACCACGCCCAGCTAATTTTTTGTATTTTTAGTAGAGACGGGGTTTCACCATGTTAACCAGGATGGTCTCAGTCTCCTGACCTTGTGATCCTCCCGCCTCCGCCTCCCAAAGTGCTGGGGTTACAGGCGTGAGCCACCGCGCCCGGCCTCCAACCCCATTATTCTTGATAAGTTAGGACTTACTCCTGCCATTTTGTTATTTGTTTTCTGGTTGTTTTGTGATCCCTGTCTTCTTTCTTTTCTTCCTATCTTCCTTTTAGCTAAGGCAATTTTCTGTGGTTGGATGTTTTAATTTCTTTTATTATTATTTTTTTGAGATGGAGTTTCACTCTGTCACCCAGGCTGGAGTGCAGTGGCATGATCTCAGCTTACTGCAATCTCTGCCTTCCCGGGTTGGAGCGATTCTCCTGCCTCAGCCTCCTGAGTAGCTGGAATTATAAGCACCTGCCACCATGTGCAGCTAATTTTCGCATTTTTACTAGAGACAGGGTTTCACCATGTTGGCCAGGCTGGTCTCGAACTACTGACCTCAGGTGATCCATCCACCTTGGCCTCCCAAAGTGCTGGGATCACAGGCCTGAGCCACCACTCCTGGCATGATTTCTTGCTTGTAGTTTTTTGTTTATCTGTTGTATGTTTGTTTATTTGAAGTTACCATGAGGCTTTCAAATAATATAATGCATCATTTTAAGCTGATGATAACACTGATTGCATAAACAAGCAAAGTAACAAACAAGCAAACAAAGTAACAAGCAAAGAGAAAACTAATGTTCTATTGCCAGTGAGTTTTATACCTTCATATAACTTTTCGTTGTTTGTTAACATCCTTTTCTTTCAGATTGAGAAACTCTCTTTAATATTTTTTGTAGGACAGGTTTGATATTGAAATTCCTCAGCTTCTGTTTGTGTAGGAAAGTCTTTATTTCTTCTTCGCATTTGAAGGATATTTTCACCAGATATATTCTTCTAGGGTAAAAGTTTTTTGCTTGTTTTTTTGTTCCTTCACCCCTTTAAATATCTCATGTCACTCTCTCCTGGCCTGTAAGTTTTCTACTGAAAAGTCTACTGCCAGATGTATTGGAGCTCCTTTGTATGTTATTTGTTTCCTTTCTCTTGCTGCATTTAGGATCCTTTCTTTATCCTTGACCTTTGAGAGTTTGATTATTAAATGGTGGGAGGTAGTCTTCATTGGGTTAAATCTGCTTGGTGTTCCATAACCTTCTTTTTCTTGAATATTGATAGTTTTCTCTAGGTTTGGGGAATTCTCTGTTGTTATCCCTTTGAATAAACTTTATACCCCTATCTGTCTCTCTGCCTCCTCTTTAAGGCCAATAACTCTTAGATTTGCCCATGTGAGGCTATTTTCTAGATCTTGTAGATGTGCTTCATTGTTTTTTGTTGTCTCCTCTGATGGTACATTTTCAAATAGCCTGTCTTCAAGCTTACTAATTCTTTCTTCTCCTTGATCAGTTCCGCTATTAAGAGACTCTTAATACATTCTTCAGTATGTCAATTGCGTTTTTTGACTCCAGAATTTCTGCTTGATTCTTTTAAATTATTTCAATATCTTTGTGAAATTTATCTGATGGGATTATCAATTTCTTCTCCGTATTATCTTGAATTTCATTGAATTTCCTCAAGACAGCTCTTTTGAATTCTCTGTCACATATATTCACATGTATCTGTCTCTCTAGGATTGGTCCCTGAGGCCTTATTTAGTTCGTTTGGTGATGTCATGTTTCCTGGATGGTCTTGATGGTTGTAGACATTGATTCATGTCTGGGCATTGAAGAGTTAGGTATTTATTATAATCTTTGTAGTCTAGCCTTGTTTGTACCCATCCTTCTTGGAAAGGCTTTCTAGGTATTCGAAGGGAGTTGGATATTGTGATCTAAGTTGTTGGTCACTGCATCTGTATCTGCATTAGAAGGCATCCCAAACTGGGTAATGCTGTGACTCTTGTAGTCTTGCAGACTCATGGAGGTACTGCCTTGGTGGTCTTGGATAAGATCTGGAAGAATTGTCTGGATTACCAGGCAGAGACTCTTGTTCTCTTCCCTTACTTTCTCCCAAACAGAATCTCTCTCTGTCTGTGCTAAGCTGTCTGGAAAGCTGGTGGAGAGGTGACACAAGCACCCCTCTGGCTCCCTTCGCGGGAACCACACTGGGTTAGACCTGAAGCCTGCATAGCAATGGGTCTCACTCAAGATCCACAGTAACTACTGGCCTCCACCTTTGTTTGCTCAAGGCTCGAAGGCTCCACATTCAGCAGGTGGCAAAGCCAGCTCCTCTTGTGTCCTTCCCTTCTGGGCTGCAGATTTCCCCCAGCCCTAGGCCGGTCCCAAGATGCTATCTAAGATCCAGGGCCTGGAGTCAGAATCTTTAGGAATCTGCCTGGAGCTCTATTATACTTCAGCTGAGCTGGCACCCAAGCCATAAGACAAAATCCTTTCTACCCTTCCCTCTGCTTTTCACAAGCAAAGGAGTCTCTCCCTATGGCCACTGGCACTCCAGGCCCACAGCAGGCATTTCCTGGCTACTGCTGATGCTCACTCAGGGCCCAAGGGCTCTTCAGTCAGCTTGTGTTAAATGCTACCAGGACTACGTCTCTCCCTTCTGGGCAGTGGGCTCCCCTCCAGCCCAGGGAAGGTCCGCAAATGCCATCCAAAAGCCAAGGCTGGAATTAGGGTCCCCGAGGGTCTGCTTGGTACCCTAGCCCACTGTGGCTGAGCTGGTTCCTAAGCTGTATGTCAAAGTCCTCTTTACTCTTTCCTCTTCTTTTCTCAAGCAGGAGTCTCTTCTCATAGTGTCCACAGCTGGGAATGTGCTATGTCACACCTGAAGGTAGCATGTCTCAGTCTCACTGAAGGCCCACTGCAAGTACTGCCTGGGTACCACTGCTGATTATTCAGGGCCCAAGGGCTCTTTAGACAACAGATGTTGAATCCTGCCAGGATTGAGTCATTTCCTTCAAGAGAACGAGTTTCCTCTCGCCCAGGTTGTCTGGAAATGTCATCCAGGAGCTAGGGCCTGGAACAAGGGCCTCAGGACTCTGCCTGGTGCCCTATCCTACTGTGGCTGACGTGATATTCAAGCTGCAAGACAAAGTCTTCTTTACTCTTCCCTCTCCTCTCCTCAAGCAAAAGGAAAGAGTCTCTCCTGGAGCTATGAGCTGTGCTGCCTGGGGTTTGCGAAGGTGTGGCACAAGCAATCTCCTGGCCACCCTGGCTGGTGTCTCACTAGGTCATGTGACCCCTCAAGTCCACTGGCTTTCAGCCCAGCCCAGCACAGGACTTAGAGTCTTGGTGGCCTAGATTGCCTTTCAGGTTTATTTAGGCCCCCAGAACTCTTTAGTCCACAGTGGCAAAGCTTGTCGGAACTCGGGTTCTGCCTGCTGGGATAGGTGGTTTCCCTCTGGCTGTGGCTAGTGTAAATGCTCCCTCTGTGGGTGCCAGCTGAGTTGTGCCTGGTGTTTCTTTTCACTATGACAGGGCAGCACTGAATTCCAATGCAGAGTCTCATAATCACTGCACTCTGTCCTGCAAGCACACAGATTCTCTCTCCCTGCCACGCGGCTGCTGCCAGGGGATGAGTGAGGGGTGGCATTGGCAGTTCAAGACTGTCTTTCCTACCCCCTTTAGTGCCTCTTTCAGTGATATGAAGTTAAAATCTGGTACAGTGATTGCTCACCTGATTTTTGGTTCTCATGAAGGTGATTTTATTGCAGATAGTTTTTCAATTTGGTGTTCCTTCAGGGAGGACGATCAGTGGAGGCTTCTATTCAGCCATCTTACTCTGCCTCCAGTCACATTTGCCATTATTAAACAGCCTCGGAATAGTAGTATACTTATTAGTGTGTTTAATTTTAGAATAAAAGGTAGAGCTATGGATGATACATATCAAAGGTTCCTACTAAGTTGTATAATTCTTTAAAAGGGTACTGTATTCCAGGATCCTTGATCATGTTTCCCAACACAGTTGTTTGCTAGCCTTCTGCCTTATACTTGGAAATTTTTACGCTTGACACCAGGGAATCTATTTCTGTGGCATATATTTTACTTAGAAAGCACTGCAGGGTTATGTGGTTTTACATTATATTAGTAAATCTGAGATATTCCTGGTCAGAATTATTCCTACTGCAAGTGCCTTTCCCTTTGGTGTTGTCACTAAAATGTTTGTCTCTCATCATGTGAAATATTCAAAAGAATGACAAAGAAAGGAGTCTTAACAAAAAATGTTGTAACTAATACTTGAGACTAATCACAGTACAGAACACGTTACTACGGCAACTAACCTAAATGCTGCTTGCAATATAATAGTCAAGACATTAAGAGAATTTAGCCCTAAATGATCTTACTAACTGGTTTCTACAGTAATGGTCCTGTGAATGCCATCACATTAGTAATGGTGTTAACAGTAATATGTTTTCCTTTTGGTATGGTACCCCCTTAACAAATTGATTTTAAGTCAAAACTTGATACCTCTTTTGAGACAGGTCATGCACTTGTAACGACTCCCATTTCTTCTCTATAGTTAATCAGCTGTGTTCAGCGAATACTTATGAACAGAAGGCTCCAGCAGCAATACAATCAGCAGCAACAGCAACAAATGACTTATCAACAAGCAACACTGGGTCACCTCATGATGCCGAAGCCTCCAAATTTGATCATGAATCCTTCTAACTACCAGCAGATTGATATGAGAGGAATGTATCAGCCAGTGGCTGGTGGTATGCAGCCACCACCATTACAGCGTGCGCCACCCCCAATGAGAAGCAAAAATCCAGGACCTTCCCAAGGGAAATCAATGTGATTTTGCACTAAAAGCTTAATGGATTGTTAAAATCATAGAAAGATCTTTTATTTTTTTAGGAATCAATGACTTAACAGAACTCAACTGTATAAATAGTTTGGTCCCCTTAAATGCCAATCTTCCATAATAGTTTTACTTTTTTTTTTTTAAATAGGGCATACCATTTCTTCCTGACATTTGTCAGTGATGTTGCCTAGAATCTTCTTACACACACTGAGTACAGAAGATATTTCAAATTGTTTTCAGTGAAAACAAGTCCTTCCATAATAGTAACAACTCCACAGATTTCCTCTCTAAATTTTTATGCCTGCTTTTAGCAACCATAAAATTGTCATAAAATTAATAAATTTAGGAAAGAATAAAGATTTATATATTCATTCTTTACATATAAAAACACACAGCTGAGTTCTTAGAGTTGATTCCTCAAGTTACAAAATACTTTTGTACTTAATCCATTTCTTGATTAAAGTGATTGAAATGGTTTTAATGTTCTTTTGACTGAAGTCTGAAACTGGGCTCCTGCTTTATTGTCTCTGTGACTGAAAGTTAGAAACTGAGGGTTATCTTTGACACAGAATCGTGTGCAATATTCTTAAATACTACTGCTCTAAAAGTTGGAGAAGTCTTGCAGTTATCTTAGCATTGTATAAACAGCCTTAAGTATAGCCTAAGAAGAGAATTCCTTTTTCTTCTTTAGTACTTCTGCCATTTTTTATTTTCGGTTATATGTGCTGAAATAATTACTGGTAAAATTTCAGGGTTGTGGATTATCTTCCACAGATGAATTTTCTCTCTCCTGGCACGAATATAAAGCACATCTCTTAACTGCATGGTGCCAGTGCTAATGCTTCATCCTGTTGCTGGCAGTGGGATGTGGACTTAGAAAATCAAGTTCTAGCATTTTAGTAGGTTAACACTGAAGTTGTGGTTGTTAGGTTCACACCCTGTTTTATAAACAACATCAAAATGGCAGAACCGTTGCTGACTCCAGGTTCACATGAGGAATATACTTTTAACAGTTCCCAGTACTATCAGTATTGTGAAATAATTCCTCTGAAAGATAAGAATCACTGGCTTCTATGCGCTTCTTTTCTCTCATCATCATGTTCTTTTACCCCAGTTTCCTTACATTTTTTTAAATTGTTTCAGAGTTTTTTTTTTTTTAGTTTAGATTGTGAGGCAATTATTAAAATTAATTCATCCAATACCCCTTTACTAGAAGTTTTACTAGAAAATATATTACATTTTATTTTTTCTTAATCCACTTCTGCAAAAATGACCTACAAATTTATTCATGTACAATTTTGGTTACTTGAATTCTTAAAGAAAACATTGTTTTTGACTGTGGGAGTCAACTCAACATGGCAAAACCATTTTTGAGATGATGATATAACAGGTAGTGAAACAGCTTAAGAATTCCAGAAAAAAAAAAAAACTGGGTGTAGGCTTTGCTTTAGGTATCACTGGATTAGAATGAGTTTAACATTAGCTAAAACTGCTTTGAGTTGTTTGGATGATTAAGAGATTGCCATTTTTATCTTGGAAGAACTAGTGGTAAAACATCCAAGAGCACTAGGATTGTGATACAGAATTTGTGAGGTTTGGTGGATCCACGCCCCTCCCCCCCACCTTCCCATGAGGAAATATCACTAATAAATTCTGTATATTTAGATATTATGCTAGCCATGTAATCAGATTTATTTAATTGGGTGGGGCAGATGTGTATTTACTTTAGAAAAAATGAAAAAGACAAGATTTATGAGAAATATTTGAAGGCAGTACACTCTGGCCAACTGTTACCAGTTGGTATTTCTACAAGTTCAGAATATTTTAAACCTGATTTACTAGACCTGGGAATTTTCAACATGGTCTAATTATTTACTCAAAGACATAGATGTGAAAATTTTAGGCAACCTTCTAAATCTTTTTCACCATGGATGAAACTATAACTTAAAGAATAATACTTAGAAGGATTAATTGGAAATCAGAGTTTGAAATAAAACTTGGACCACTTTGTATACACTCTTCTCACTTGACATTTTAGCTATATAATATGTACTTTGAGTATAACATCAAGCTTTAACAAATATTTAAAGACAAAAGATCACGTCAATAAAATACTAAAAGGCTCATTTTTATATTTGTTTTAGATGTTTTAAATAGTTGCAATGGATTAAAAATGATGATTTAAAATGTTGCTTGTAATACAGTTTTGCCTGCTAAATTCTCCACATTTTGTAACCTGTTTTATTTCTTTGGGTGTAAAGCGTTTTTGCTTAGTATTGTGATATTGTATATGTTTTGTCCCAGTTGTATAGTAATGTTTCAGTCCATCATCCAGCTTTGGCTGCTGAAATCATACAGCTGTGAAGACTTGCCTTTGTTTCTGTTAGACTGCTTTTCAGTTCTGTATTGAGTATCTTAAGTACTGTAGGAAAGATGTCACTTCTTCCTTTAAGGCTGTTTTGTAATATATATAAGGACTGGAATTGTGTTTTTAAAGAAAAGCATTCAAGTATGACAATATACTATCTGTGTTTTCACCATTCAAAGTGCTGTTTAGTAGTTGAAACTTAAAACTATTTAATGTCATTTAATAAAGTGACCAAAATGTGTTGTGCTCTTTATTGTATTTTCACAGCTTTGAAAATCTGTGCACATACTGTTTCATAGAAAATGTATAGCTTTTGTTGTCCTATATAATGGTGGTTCTTTTGCACATTCAGTTATTTAATATTGAGAGGTCACGAAGTTTGGTTATTGAATCTGTTATATGCTAAATTCTGTAAAGGGAGATCTCTAATCTCAAAAAGAATTTACATACCAGGAAGTCCATGTGTGTTTGTGTTAGTTTGGGATGTCTTTGTGTAATCCAGCCCCATTTCCTGTTTCCCAACAGCTGTAACACTCATTTTAAGTCAAGCAGGGCTACCAACCCACACTTGGTAGAAAAGCTGCTTACCATTCAGAAGGTATAGCAGGTAGATGGAAACCTTATTACCTGGCCTCTAAATAAGCTGAATATTTTGTAGCCTTCCCTTAGCTATGTTCATTTTCCCTCCATTATCATAAAATCAGATCCATATTTATGTGCCCCAAACAAAACTTTAAGAGCAGTTACATTCTGTCCCAGTAGCCCTTGTTTCCTTTGAGGGTAGCATGTTGTGAGGCTGTAGAGACTTACTCTAACAGTAAAACAGGTCAATCCTTTTACATGTTTATTATACTAAAAATTATGTTCAGGGTATTACTACTTTATTTCACCAGACTCAGTCTCAAGTGACTTGGCTATCTCCAAATCAGATCTACCCTTAGAGAATAAACATTTTTCTACCGTTAATTTTTTTCAAGTCTATAATCTGAGCCAGTCCCAAAGGAGTGACCAAGTTTCAGAAATGCTTTCATCTTCGCAACATTTTATATATACTATTATATGGGGTGAATAAAGTTTTAAATCCGAAATATATACTGTGTCAAAGCTCAATATGTGCCAGGTAACTAAACTGTTCACGTCACTAGCGTTGGATGTAATAACAGGATAGTGGCTCACCCCCAAGAGCTGCCATAAAATTCCATTATGATAGGTACTACCACCCTCTCTTTGGAACAACCTTCCTGACACCATTGTGCCACTAAACTTAAGGGAATCATCCTTCCTCCTTGCTCTCTAGGGATCTGTCTTTTTGATAGCGACTGTTGCACACACCTTCACCAAGAAAGAGAGCATATAAATTGAGGCCATTAGTAAAGATAATAAGGATACAACTATAATTGAAAGAATGAAGGAGTGAGGCAAATCCTAAAATACTGCAAGCAGGCCATCTTTAATACAACATATCACAAGCAATCTCTACCCAGTAACACTCCCCCACATTAACTTCCTGAACATTCTACCCTTCTCTGATAGAAACATGTAAGGGATAGGGGAGCTTGGCTGTAATCTTCAGCTTTGCAAATACGATGACTATTAAGAGACTTTCCTATGAATTATACCCAGGTCCATCCCTATGCTCCTTGTGTCGTATATGTGTTGTTTTTCAAGAAAGGTGAAGAAAGATGGCTTATATGCAAGGATGGGATTTGTTTTAGTTATATGAGGAGATAGTATAGTACTGAAAGAGAACAAAGAAGGATCGGGAAAGAGACTAAATTGGAGTGGATTGATGAAGAGCCTTGAAATCCTGAAAGAGTAATTCAGTACAGAGGATAACAAGGGTTTGTGAGGCAGATGATAATGTTTAGCAAGTAAAGATGGCTATTTGGGTGAGGGTAATTTGGTTTAGAATGCAAGGTGGAAGATTGGAGACAGGAAAATAATTGGTCCAAGCATGAAGGACAAAAGGAAAAAAAAAATCATTAGAGGCTGTACAGGATAGTGAACTTTTACAATGATACTTACAATAAAAAGGTACCTGTTACTTTACTTTCCCCCTAAGGAGGCTTTGTTTCGGAATTTTTATTTTTACACACAAAATTCACTTATTCTGATTACTATCAAACATAATGGTATGTTCGTCAGCGGCATTCCCATTCTTTCTCAATTTTTTTTTTACTCCTTTACATTTGCAGAAAGTGAGGTTGGTCCATTGAGTGTAATTCTACTTCTTTCCTCAAGCCAATTCTTAAAAAAGTGAAATTCAAATATTTCTGTTACATTTCTGTGAGACCCATTCATTCAAAGTGCTAGTAGCTTTGTGGGTAATGTTATATTTATAAGCTTTCCTTGGTATTTTCAACGTGCTTTGTAGTCATCATTGTTAACCTATACACAACGTATCTGTGAGAGAAGTGAGAATAATGCCATTTTCCTTATGACAAGTTATAAGTGAAACCAAAATCAAATCTGTTGCACTTAAGGAGGCAGAAGACATATTCTAGTTAGTTAAATTCTCCAGGTCTTTCATATCTAATTTGAGAAAAATGGGACAATAATAATACCTTGCCTGCTAGAAGGCAGGGGACTAGACCAGGTGATTTCCTAAGTCCTGTTCAGCTCCCTGAGTTAAACTTTGAGCAAAGCACAGTGTAAAGCCAAAAGGCAATGCGTTTGTCTAAGGTTACAGGGTAAATTTGTAAACAGTACTAGAAATCCCTTCCCTTTGGCTAACCCTCTCCCCTACTAAGCTATACCTTTTCTTTCCCTCTGTGTAGAAAAATGAGAGGTCTGACAGACATTTTAATGACAAAGCAGGTCAGTTAAGTTGTAATTGGCTCTAATTACAACTTCTGCTAGCTGTAACCTTTATCTTTTGCCCAGAGGCTCTCCCAGAGCTTCCTACTGCCTTTGAAACTCATTGCAGAAAATGAAAAAACATGTTTAAGGATCTGATTCTTGGGGGTGGAGCCAAGATGGCCGAATAGGAACAGCTCCGGTCTCCAGCTCCCAGCCCCAGCGACACAGAAGACGGGTGATTTCTGCATTTCTGCTTGAGGTACCGGTTTCATCTCACTAGGGAGTGCCTAACAGTGGGTGCAGGACAGTCGGTGAAGCGCACTGTGCGTGAGCCGAAGCAGGGCGAGGCATTGCCTCACTCGGGAAGCGCAAGGGGTCAGGGAGTTCCCTTTCCTAGTCAAAGAAAGGGGAAGCAGACGGCACCTGGAATATCGGGTCAGTCCCATCCTAATATTGCGCTTTTCCAACGGGCCTGGAAAACGGCACACTAGGAGATTGTGTCCCGCACCTGGCTCGGAGGGTCCTATGCCCACGGAGTCTCGCTAATTGCTAGCACAGCAGTCTGAGATCAAGCTGCGAGGCAGCAGCGAGGCTGGGGGAGGGGCGCCCGCCGTTGCCCAGGCTTGCTTAGGTAAACAAAGCAGCCAGGAAGCTCGAACTGGGTGGAGCCCACCACAGCTCAAGGAGGCCTGCCTGCCTCTGTAGGCTCCACCTCTGGGGGCAGGGCACAGACAAACAAAAACTCTGCAAGAACTTCCACAGACTTAAATGTCCCTGTCTGACTGACAGCTTTGAAGAGAGTAGTGGTTCTCCCAGCAGCAGCTGGAGATCTGAGAACGGTCAGACTGCCTCCTAAAGTGGGTCCCTCACCCCTGAGCAGCCTAACTGGGAGGCACCCCCCCAGTAGGGACAGACTGACACCTCATTCAACCCGGTACTTCTCTGAGACAAAACTTTCAGAGGAACTATCAGACAGCTGAATTTGTGGTCTCACGAAAATCTGCTGTTCTGCAGCCACCGCTGCCGACACCCAGCCAAACAGGGTCTGGAGTGCACCTCTAGTAAACTCCAACAGACCTGCAGCTGTGGGTCCTGTCTGGTAGAAGGAAAACTAACAAACAGAAAGGACATCCACACCAAAAACCCATCTGTACATCACCATCATCAAAGACTAAAAGTAGATAAAACCACAAAGATGGGGAAAAAACAGACCAAAAAAACTGGAAACTCTAAAAAACAGAGCACCTCTCCTCCTCCAAAGGAACGCAGTTCCTCACCAGCAACGGAACAAAGCTGGATGGAGGATGACTTTGATGAGCTGAGAGAAGGCTTCAGACGATCAAACTACTCTGAGCTACGAGAGGAAATTCAAAACAACAGGAAAGAAGTTAAAAACTTTGAAAAAAAATTAGAAGAATGGATAACTAGAATAACCAATGGAGAGAAGGGCTTCAAGGAGCTGATGGAGCTGAAAGCCAAGTTTCGAGAACTATGCGAAGATTGCAGAAGCCTCAGTAGCAGATGCGATCAACTGGAAGAAAGGGTATCGCTGATGGAAGATGAAATGAATGAAATGAAGAGAGAAGGGAAGTTTAGAGAAAAAAGGATAAAAAGAAATGAACAAAGCCTCCAAGAAATTTGGGACTATGCGAAAAGACCAAACCTACGTCTGATTGGTGTACCTGAAAATGATGGGGAGAATGGAACCAAGTTGGAAAACACTCTGCAAGATATTATCCAGGAGAACTTCCCCAATCTAGCAAGGCAGGCCAGCATTCAGATTCAGGAAATACAGAGAACGCCACAAAGATACTCCTCGAGAAGGGCAACTCCAAGACACATTATTGTCAGATTCACCAAAGTTGAAATGAAAGAAAAAATGTTAAGGGCAGCCAGAGAGAAAGGTCGGGTTACCCACAAAGGGAAGCCCATCAGACTAACAGCTGATCTCTCAGCAGAAACTCTACAAGCCAGAAGAGAGTGGGGGCCGATATTCAACATTCTTAAAGAAAAGAATTTTCAACCCAGAATCTCCTATCCCGCCAAACTAAGCTTCATAAGTGAAGGAGAAATAAAACACTTTACAGACAAGCAAACGCTGAGTGATTTTGTCACCACCAGGCCTGCCCTAAAAGAGCTCCTGAAGGAAGCACTAAACATGGAAAGGAACAACCGGTACCAGCCACTGCAAAAACATGCCAAATTGTAAAGACCATCGAGACTAGGAAGAAACTATAGCAACTAACGAGCAAAATAACCAACTAACATCATAATGACAGGATCAGATTCACACATAACAATATTAACGTTAAATGTAAATGGGCTAAATGCTCCAATCAAAAGACACAGACTGGCAAACTGGATAAGGAGTCAGGACCCATCAGTGTGCTGTATTCAGGAAACCCATCTCACGTGCAGAGACACACATAGACTCAAAATAAAGGGATGGAGGAAGATCTATCAAGCAACTGGAAAACAAAAAAAGGCAGGGGTTGCAATCCTAGTCTCTGATAAAATAGACTTTAAACCAACAAAGATCAAAAGAGACAAAGAAGGCCATTACATAATGGTAAAGGGATCAATTCAACAAGAAGAGCTAACTATCCTAAATATATATGCACCCAACACAGGAGCACCCAGATTCATAAAGCAAGTCCTGAGTGACCTACAAAGGGACTTAAACTCCCACACAATAATAATGGGAGATTTTAACACCCCACTGTCAGCATTAGACAGATCAACGAGACAGAAAGTTAACAAGGATATCCAGGAATTGAACTCAGCTCTACATAAAGTGGACCTAATAGACATCTACAGAACTCTCCACCCCAAGTCAACAGAATATACATTTTTTTCAGCACCACACCACACCTATTCCAAAATTGACCACATAGTTGGAAGTAAAGCTCTCCTCAGCAAATGTAAAAGAACAGAAATTATAACAAACTGTCTCTCAGACCACAGTGCAATCAAACTAGAACTCAGGATTAAGAAACTCACTCAAAACCGCTCTACTACATGGAAACTGAACAACCTGCTCCTGAATGACTATTGGGTACATAATGAAATGAAGGCAGAAATAAAGATGTTCTTTGAAACCAACGAGAACAAAGACACAACATACCAGAATCTCTGGGACACATTCAAAGCAGTGTGTAGAGGGAAATTTATAGCACTAAATTCCCACAAGAGAAAGCAGGAAAGATCCAAAATTGACTCCCTAACATCACAATTAAAAGAACTAGAAAAGCAAGAGCAAACACATTCAAAAGCTAGCAGAAGGCTAGAAATAACTAAAATCAGAGCAGAACTGAAGGAAATAGAGACACAAAAAACCCTTCAAAAAATTAATGAATCCAGGAGCTGGTTTTTTGAAAAGATCAACAAAATTGATGGACCGCTAGCAAGACTAATAAAGAAGAAAAGAGAGAAGAATCAAATAGATGCAATAAAAAACGAAAAAGGGGATATCACCACCGATCCCACAGAAATACAATCTACCATCAGAGAATACTACAAACACCTCTATGCAAATAAACTAGAAAATCTAGAAGAAATGGACAAATTCCTCGACAAATACACCCTCCCAAGACTAAACCAGGAAGAAGTTGAATCTCTAATAGACCAATAACAGGTTCTGAAATTGTGGCAATAATCAATAGCTTACCAACCAAAAAGAGTCCAGGACCTGATGGATTCACAGCTGAATTCTACCAGAGGTACAAGGAGGAACTGGTACCATTCCTTCTGAAACTATTCCAATTGATAGAAAAAGAGGGAATCCTCCCTAACACATTTTATGAAGCCAGCATCGTCCTGATACCAAACCTGGCAGAGACATAACCAAAAAAGAGAATTTCAGGCCAATATCCTTGATGAACATTGATGCAAAAATCCTCAATAAAATACTGGCAAACCGAATCCAGCAGCACATCAAAAAGCTTATCCACCATGATCAAGTGGGCTTCATCCCTGGGATGCAAGGCTGGTTCAACATACGCAAATCAATAAATGTAATCCAGCATATAAACAGAACCAAAGACAAAAACCACATGATTATCTCAATAGATGCAGAAAAGGCCTTTGACAAAATTCAACAACACTTCATGCTAAAAACTCTCAATAAATTAGGTATTGATGGGACGTATCTCAAAATAATAAGAGCTATCTACGACAAACCCACAGCCAATATCATACTGAATGGGCAAAAACTGGAAGCATTCCCTCTGAAAACTGGCACAAGACAGGGATGCCCTCTCTCACCGCTCCTATTCAACATAGTGCTGGAAGTTCTGGCCAGAGCAATCAGGCAGGAGAAGGAAATAAAAGGTATTCAATTAGGAAAAGAGGAAGTCAAATTGTCCCTGTTTGCAGATGACATGATTGTATATCTAGAAAACCCCATTGTCTCAGCCCAAAATCTCCTTAAGCTGATTAGCAACTTCAGCGAAGTCTCAGGATACAAAATTAATGTACAAAAATCACAAGCATTCTTGTACACCAATAACAGACAAACAGAGAGCCAAATCATGAGTGAACTCCCATTCACAATTGCTTCAAAGAGAATAAAATACCTAGGAATCCAACTTACAAGGGATGTGAAGGACCTCTTCAAGGAGAACTACAAACCACTGCTCAATGAAATAAAAGAGGATACAAACAAATGGAAGAACATTCCATGCTCATGGGTTGGAAGAATCAATATCGTGAAAATGGCCATACTGCCCAAGGTAATTTATAGATTCAATGCCATCCCCATCAAGCTACCAATGACTTTCTTCACAGAATTGGAAAAAACTAAAGTTCATATGGAACCAAAAAAGAGCCCGCATCGCCAAGTCAATCCTAAGCCAAAAGAACAAAGCTGGAGGCATCACGCTACCTGACTTTAAACTATACTACAAGGCTGCAGTAACCAAAACAGCATGGTACTGGTACCACAACAGAGACATAGATCAATGGAACAGAACAGAGCCCTCAGAAATGATGCCGCATAGCTACAACTATCTGATCTTTGACAAACCTGACAAAAACAAGAAATGGGGAAAGGATTCCCTATTTAATAAATGGTGCTGGGAAAACTGGCTAGCCATATGTAGAAAGCTGCAACTGGATCCCTTCCTTACACCTTATACAAAAATTAATTCAAGATGGATTAAAGACTTAAATGTTAGACCTAAAACCATTAAAATCCTACAAGAAAACCTAGGCAATACCATTCAGGACATAGGCATGGGCAAGGACTTCATGTCTAAAACACCAAAAGCAATGGCAACAAAAGCCAAAATCGACAAATGGGATCTCATTAAACTAAAGAGCTTCTGCACAGCAAAAGAAACTATCATCAGAATAACAGGCAACCTACAGAATGGGAGAAAATTTTTGCAACCTACTCATCTGACAAAGGGCTAATATCCAGAATCTACACTGAACTCAAACAAATTTACAAGAAAAAAACAAACAACCCCATCAAAAAGTGGGCAGAGGACATGAACAAACACTTCTCAAAAGAAGACATTTATGCAGCCAGAAAACACATGAAGAAATGCTCATCATCACTGGCCATCAGAGAAATGCAAATCAAAACCACAGTGAGATACCATCTCACACCAGTTAGAATGGCCATCATTAAAAAATCAGGAAACAACAGGTGCTGGAGAGGATGTGGAGAAATAGGAACACTTTTACACTGTTGGTGGGACTGTAAACTAGTTCAACCATTGTGGAAGTCAGTGTGGCGATTCCTCAGGGATCTCGAACTAGAAATACCATTTGACCCAGCCATCCCATTACTGGGTATATACCCAAAGGACTATAAATCATGCTGCTATAAAGACACATGCACACGTATGTTTATTGCGGCACTATTCACAATAGCAAAGAGTTGGAACCAACCCAAATGTCCAACAACGATAGACTGGATTAAGAAAATGTGGCACATATACACCATGGAATACTATGCAGCCATAAAAAATGATGAGTTCGTGTCCTTTGTAGGGACATGGATGAAACTGGAAAACATCATTCTCAGTAAACTATCGCAAGGACAAAAAACCAAACACCGCATGTTCTCTCTCATAGGTGGGAATTGAACAATGAGAACTCATGGATACAGGAAGGGGAACATCACACTCCGGGGACTGTTGTGGGGTGGGGGGACGGGGGAGGGACAGCATTAGGAGATACACCTAATGCTAAATGACGAGTTAATGGGTGCAGGAAATCAACATGGCACATGGATACATATGTAACAAACCTGCACATTGTGCACATGTACCCTAAAAGCCTAAAGTATAAAAAAATAAAAAATAAATAAATAAATAAATAAAAAAAAAAAAAAAAAAAAGGATCTGATTCTTGTATGTTGGTTGGCTGATTGGGTTACAAACATGACAAAGCATCAAGGAAAATATAGATCAGCTTTGTGAAGCCCACTTTTAAGCAAATAACTGGTGATTTACCACTCTCGTTTATAACTGTAAAAGCCAAATTAGACCAATGTTTAAATTGTCTGGTCTGGAAAAGTTTATAGTGAGTAATAGGCAATATTTGTTTATGTTGACTCCTGTGTAACTACATGGAACACCTTTTGAGATGTAGGTTTTATAGTCAAATTGTGTGACAAAAACTAAGAAAACTAATAGATGAGTTTTATTTTTTTCTGTAGCTGCTTGTCCCCACATGCCAATAATAAAGCAGGTAGACACACTAGCCTATTGAATACATTCAATGAAAACAAAACCAAACTTAAGAAAAGGTGGGAGGGGGACGTGGTTTACAACCATTTGAGGTCTTATTAGTTTATTCCCACCTCTTAGTTAAGTTTTCAACAATACAGCATGGAGAGGTTGGGCTTCAAAGGCTTTAGCAATATGGCTGGCTTGGATCTAATTATCCTTCTTAACAAAGTAAACCTTTTATTCTATTAGCAACTTTTCCACCCTCTCTTCCCACGTCTTGCACACACTATCCCTGAATATGCTAAGTACAAAGTGCCTGCCTGCGATTTTTTCCCCACTTTACTTCTCCAAAGGATCTTTCCCCAACTCTAGCCCCCTGTCACCTCCCCACCCCACTGCACACACCCCTTACATTCTAATGCCTAAGTGTGTGAGGTCGGGAGGACTTGTAGAACCTTAGAATGCCAGAGATGGTAGGGGTCTTAGAGACCATGTAGTCCAGCCCGCTACCTTTACAATCAGGAGGACAAAGGCCCAGAGAGGGGAAAAGGTGCCCCAGGGCACTCATGTCTTCTAGCTTTTATTCCAGTTCTCATTCCACTCCATTCAGATGCCTCTTACTACATTTAAATTCTAATTCATTTTCTTCAATCCGCCAGACCGCATTAAGCAAATTTTCAGAATAATGGGTACTGAATGAACTAAGCTTTAAAATGAGAACTGTTTGTGAGAAGTAAAATATGTAAACCAAAATGAACGGGAAACATTCTTGTGATAACTGTAAAACAAGAAGCTCCCTGACACATCCCCTAAACCTTTAATTTGGCATCCAGTATATGGGCTTCAGGATTTTGTTTCAGAGGGATATTTAATTTCTTTAAATGGTTCTTTCACCACACTCAGCATGGTTTAGGCCAATAGGATCTAGAAGCTCTGTTCTACTTTCTGGATCTCAGTATCCAGTGACAAAGATGGAATCATTCAGCCTTCCTTAGACCAGGCAAGTTTATGCACCGAGTACTTTCAAATCCTCTATTTCAAATGAGAAATGATGATATATTCACAAGAAAACAAAATAGAAAGCTCTGTGTTAGTATAGTGGTCTCTATCAGAATAAGGGTGATTGTTCTTGAGATGTACCACATGGACCATGAACGGTTTACGTATTTCCGAAGAAATCAAAGACAGCAAAATGATTTTTTTTTTTTTTTGAGACAAGGTCTCGCTGTGTCACCCAGGCTGGAATGCAATGGAGTGATCTTGGCTCACTGCAGCCTTGACCTGGGCTCAAGCAATCCTCCCACCTCAGCCTCCCAAGTAGTGCGACTGACTACAGGAGTGCATCACCATGCCTGGCTAATTTTGTTTATTTTTTGTAGAGACGATGTCTCACTATGTTGGCCAGGCTGATCTTGAACTCCTGGGCTCAAGTGATCCTCTAGCCTCAGCTTCCCAAAGTGCTGGGATTACAGAAGTTAGCCAGTATTCCCGGTCCTAAAATGATTTTAATATGCTAGCACTTGGGAGCATGGATCCATCTCTAAACTTGGACAAATTACTTCACCTCTCTGAATCTTCTCTCACACAGTGATCAAGATTTATTGAACACCTATTGTGTTTCAGGAACTATGGCCAGTCACTTTTCATTACTCCTGTGTTACAGATGAGAAAATAGGTTTGAAATACTTTTGAACCTCAGTGTCTCACAACTAACTGGAAGAGGCAAATGTTTTTCTTCCCATTGAACAAGCCTGCAACTCTTCCTTGAACTATGATTTAACCCCAGCCTTTTGTGAACAATTTAGAGTACCTTATTTTGTTATTTTGCATATCAGCTCTCACGTCTGTTTTTACTTTAAGCAAGACTTAAATAAAACAGAATACTCCCTGATATGATTTGGATCTGTGTCCCCACCAAATCTCATGTTGAATTGTAATCCCCAGCGCTGGAGGTGAGGGCCTGGTGAGAGGTGATTGGATCATGCAGGTGGATTTCCTTTCTTTTTTTAAATTTATTTATCTTTAAGTTCTGAGATAAATGTGCAGAACGTGCAGGTTTGTTACATAGGTATACATGTGCCATGGTGGTTTGCCGCACCTACTGACCTGTCCTCTAAGATCCCTCCCCTCACCCCCCAATCCCTACAGGCCCTGGTGTGTGTTGTTCCCCTCCTTGTGTCCATGTGTTCTCATTCTTCAATTCCCACTTATGAGTGACAACATGCAGTGTTTGGTTGCCTGTTCCTGTGTTAGTTTGCTGAGGATGATGGCTTTCACCTTCATCCATGTCCCTGCAAAGGACATCCTCTCATTCCTTTTTATGGCTGCATAGTATTCCATGGTGTATATGTACCACATTTTCTTTATCCATTCTATCATTGATGAGCATTTGGGTTGGTTCCATGACTTTGCTATTGTAAATAGTGCTGCAATAAACATACATGTGCATGTGTCTTTATAGTAGAATGATTTAATTCCTTTGGGTATGTACCCAGTAATGGGGTTGCTGAGTCAAATGGCAATTCTGGTTCTAGATCCTTGAGGAATCGCCATACTGTCTTCCACAATGGTTGAACTAATTTACATTCCCACCAACAGTGTAAAAGCATTCCTATTTCTCCACAGCCTTGCCAGCATCTATTGTTTCTTGACTTTTTAATAACTGCCATTCTAACTGGTGTGAGATGGTATCTCATTGTGGTTTTGATTTGCATTTCTCTAGTGATCAGTATTGTTGAACTTCTTTTCATATGTTTGTTGGCCTCATAAATGTCTTTTTTTGAGAAGTGTCTGTTCGTATCCTTTGCCCACTTTTTGATGTGGTTGTTTTCTTCTTGTAAATTCATTTAAGTTCCTCGGAAATTCTGGATATTAGACCTTTGTCAGATGGATAGATTGCAAAAATTTTCTCCCCCTCTGTAGGTTGCCTGTTCACTCTGATGCTAGTTTCTTTTGCTGTGCAGAAGCTCTTTAGTTTAATTAGATCCCACTTGTCAATTTTGGCTTTTGTTTCAACTGCTTTTGGAGTTTTTGTTATGAAGTCTTTGCTCATGCCTATGTCTTGAATGGTATTGCCTAGGTTTTCTTCTAGCGTTTTTATGGTTTTGGGTTTTACATTTAAGTTTTTAATCCATCTTGGGTTAATTTTTGTAACAGGTGTAAGGAAGGGGTCCAGTTTCAGTTTTCTGCCTATGGCTAGCTAGTTTTACCAGCACCATTTATTGAATAGGAGATTTCCTTTCCCCATTGCTTGTTTTTGTCAGGTTTGTCAAAGATCAGTCGGTTGTAGATGTGCAGTGTTATTTCTGAGGTCTCTGTTATGTTCCATTGGTCTATATGTCTGTTTTGGTACCAGTACCATGCTGTTTTGGTTACTGTAGTCTTGTAGCATAGTTTGAAGTCAGGTAGTGTGATATCTCCAGCTTTGTTCTTTTTGCTTAGGATTGTGTTTTCTATCCCAGGTCTTCCTTGACTCCATATGAAATTTAAAGTAGTTTTTTTCTAATTCTGTGAAGAAAGGTAATTGTAGTTTGATGGGAATAGCATTGAATCTGTAAGTTACTTTGGGCTGTATAGCCATTTTCACGATATTGATTCTTCCATTCCATGAGCATGGAATGTTTTTCCATTTGTTTGTGTCCTCTCTCATTTCCTTGAGCACAGGTTTGTAGTTCTCCTTGAAGAGGTCCTTCACATCCCTTGTTAGCTGTATTCCCAGGTATTTTGTTCTCTTCGTAGCAATTGTGAATGGGAGGTCATTCATGATTTGGCTCTCTGCTTGTCAATTATTTGTATAAAGGACTGCTTGTGATTTTTGCACATTGATTTTGTAACCTGAGACTTTGCTGAAGTTGCTTATCAGCTCAAGGAGTTATTGCGCTGAGACAATGGGGTTTTCTAAATATACAATCATGTTGTCTACAAACAGAGACAATTTGACTTCCTCTCTTCCTATGTGAATACACTTTATTTCTTTCTCTTGCCTGATTGCCCTGGTCAGAACTTCCAATACTATGTTGAATAGGAGTGGTGAGAGAGGGCATCCTTGTCTTGCACCAGTTTTCAAAGGGAATGCTTCCAGCTTTTGCCCATTCAATATGATATTGGCTGTGGGTTTGTCATGAATAAGCTCTTACTATTTTGAGATATGTTCCATTAACACCTAGTTTATTGAGAGTTTTTAACATGAAGGGATGTTGAATTTTATCAAAGGCCTTTTCTGCATCTATTGAGATAATCATGTGGTATCTGTCTTTGGTTCTGTTTATCTGAGGGATCACATTTATTGATTTGCATATGTTGAACAACCCCTGCATCCCAGGGATAAAGCCAACTTGATCATGGAAGATAAGTTTTTTGATGTGCTGCTGGATTTGATTTGCCAGTATTTTATTTAGGATTTTCACACTGATGTTCATCAGGGATACTGGCCTGAAGTTTTCTTTTTGGTTGAGTCTCTGCCTGGTTTTGGTATCAGGATGATGCTGGCTTCATAAAATGAGTTAGGGAGGAGTCACTCCTTTTCAGTTGTTTGGAATGGTTTCAGAAGTAATAGTACCAACTCCTCTTTGTACCTGTGGTAGAATTCAGATCTGAATCTGTCTGGTCCTGGGCTTTTTTTGGTTGGTAGGCTATTAATGACTGCCTCAGTTTCAGAACTTGTTATTGGTCTATTCAGGGATTCGACTTCTTCCTGGTTTAGTGTTGGGAGGGTGTATGTGTCCAGGAATTTATCCATTTCTTCTAGATTTTCTAGTTTATTTGCATAGAGGTGTTTATAGTATTCTCTGATGGTAGTTTGTACTTCTTTGGGGTCAGTGATGATATCCATTTTATCATTTTTTATTGTATCTATTTGATTCTTCTCTGTTTTCTTATTAGTCTAGCTAGCAGCCTATTTATTTTGTTAATTTTTTCAGAAAACCAACTCCTGGATTCATTGATTTTCTGGAGGGTTTTTCATGTCTCTGTCTCTTTCTATTCTGTTCTGATCTTAGTTATTTCTTGTCTTCTGTTAGCTTTCAGATGAGTTTGCTTTTGCCTCTCTAGCTCTTTTATTTGTGATGTTAGTGTGTTTATTTGAGATCTTTCTAGCTTTCTGATATATGCATTTAGTCCTATAAATTTCCCTCTTAACTCTGCTTTAGGTGTGTCCAGGAGGTTCTGATACATTGTCTCTTGGTTCTCATTTGTTTCAAAGAACTTTTTGATTTCTGCCTTAATTTCATTATTTACCCAGGAGTCATTCAGGAGCAGGCTGTTCAATTTCCATGTAATTGTGTGGTTTTGAGTGAGTTTCTTAATCTCGAGTTCTAATTATTTGTACTGTGATGTGAGAGACTGTTATGATTTCTGTTCTTTTGCATTTGCTGAGGAGTGTTTTACTTCCAATTATGTTGTTGATAAGTGCCATGTGGCAGTGAGAAAAATGCATATTCTGTTGATTTGGGGTGGAGAATTGTGTAGCTGTCTATTAGGGGTGTGGAGAATTCTTTTTTTTTTTTTTTTTTTTTGAGGCGGAGTCTCGCTCTGCCGCCCAGGCTGGAGTGCAGTGGCACGATCTCGGCTCACTGCAAGCTCCGCCTCCCGGGTTCACGCCATTCTCCTGCCTCAGCCTCTCCGAGTAGCTGGGACTACAGGCGCCCGCCACCACGCCCGGCTGATTTTTTTATATTTTTAGTAGAGACAGGGTTTCACCGTGGTCTCGATCTCCTGACCTCGTGATCCGCCCGCCTCGGCCTCCCAAAGTGCTGGGATTACAAGCGTGAGCCACCGCGCCCGGCCAGGGGTGTGGAGAATTCTGTAGCTGTCTATTAGGTCCACTTGATTCAGAGCTGAGTTCAAGTCCTGAATATCCTTGCTAATTTTGTGCCTTGTCAATATGTCTAATATTGATAGTGGGGTGTTAAAGTCTCCTACTATTATTGTGTGGGAGTCTAAGTCTCTTTGTAGGTCTCTAAGAACTTGTTTTATGAATCTGGGTGCTCCTGTATTGGGTGCATATATATTTAGAATAGTTAGCTCTTCTTGTTGAATTGTTCCCTTTACCAGTATGTAAGCCCTTGTCTTTTTTGATTTTTATTGGTTTAAAGTTTGTTTTGTCAGAGACTAGGATGGCAATCCTTGTTGTTTTTTGCTTTCCATTTGATTGGTAAATTTTTCTCCATCCCTTTATTTTGAGCCTATGTGCGTCTTTGCATGTGAGATGGGTCTCCTGAATACAGCACACCAATGGGTCTTGACTCTTTATCCAATTTGCCAGTCTGTGTCTTTTAATTGGGGCATTTGGCCCATTTACATTTAAGGTTAGTATTGTTATATGAGAATTTGATCCTGTCATCATGATGCTATCTGGTTATTTTGCACACTAGTTGATGGAGTTTTTCATAATGTCACTGGTCTTTATATTTTGGTGTGTTTTTGCAGTGGCTGTTACCTGTTTTTCTTTTTCTTTTTTTTTTTTTGAGACGGAGTCTCGCTCTGTCACCCAGGCTGGAGTGCAGTGGCGCGATCTCGGCTCACTGCAAGCTCCGCCTCCTGGGTTCACACCATTCTCCTGCCTCAGCCTCCTGAGTAGCTGGGACTACAGGCACCCGCCACCATGCCCGGCTAATTTTTTTGTATTTTTAGTAGAGATGGAGTTTCACCATGTTAGCCAGGATGGTCTCGATCTCCTGACCTCGTGATCCGTCCGCTTTAGCCTCCCAAAGTGCTGAGATTACAGGCGTGAGCCACTGCGCCCTGCCAGTTTTTTCATTTCCATATTTAGTGCTTCTTTCAGAAGCTCTTGCAAGGCAGGTGTCGTGGTAATGAAATTCCTCAGCATTTGCTTGTCTGTAAAGGAATTTATTTCTCCTTTGCTCATGAAGCTTAGTTTGGCTGGATATGAAATTCTGGTCTGAAAATTCTTTTCTTTAAGAATGTTGAATATTGGCCCCAACTCTCTTCTGGCTTGTAGAGTTTATGCTGAGAGGTTTGGTGTTAGTCTGATGGGCTTCCCTTTGTAGGTTACCCGACCTTTCTCTCTGGCTGCCCTTAACACTTTTTCCTTCATTTCGACCTTGGAGAATCTAATGATTATGTGTCTCGGGGTTGATCTTCTCATGGAATATCTTAGTAGTGTTTCCTGAATTTGAATGTTGGCTTGTCTTGCTAGGTTGGGGAAGTTCTCCTAGATCGTATCTTGAAGTGTGTTTTCCAGCTTGTTTCCATTCTCATCTCCTTCAGGTACTCCAATCAATTTTAGGCTCAGTCTTTTTATGAAGTCCCATATTTCTTGGAGGCTTTGTTCATTCCTTTTTTATTCTTTTTTTTTCTCTGATCTTGTCTGCATGCCTTATTTCAGCAAAGTTGTCTTCAAACTCTGATATCCTTTCTTCCACTTGGTCGATTTGGCTATTGATATTTGTGTATGCTTCACAAAGTTCTTGTACAGTGTTTTTCAGCTCCATCAGCTCACTTATGTTCCTCTCTAAACTGGTTATTCTAGTTAGCAGCTCCTCTAACCTTTTAATAAGGTTTTTAGCTTCTTTGCATTGGGTTAGAACATGCTCCCTTAGCTCAGCAGAGTTTTTGTTACCCATCTTCTGAAGTCTACTTCTGTCAGTTCATCCATCTCTTCCTCTGTCCAGTTCTGCACCGTTCCTGGAGAGGCGCAATTATTTGGAGGAGAAGAGGCACTCTGGCCTTTTGGGTTTAAAGCATCTTTTTGTTGATTCTTTCTCATCTTCATGAGTTTGTCTATCTCTGAGGCTGTTGACCCTTGGATGGTGTTTTTGTGGAGAATTTTTTTGTTGTTGATGATGCTATTGTTGTTGCTTTCTGTTTGTTTTTCTTTTGATGGTCAGGTACCTGTTTTGTAGGGCTGCTGTGGTTTGCTGTGGGTTCACGTCCTATTCATCTGGTTTGCTCCCATGCCTGGAGATGTCTCTCAAGGAGGCTGGAGAACAGTAAAGATGGGTGCCTGCTTCTTCTTCTGGGACCTCTAACCTTCAGGGGAACCAACCTGATGCCAGTAGGATCGCTCCTGTATAGGGTATCTGACAACCCCTGTTGGAAGGTCTAACCCAGTTGGGAGGCTCAGGGAACAGGACCAATTTAACGAAGCACTTTGACTGTTCCTTGGTGGAGGGGGTGTACTTTGATGAGGGTAAACCCACTCATCTGGGCTGGCCGGATTCCTCAGAACTACCAGGAGGAAAGGCTAAGTCTGCTGGTCTACAGAGACTGTGGCCACCCCTCCCACTAGGGGCTCAGGCCCAGGGAGATCCAGGTTCTGTCCCTGAGCCTCTGGCTGGAGTTGTTGGAGTTCCTGCAGGGAAGCCCCACCCAGTGAGGAAGGATGGCTCAGGGTCAGGACTGAAGAGGCGCTCTGGCCACAGTCTGCCGCTGCCAGTGTGTTGGGCTATGGGGGAAACCTCTTGGGACCAAGCCATCCAGCCTCCCTGGCTCCAGCAGGGGAAAAGCGTGGCCTGGAGCTATAGAGATAGAAGCCTCCCTTCCCCCACCCAGGGAGGTTAGCGTGTTAGGCAGTTATGAGTCGCAGTGCTGGCTGCTGCCCCTCCCACAAGGAGCTCAAATGGCTTATACAGCAGGCAGTCGCAGCTGTGGCGCTTGTCGCCCCTCCCCCTGGGAGCTCTGCAGGCTTAAGCAGATTCCAGCTGAGAGTCTGTTGAGAATCTGTGTGGCTCAGGGGTTGGGACTGTGGGCCCCAGTGGCGTGGGTTCACGAATGGGATCTTCTGATCCATGGGTTCCACAGTTCCATGGAAAAAGCACGGTTTCCCTGCCTGGGTAGTGCACTCACCACCTCCCTTGGCTGGGGGGTGGGGGCTCCCCTGCCCCGTGTGGCTCTCAGGTGGGCCGCTGCACCACACTGCTCTTCCTTTCTTTCCATGGATCACATCAGCTGCCTAGTCAGTTCCGATGAGAGAACCTGGATACCTTGGTTGCCTGTGAAGGATTCACACGCTAATTATGGTTCTTTTCGATGAGAGCCTCTGATCGCCTCTGTTTCTAGTTGGCCATCTTGGCCCTGCCCCCGGTGGATTTCTCATGAATAGTTTAGCACCATCCCCTTGGTGCTGTTCTCATGATAGCGAGTTCTCATGAGACCTGGTCATTTAAAAGTGTGTAGCACCTCCCCACCTTCTCTTGCTCCTGCTTCTGCTCCTGCCATGTGAGACACCTGCTCCCTCTTTGCCTTCTGCCATGATTGGCAGCATCCTGAGCTTGCAGAACTGTAAGCCAATTAAAACGCTTTTCTTTTTAAATTACCCAGTCTCAGGTATTTATTTATAGCCTTTATAGCAGTGTGAGAACAGACTATTACATTCCCTTCTTGATGTTTTCAAGGCACTGGGTCTGAAAACCCCAGTCTGAATACTTTAAAATATGTTTTAATATAGTAAAACTCATTTTTAATGCAGTGGCTTCCACGCAAATTCAATTAGTCACCAATTGAGAACCCTAAAGGTTGAAGTATTCTGAACTAAGTTTATTGTTCATTGTTCCACCTGACAAAATTTAGGCAACAATTGAGCAAAGCCTTAAAATATAACTAGAACATGGACATGTAGAGGTTAAGGAGGAGGGCATCTCAGGCAGAGGAAACAGCAAATACAAACACAAGTAGGCAACAAAGAACATAACTCAGAATAGGATAGTTCCAGAAAATCCCATGCTCTACACTTGTGCACAAAGATTATAGTCCCATTTAAGCCAATGGTTTCTGTAATGCATTTAAATGGTGTGGTAGGCAGAATAATAGTCCCCCAAAGATTTCTAAGTCCTAATACCCAGCATCTGTGAATATGTTACCTTATATGGCAAATGATAATTAAGGTTGCTAATTAACTGGACTTGCAATGGGAGGGATTCTCCTGGTTTATCTAGATGGGTCCAATGTGATCACAAGGATCCTTAAAAGTGGAAAAGGGAGTGTATTACTCCGTTCTCCCACTGCTATAAAGAAAAACCTGAAACTGGGTTTTTCTTTACAATGTAGTATAATTTATAAAGAAAATTTATAAAGAAAAGAGGTTTAATTGGCTCACAGATCAGCATGCTGTACAGGAAGCATGGCTGGGGAGACCTCAGGAAACTTTCAATCATAGTGGAAGGCAAAAGGGAAGCAGGCACATGTTAACATGGACTGGAGGAGGAGGAGGAAGAGAGTTAAGGGGTGGGGACGGTGCTACACACTTTTAAACAACCAGATATCCTGAGAACTCACTATCATGAGAACAGCAAGGGAAAAATTCACCCCGATCATCTAATCCCCTCCCACCAGGCCCCTCCTCCAACATTGGGGATTACAATTGGACGTGAGATTTGGTCAGGGACTCAAATTCACACCATATTAGGGAGGTAGGAGAGTAACAGGAAGATGTGATTAGGAAAGAAAGGCTCAGAGAGTTTCAACGTTGTTGGCTTTGAAGAGGAAGAGGACCATGGGCAAGGAATGCGAGTGGCCTCTAGAAGCTGGAAAGGGCAAGGAAAAAAAATCCTCATCTAGAGCCTCCAAAAAGGAACACAGTTCTGCTGACATCTTGACTTTAGCTCTATCTGTGTCATAATTCTGCCCTACAGAATGGTAAGACAGTAAATGGGCATTGTTTGAAGCCACTATGTTAGTGGTGATTTGTTACAGCAGCAATAGGAAACTAATATAAATGGTTATTTGTGTGGTTACTTGATTAATGTCTTGCTACCCTGCTAGATATGTAAACTCCTTAAGTGCAAGAGCCCTTTTTTTGCTCACTTTAATATCTTCAGCATCTGACACAGAAAAAGTATGGTATAAATGTTTGATAAATTTGTGACTGAATGGCTTACCAGTCATATCCTACATGAGAACATTATGGCAACATCAATACCATCAAAGTCAGATTCTGTGTCCTTGTATATGTATGTATGCCTGTTTCTGTCTTTTTTGCATGGACTCTTTTTCTCCTTCCCCTTCTCCCTTACTTCTGTCCCTATTTCTTAATTGGTCATAACAAAGAACTGAAGTACACCTTGTAATTACCTATTATCTTCATGGAATAAAGTCTTACATTTAATGTTCATGGTTTTTAAAAATAAATAAGTAATGTAGTTTATTGCAATGAAAAAAAGCATTATACTCAAGAGCCCCTTCATTTACTAACTATAATTTATGTCAGTGTGTGAGTGATCCTTGATAGAAGTTTCTCGTCACTGGCTTAGGATGATGTATAGAACCCACAAGTAGAAATATCCTACAGAAGCTGTCCCTTTGTGCCTGCTGGTGGGAAGTTGTTCCCTGATTGCATGGCCCACATTCTTCTGAGAAGAAATTGTTTGACATTGTCTGCTCAAAATAAAGTGGATTCCTCTAACACTTAGGACCAGAGATACTCAGTATTTTCCCTGGCCTTATCCTCTGGCTGCTGAGTTTGGGTATAAAAATGTTTGAAGTTTGAACAGAGTGCACTGGAATTGCATGGAAGGCATAGGGCCTGTTCACCTACAAATCTCAACGTGTTCCATAAAATGGAATGGCCTGAAGCAAGGTAAAACTTTTGATGGAAAAGTTATTGAAGTTTCTAGAGTTCAAGAACATTTAGAGAAAATTTCATTTTTGAATACAAAAGGCCCTTAGAGATCACCTAGTCCAGTGTTTCTCAAAAATTAATGTATGAAGGAGTCACCTGAGAAGCGTATTACACTTTAGATTCTGATTTAGTAGGTCTGGTGTAAGGCCCAAGAATGTGCACTTCTAAAAGTTCCCAGGTGAGGTTGATGCTGTTGGCCCAGGCACCACCCTTCAAGGAGCAAGGGGAGAGTAGATGTAAGGCAGTCAGAGAAAAGGTATCTGCATTCTGCACAGGAACCAGAAAGTGGGAGTTCATAGAACCAGAACCTCAAGGATGTCTCAGCTTTCTTATGGACAGATGGAGAGCCTAGGTCTCTCACGAGTTTGGGTCCCTAGATCTAGTTGCTGCTACGGGGAAGGTGTGTCTGATCTTCTCTAGTGGTGTGGGGTCAAGGAAAATCAGGAAAGTATGTGTATTGGGGTAATGAACTCTAGCTACCACAAGAGACAAAGCTCAAAAGCTTAGCAAAAGTAGTTGTCTAGCCTCCCTGCTGTACACACACACACACACACACACACACACACACACACCACACACACACGAAAACATTATTAGATAAGTAGAAAAAAGTCTGCAAAGATATATGCCAGGATGTCGAAGATGATAAGAAGTGAAGATACGGTGTTTTTTGTTTTCTTCTTTTTGCTTATCTTTATTTTCTAGAATTCTTTTCCCCAAATACCAATGGGATTTTATTTGGGATAAGATACATTGATTCTACATGTCATGTGAAAAAATTTAAAAGTTAAAAACGCATCCAGACAACCTTTAGAAATAATAGCAATGAGAGGTAACTAACTGTTATAGACATTAAAATTCTGGGCCGGCACGGTGGCTCACACCCATAATCCCAGCACTTTGGGAGGCCGAGGTAGGCGGATCATGATGTCAGGAGATCGAGACCATCCTGGCTAACACAGTGAAACCCTGTCTCTACTAAAAAAAAAACATACAAAAAAATTAGCCAGGCGTGGTGGCGGGCGCCTGTAGTCCCAGCTACTCGGGAGGCTGAGGGGGGAGAATGGTGTGAACCCGGGTGGCGGAGCTTGCAGTGAGCCGAGATCGCGCCACTGCACTCCAGCCTGGGTGACAGAGCGAGACTCCATCTCAAAAAAAAAAAAAAAATTCTGAAGTCTCAGTAATTTAAAAGTATTATACTAGTGCATGAATAGAGGGATCGATGAAATGCAATAGAAAATTTTAAAATAGACACAAGCACATACAGGAATTTGGTGTATTTTGAATATGTCATTTTAAGTTAATAAGAAATTTCTATGAAGAAAGAAAAATAAAAGTTGAATTTCTACCTAATAATTTGCATCAAAATAAAATCTGATGGATGAAATATTGATATATTAAAAATGGAATAATTCAAAGTACTAGGAGAAATGAAAACAAAACAAGACAAACAACCAGAAGTTGCAGTGTCAGTATCCTGAGCATCACATCAAGAGTTTCTTCCTAGATTCTTAATTTAAATATGGTACTTTTTGGCCTCCCCCATAACTCTCTGGGAACTTGAGACAGAAAGTTCAAACAAACTCTAACAATTATGTATGGGACAACTGACCACATCAGACAGAAGTGATTCTTATGCCTTGGTTTCATTCCACATCATGTTGATATGCCCTTATAGAGACAACCCAAACAGTAAATTGAATAAATTCCATGATTATGGTACTCAGTCCAAGTCTATCAAGTTCCATTTTTTAAGCTCAACTCTATTTATGTATTATTTTTTAACTTTTATTTTAGGTTCTGGGGTACACGTGCAGGTTTATTGTATAGGTAAATTGCATGCCATGGGGATTTGTTATACAGATTATTTTATTACCCAGGTAATAAGCATAGTACCCAATAGGTAGTGTTTCGATTCTCACCCTCCTCCCACCCTCCACTCTCAAATAGGTCCCAGTGGCTATTGTTTCCTTCTTTATGTCCATATGTACTCAAAGTTTAGCTCCCACTTACAAGTGAGAACATGTGGTATTTGGTTTTCTGTTCCTGCGTTAGTTTGCTTAGGATATTAGCCTCAAGCTCCATCCATGTTGCAGCAAAGGACATGATCTCATTCTTTTTTTTGTGGCTACATAGTATTCCATTGTGTATACGTACTACATTTTTAAAATCCTGTCTACCAATAATGGCATTTAAGTTGGCTCCATGTCTTTGCTATTGTGAATAGTGCAATGAACATACACATACCTGTGTCATTCTGATAGAACAATTTATATTCCTTTGAGTATATACCCAATTGTAGCATTGCTGGGTTGAATGGTTAATTCCATTTTATGTTATTTGAGAAATTTCTCAACTGCTTTCCATGATGGCCGAATGAATTTACATTCCCACACAGCAGTGTATAAGCGTTCCCTTTTCTCCACAACCTTGCCAGCAACTATTATTTTTTGAAGTTTTTTCTTTTGAGACAGAGTCTCACGCTGTTGCCCAGGCCAGAGTGCAGTGGCACAATCATGGCTTACTGCAGCCTCAACTTCCTGGGCTCATGTGATCCTCTGACCTCAGCCTCTCGAGTAGCTGGGACTACAGGAATGTGCCACCATGCCCAGCTAATTTAGTTTTTGTATTTTTTGTAGAGATGGGGTCTTGCCATGTTGCTCAGGCTGGTCTTCAACTCCTGGGCTCAAGTGGTCCTTCCACCTTGGCTTCCCAAGTGCTGAGATTACAGGAGTGAGCCACCACACCTGGTATTTTTGACTTTTTAATAATAGGCATTCTAACAGATGTGAGATGGTATATCATTGTGGTTTTGATTTGCATTTCTCTAATGATTAGTGATGTTCAGCCTTTTTTTCCATATGCTTGCTGGCCACATATATATCTTCTTTTGAAAAGTGTCTGTTCTTGTCCTTTGCCCACTTTTTAATGGGGTTGTTTTTTGCTTCTAAATTTGTTTATGTTCCTTATAGATTCTGGACATTAGACCTTTGTTAGATGTATAGTTTGCAAATATTTTCTCTTATCCTGTAGGTTATCTGTTTACTCTGTTGATGGTTTCTTCTAAGGAAACAACTTACCTCTTCTTGCTATGCAGAAGGTCTTTAGCTTAATTAGGACACTTTTATCAATTTTTGTTTTTGTTGCAATTGCGTTTGGCATCTTCTTCATGAAATCTTTGCCAGGTCCTATGTCCAGAATGGTATTTCATATGTTATCTTCCAGGGTTTTTATGATTTTAAGTTTTATATTTAAGTATTTAATCCATCTTGAGTTGATTTTTGTATATCGTGTAAGGAAGGGGTCCAGTTTCAATCTTCTGCATATGGCTAGCCAGTTATCCCACACCATTTATTGAGTAAGGAGCCTTTTCCTCATTGCTTGTTTTTGTCAGCTTTCTTGAAGATCAGATGGTTGTAGGCGTGCAACATTACTCCTAGGCTCTCTATTCTGTTCCATCGGTCTATGTGCCTGTTTTGTACCAGTAACATGCTGTTTTGGTTACTCTAGCCCTGTAGTATAGTTTGAAGTCAGGTAATGTAATACCTCCAGCTTTGTCCTTTTAGCTTAGGACTGCCTTGGCTATTTGGGTTCTTTTTTGTTCCATATGAATTTTAAAGCAGTTTTTTCTAATTCTGTGAAGAATTTCATTGGTAGTTTGATAGGAATAGCATTGAAGGTATAAATTGCTTTGCGCAGTATGGCCATTTTAATAATATTGATTCTTCCTATCCATGAGCACAGAAAGTTTTTCCATTTGTTTGTGTCGCCTCTGATTTCTTTTATTTATTTATTTATTTATTTTTTTATTGTACTTTAAGTTTTAGGGTACATGTGCACAACGTGCAGGTTTGTTACATATGTATCCATGTGCCATGTTGGTTTGCTGCACCCATTAACTCATCATTTAGCATTAAGTATATCTCCTAATGCTATCCCTCCCCCCTCCCCCCACCCCACAACAGTCCCCGGAGTGTGATGTTCCCCTTCCTGTGTCCATGTGTTCTCATCGTTCAATTCCCACCTATGAGTGAGAACATGCAGTGTTTGGTTTTTGTCCTTGTGATAGTTTACCGAGAATGATGTTTTCCACTTTCATCCATGTCCCTACAAAGGACATGAACTCATCATTTTTTATGACTGCATAGTATTCCATGGTGTATACGTGCCACATTTTCTTAATCCAGTCTATTCTTGTTGGACATTTGGGTTGGTTCCAAGTCTTTGCTATTGTGAATAGTGCCGCCATAAACATACGTGTGCATGTGTCTTTATAGCAGCATGATTTATAGTCCTTTGAGTATATACCCAGTAATGGGATGGCTGGGTCAAATGGTGTTTCTAGTTCTAGATCCCAGAGGAATCACCACACTGACTTCCACAATGGTTGAACTAGTTTACAGTCCCACCAACAGTGTAAAAGTGTTCCTATTTCTCCACATCCTCTCCAGCACCTGTTGTTTCCTGACTTTTTAATGATGGCCATTCTAACTGGTGTGAGATGGTATCTCATTGTGGTTTTGATTTGCATTTCTCTGATGGCCAGTGATGATGAGCATTTTTTCATGTGTTTTTTGGCTGCGGAAATGTCTTCTTTTGAGAAGTGTCTGTTCACGTCCTTTGCCCACTTTTTGATGGGGTTGTTTTTTTCTTCTAAATTTGTTTGAGTTCATTGTAGATTCTGGATATTAGCCCTTTGTCAGATGAGTAGCTTGAAAAAATTTTCTCCCATTTTGTAGGTTGCCTGTTCACTCTGATGGTAGTTTCTTTTGCTGTGCAGAAGCTCTTTAGTTTAATTAGATCCCATTCTTCAATTTTGGCTTTTGTCGCCATTGCTTTTGGTGTTTTAGATGTGAAGTCCTTGCCCATACCTATGTCCTGAATGGTATTGCCTAGGTTTTCTTCTAGGGTTTTTATGGTTTTAGGTCTAACATGTAAGTCCTTAATCCATCTTGAATTAATTTTTGTATAAGGTGTAAGGAAGGAATCCAGTTTCAGCTTTCTACATATGGCTAGCCAGTTTTCCCAGCACCATTTATTAAATAGGGAATCCTTTCCCCATTTCTTGTTTTTGTCAGGTTTGTCAAAGATCAGATAGTTGTAGATATGCGGCGTTATTTCTGAGGGCTTTGTTCTGTTCCATTGATCTCTGTTTTGGTACCAGTACCATGGTGTTTTGGTTACTGTAGCCTTGTAGTATAGTTTGAAGTCAGGTAGCGTGATGCCTCCAGAATTGTTCTTTTGGCTTAGGATTGACTTGGCAATGCGGGCTCTTTTTTGGTTCCATATGAACTTCAAAGTATTTTTTTCCAATTCTGTGAAGAAAGTCATCGGTAGCTTGATGGGGATGGCATTGAATCTATAAATTACCTTGGGCATTATGGCCATTTTCACAATATTGATTCTTCCAACCATGAGCATGGGATCTTCTTCCATTTGTTTGTATCCTCTTTTATTTCATTGAGCAGTGGTTTGTAGTTCTCCTTGAAGAGGTCCTTCACGTCCCTTGTAAGTTAGATTCCTAGGTATTTTATTCTCTTTGAAGCAATTGTGAATGGGAGTTCACTCATGATCTGGCTCTCTTTTTGTCTGTTATTGGTGTATAAGAATGCTTGTGATTTTTGTACATTGATTTTGTATCCTGAGACTTTGCTGAAGTTGCTTATCAGCTTAAGGAGATTTTGGGCTGAGACGATCGGGTTTTCTAGATATACAATCATGTCATCTGCAAACAGGGACAATTTGACTTCCTCTTTTCCTAATTGAATACCCTTTATTTCCTTCTCCTGCCTAACTGCCCTGGCCAGAACTTCCAACACTATGTTGAATAGGAGTGGTGAGAGAGGGCATCCTTGTCTTGTGCCAGTTTTCAAAGGGAATGCTTCCAGTTTTTGCCCATTCAGTATGATCTTGGCTGTGGGTTTGTCACAGATAGCTCCTATTATTTTGAGATACATCCCATCAATACCTAATTTATTGAGAGTTTTTAGCAAGTAGGGTTGTTGAATTTTGTCAAAGGCCTTTTCTGCATCTATTGAGGTAATCATGTGGTTTTTGTCTTTGGTTCAGTTTATATGCTGGATTACGTTTATTGATTTGTGTATGTTGAACCAGCCTTGCATCCCAGGGATGAAGCCCACTTGATCATGGTGGATAAGCTTTTTGATGTGCTGCTGGATTTGGTTTGCCAGTATTTTATTGAGGATTTTTGCATCAATGTTCATCAACGATATTGGTCTAAAATTCTCTCTTTTTTTTGTGTCTCTGCCCAGCTTTGGTATCAGGATGATGCTGGCCTCATAAAAGGAGTTACGGAGGATTCCCTGTTTTTCTATTGATTGGAATAGTTTCAGAAGGAATGGTACCAGCTCCTCCTTGTACCTCTGGTGGAATTTGGCTGTGAATCCATCTGGTCCTGGACTCTTTTTGGTTGGTAAGCTATTGATTATTGCCACAATTTCAGAGCCTGTTATTGGTCTATTCAGAGATTCAACTTCTTCCTGGTTTAGTCTTGGGAGGGTGTATGTGTCGAGGAATTTATTCATTTCTTCTAGATTTTCTAGTTTATTTGCATAGAGGTGTTTGTAGTATTCTCTGATGGTAGTTTGTATTTCTGTGGGATCAGTGGTGATATCCCCTTTATCATTTTTTATTGCATCTATTTGATTCTTCTCTCTTTTCTTCTTTATTAGTCTTGCTAGCGGTCTATGAATTTTGTTGATCTTTTCAAAAAACCAGCTCCTGGATTCATTAATTTTTTTGAAGGTTTTTTTGTGTCTCTGTTTCTTTCAGTTCTCATTGTAGAGATGTTTCACCTCCCTGGTTAGCTGTATTCCTAGGTATTTTATTCTTTTTTGTGGCTTTTGTGAGTGGAATTGCATTCTTGATTTGGCTCTCAGATTGAATATTGTTAGGGTGTAGGAATGCTACTGATTTTTGTACATTCATTTTGTATCGTGAAACTTTGTTGAAGTTGTTTATCAGATCAAGGAGCTTTTGGGAAGAGACTGTGGTGTTTTCTAGGTATAGAATTACATTTTCTGCAAACAGGAATAGTTTGACTTCCTCTCTTCCTATCTGGATGCGTTTTATTCCTTTCTGTTGCCTGATTGCTCTGACGAGGACTTACAGTACTATGTTGAATAGGAGTGGTGAGAGAGGGCATCCTTGTCTTGTGCTGGTTTTCTAGGGGAATGCTTCCAGCCTTTGCCCATTCAGTATGATGTTGGCTGTGGGTTTTTCATAGATGGCTCTTGTTTTGAGGTATGCTCCTTCAATGCCTAGTTTGTTGAGGGTTTTTAACATGAAGTAATGTTGAATTTTATTGAAAGCCTTTTCTGCATCTATTGAGGTGATCATGTGGTTTTCTTTTTGTTCTGTTTATGTGATGTATCACATTTATCAGTTTGCATATGTTGAAACAACCTTGCATTCCAGGGATAAAGCCTACTTGATCATGGTAGATTAGCATTTTTTTGTGTTTTTTTTTTTTTTTTTTGACAGAGTGTCACTTTTTCACCCAGGCTAGAATGCAGCAGCGAGACCTTGGCTCACTGCATCCTCCACCTCTTGGGTTCAAATAGTTCTCCTGCCTCAGCCTCCTGAATAGCTGTGAATACAGGCACGTGCCACCATGCCCAGCTTATTTTGTATTTTTAGTAGAGACAGGGTTTCACCATTTTGGCCAGGCTGGTCTCGAACTCCTAACCTCAAGGGATCCACCCGCCTCAGCTTCTCAAAGTGCTGGGATTACAGGCATGAGCCACTGCACCTGACCGTTGTGACAGATTAGCTTTTTAATGTGCTACTGGATTCAGTTTGCTAGTATTTTGTCAAGTATTTTTGCACCTATGTTTATCAAGGATACTGGCCTGAAGTTTTCTTTTTTTGTTGTGTCTCTGCCAGTTTTCCTTTTCTTTTCTTTTTTTTTTTTTTTTTTGAGATGGAGTCTCACTCTGTCACCCAGGCTGGAGTGCAGTGGTGCGATCTCGGCTCACTGCAAGCTCCGCCTTCTGGGTTCATGCCATACTTCTGCTTCAGCTTCCCGAGTAGCTGGGACTACAGGTGCCCGCCACCACGCCTGGCTATTTTTTTTTGCATTTTTAGTAGAGAGGGGGTTTCACCGTGTTAGCCAGGATGGTCTTGATCTCCTGACCTCATGATCCGCCCGCTTCGGCCTCCCAAAGTGCTGGGATTACAGGCGTGAGCCACCATGCCCGGCTCTCTGCCAGGTTTTCATATCAGGATGATGCTGGCCTCACATAATGAGTTAGGGAGTCCCTATGTGATACATTTTAGAGGTGTATCCCTGCCCAAATATCATGTTGAAAGGTAATCCCCAATGTTGGAGATGGGGCCTGGTGAGAGGTAACTGGATCATTGGGGTGAATTTCTCATGAATGGTTTAGCACCATCCTCTTGGTGTTGTCCTCATTGTAGTGAGTGAGTTCTCATGAGATGTGATCGTTTAAAAGTGTGTGGCACCTCTTCCCTCTCTCTCTTCCTCCTGCTTTCACCATGTGACATGCCTGCTCCCTGTTCCCTTTCTGCCATGATTGGAAGCTTCCTGAAGCTTCCTCAGAAGCAGATGCCACTATGTTTCCTGTACATCTTGCAGAACCATGAGTCAATTAAACATTTTTCTTTATAAATTAGTCAGTCTTCAATACTTCTTTATAGCAATGCGAGAATGGCCTAATACACTCCGTGTCCATTTTTTGGAATGGTTTCAGTAGGAATTGTATCAGTTCTTCCTTATACATCTGGTAGAATTCAGCTGTGAATCTATCTGGTCCTGGGCTTTTTCTGGTTGGTAGGCTTTTCATTACTAAATCAATATCAGAAATCATTATTGCTCTGTTCAAGAATTCAATCTCTTCCTGGTTCAATCTGAAGAGGTTGTATGTTTCTAGGAATTTGTCAATTTCTTATGGGTTTTCTAGACGGTGTGCATATAGGTGTTCATAATAGTTTCTTCTGTGAGGTCACTGGTAATATCCCCTTCATCATTACTGATTGTGTTTTTTGGATCTTCTATATATCTTTTTTTCTTTAATACTTTAGCTAGTGGTCTATCTATCTTATTTGTTCTTTAAAAGAACCAGCTCCTGGATCCATTGTTTTGTATTTTTTTGTGTCTAATTTACTTCAGCTCTCATTTTTGTTATGTCTTGTTTTCTGCTAGCCTTAAGGTTGATTTGCTCTTGTTTCTCTCGTTCCTCTAATTGTGATGTTAGGTTGTTAATTTGAGATCTTTTTCACTTTTTGACGTGGTCATTCATTGCCTTGAACTTACCTCGTAGCACTGCTTTAGCAGCATCCCAGAGATTCTGGTATAATGTAGCTTTGTTCTCATTGGTTTCAAATAATTTCTTGATTTCTGCCTTAACTTCACTGTTTACCCAAAAGTCGTTCAGGATCAGGTTGTTTAATTGCCATGTAATTGTATGGTTTTGAATGATTATCTTAACATTGGTTTCTTTTTTTTATTATTATTTCTTGGAGACAGAGTCTAGCTCTGTCACTCAGGCTGAAGTGCAGTGGCATGATGTCAGCTCACTGCAACCTCTGCCTCTCAGGTTCAAGTGATTCTCTTGCCTCAGACTCCTGAGTAGCTGGGAGTACAGGCATGTGCCACCATGCCCACCTAATTTTTTGTGTTTTTAGTAGAGATAGGGTTTCACTATGTTGGCCAGGCTGGTCTCAAACTCCTGGCCTCAAGTGATCCATCTGACTGGGCCTCCTAAACTGCTGGGGTTACAGGTGTGATCCACCATGCCCAGCCAGCATTGGTTTCTATTTTTATTGCACTTTGGTCTGAGAGCATGGTTGGCATAATTTTGGTTTTTAAAAAATTTGCTGAGGATTGTTTTATGCCTAATTGTGTGATCGATTTTAGAGTACATGCCACATGCAGATGAGAAGAAAGAATATGTTGCTGTTTTGGGGTGGAGAGTTCTATAGATGTATGTTAGGTCCATTTGATCAAGTGTTCATTCAGGTCCCAGATATCTTTGGTAGTTTTCTGCCTTGGCGATATGTCTAATACTATCAGTGGTATGTCAAATTTACCACTATTACTGTGTGGTTGTCTAAGTCTCTTCATGGGTCTCTATGAACTTGCTTTATAAATCTGGGTAATCCTGTGTTGGGTGCATATATATTTAGCATAGTTAGGTCATCTTGTTGAATTGAGCCATTTACCATTATATAATGCCCTTCTTTGTCTTTTTTATCTTTGTTGGTTTAAAGTCTGTTTTGTCTGAAATTAGAATAACAACCCCTGCCTTTCATGTTTTCCATTTGTTTGGTAAATTTTTCTCCATTTTTTTTTCTTTGAGCCTATGTGTTTCATTGCATGTGAGATGGGTCTCTTGAAGACAGCATACCATTGGGTTTTACTTCTTTATCCAACTTGTGACTCTGTCCCTTTTAATTGGGGCATTTAGCCCATTTACATTCAAGGTTAGTATTTATATGTGTGTGGATTTGATCTTGTCATTATGTTGTTAGCTGGTTATTATGCAGACTTGTTTGTCTGGCTGCTTTGTGGTGTCGCTGGTCTATGTACTACAGGGTGTTTTTGTAGTGGCTGGTAATGGTCTTTCCATATTTAACACTCCCTTCAGGATGTGTTGTAAGGCAGGTCTGGTGGTAATGAATTCCCTTAGCATTTGCTTGTCTGTAAAGGATCTTATTTCTCCTTTGCTTATGAAGCTTAATTTAACTGAATATGAAATTGTTGGTTGGAATTTCTTTTCTTTATGAATGCTGAATATACACACCCAATCTCTTCTGGTTTATAGGGTTTCTAATGACAGGACTGCTGTTAGCCTGATGGGGTTCCCTTTGTAGGTGACCTGCCCCTTATCTCTAGCTGCATTTAACATTTTTTTTCTTTCATTTCAACCTTGGAAAATTTGATGACTCTATGTCTTGGGGATGGTCTTCTTGTGTAGAGTTTTATAGGAGTGCTCTGCATTTCCCAAATTTGAATATCAGCCTCTCCAGTGAAGTTGGCAAAATTTTCGTGGGTGATATCCTAAAATATGTTTTCCAAGTTGCTTGGTTTCTCTCCCTCTCTTTTGGGGACACTATTGAGTCATAGATTTGGTCTCTTTACAGAATCCCATATTTCTTTGAGGTTTTGTTCATTCTTCTTTATTGTTTGTTCTTTATTTTTGTCTGACTGAGTTATTTCAGAGAGCCAGTCTTCAAGTTCTGAGATTCTTTCCTCTGCTTGGTCAACTCTGTGGTTAATATTTGTGATTGCATTATACAATTCTTCTAGTGTGTTTTTCAGCTCTATCAGATCAGTTTGTTTCTTTCTTATAGTGGCCATTGGTCTGTTACCTCCTGTATTGTTTTATTGTAATCCCCAGATTTCTCAGACTGGGTTTTGACTGTCTCCTGTATGTTGATGATCTTTGTTTCTATCCATATTCTGAATTCTATTTCTGACATTTCAGCCATTTCAGACTAGTTAAGAACTATTGCTGGGAAACTGGTTTGGTTGTTTGGAGGCAAGAAGAAGATACTCTGGCTTTTTGAGTTGCCTGAGTTCTTGCCTTGGTTCTTACTCATATTTGTGGGCAGATGTTCCTTCAATCTTTTTTTTTTTTTGAGATGGAGGCTCACTGTGTTCTGAGGTTGGAGTGCAGTGGCACCGTGTTGGCTCACTGCAACCTCTGTCTCCTGGGTTCAAGCAATTCTCCTGCCTCAGCCTCCCAAGTAGCTAGGATTACAGGCACCCACCACCACGCCCAGCTAGTTTTTATGTTTTTAGTAGAGACGGGGTTTCACCATGTTGGCCAGGCTGGTCTAGAACTCCTGACCTCAGGTGATCCACCTGCCTCGGCCTCCCAAAGTGTTGGGATTACAGATGTGAGTCACTGTGCCCGGCCTCCTTCAATCTTTGAAGCTGCTGTCCTTTGGATGTTTTTTTGGTGTGCTTTTTTCTTCTTTGATGCCCTTGGGGGTTTAATTATGGTATAAGGTGGTTCAGTTGACTGGCTTCAATTCTAATTTGCTCTTGCATCTCGGAAGTGCCCCCACAGCTTATTGTCTTCTTGCCTGCATTTCTTTTGTTGGGTTTTCTGGTCCATAAGTCTCCCTCAGGCAGGGGCAGCAATTGGCAGAAAAGCTGTACTCTTGCCAGGTTGGCCCCAGTCTGCTGCCTGTGTGCTTCCTGGAGAAACATGGGGTTGTGTGTGCCTGCAGAGTTTGAGTGGAAGTAGGACCTCTTGGCTGGAAGCTCTAGTGGGCATGGCCCATCTGGCTATGAGAAGTGGGTGTGGGTGGAGTTGCTCGCTCTGCCATCCAGGTGTTTCCCAGGACAATAAGAAGCTGTGCCCCTCAGCAAATTCAGGCAGAAACAGGACTTCTGGGTCAGAAGTTCTAGCAGGTGTGGCTTGCCTGGCTACTGGTGGTGGGGACAGGTGGGGTTGTACGCTCTGCCATCTGGTTGTTTCCTGAGACAACAGGAAGCTGTGCTCTCCATCTGAGTTCACAAAGAAGCAGGACTTCTGGGAGGGAAGCTCTAGTTGGTGTTGCCCACCTGGCTATCAGTGGTGAGGGTGGGTGGGGTCATGTGCTCTGCCATTTTCCTGGGGCAACAGGAACTGTGCCCTTCAGCTGAGTTCATGCAGTAGTGGGACTGCTGGGCCAGAAGCTCTAGCAAGTTTTGCACACCTGGCTGTCAGTGGCAGGGGTAGGTGGGGTTGCATGCTCTGCCATCTGGGTGTTTCTGGGACAACAGGAAGCTGCCCCCTCCAGCTGAGATCACATTAAAGTGGGACTGCTAGGCTAGAAGCTCTAGCAAGCATTGCTTGCTTTGATGGTAGTGGTAGTGGTGGGTGGAGTGGCTGGCTCACCGAGTTCAGACCAAAGCAGGAATACTGGGCTGGGAGCTGGAGCCAAGCCCCATTGGGCAAATGGGGTTGAGCAATCGTATTGCTCCTAGGCACCACGACTGCAGGCTCTATTGGAGCTATGACGTTGATGCTGGTCTGCTCTGTGACCCAAGTCTTGTAGAGGTCCCCTTAAAGCTACTTTTTTTTTTCAAGGCATATATGTCACTTTTACAATAAGGAAAAAAAGTTTACCAAAATTGAAACCAAATCCAATCATATCCTGCATGTGATTTTTGCTTAAAGAATGCCATGTATTGAACACTTACTTTGTGTTACTGTTCTAAATGTTTTACAAATATTATCCCATTTATTACATGCAACAATTCTGAGGTAGGCATTGTAATGTTTCCCATTTTACTGATTAAAAAACTGAGGCACAGAGAGGATAAGTGACTTGCCTGTGGTAACTGGCAAAACCAGAATTTGAACCCAGGTACTCATGGCCCCAGAGCCTGTGCTCTTGGACACTACTTTATGTTACCCTTCATAGGAGTGCATACATAGCTATCAGTGCGTCTTTTTTAGGCCTCAAAGTCTTTCCTATCCTAAAAACAAACACAAAATATGCCTTCTCTGCTTCCTTCTCAAGCCATGACCCTATCTTCCCTTTTGTCTGCCAAACTTCTTGAAAGCCTGGTCTTTACTTGAGGCCTGCAGTTCCCTCTACCCTCTTGTTTACCCCTTAGGCCCAGCAACATGCCTTCTGCTCATACTCCTCTACAGAAGGTACTTTCTTGATAGAAACCAATGATATCGAATCATCAAATCCTATGACTTTTTCTTAAAAGGAAAAATCCCACAACCCTGTGGGCTGGAGCATGGTGGTGGGGGCCTGTAATCCCAGCTACTTAGGAGGCTGAGGCAGGAGAATCACTTGAACCCAGGAGGCAGAGGTGGCAGTGAGCTGAGATCACGCCACTGCACTCCAGCCTGAGCGACAGAGTGAGACTCCATCTCAATAAATATATAAATAAATAAACACAAAAATTTTTTAAAAAAGTATAGCAATACAATTAAGTACAGAACATAATACTTAATAATGATAAATGACTATGTTACTGGTTTATGAATTTACTATATTGTACTTTTTATCATTATAGTTTTCTCCTACTTATAAAAAATGTTAACTGTAAAATAGCCACAGGCAGGTCCTTTAGGAAATATTCAGAAAGAAGGCATTGTTGTCATAGTAGATGACAGCTCCATGCGTGTTATTGCCCCCGAAGACCTTCTAGTAGGACAAAATATGGAGGAAGACAGTGATATTGATGGTCCCGACCCTGTGTAGGCCTAGGCTAATGAATGTGTTTATGTCTTCATTTTTTTTTTGAGATGGAGTCTAGCTCTGTTGCCCAGGCTGGAGTGCAGTGGCACGATCTCGGCTCACTGCAACCTCCACCTCCCACGTTCAAGTGATTCTCCTCCCTCAGCCTCCTGAGTAGCTGGGATTACAGGTGCCCACCACTACGCCCAGCTAATTTTTGTATTTTCAGTAGAGACAAGCTTTCACTGTGTTGGCCAGGCTGGTCTCGAACTCCTGACCTTGTGATGCGCCGCCTTGGCCTCCCAAAGTGCTGGGATCATAAGCATGAGCCACCACGCCCTGCCTATATCTTTATTTTTAACAAAAGTGTTTAAAAAGTAAAACAAATTAAAAAAGAGGAAAAAGCTTATAGGATAAAGATATGAAGAAAATGTTTTTGTATAGCTATACGATGTGTTTGTGTTTAAAGCTAAGTGTTATTACAAAAGAGTAAAAAAGTTAAAAAAACTAAAAAGTGTATGAACTAAAAAAGTTATGGTATGTTAATTTTATTATTGGAGAAAGAAAAAATGTATATATTTTCATCTCAGTCAAAATTATTTCTTTAAAGGCAAAGGAAAATAATTTTTATAAGTTTAATGCAGCCTGTGTATACAGTATTTATAAAGTCTACAGTAATGTACAGTAATATCTTTGGCCCTCACATTCATTCACCATTCATTCATTGACTCTCCCAGAGCAATTTCTGTTCCTGCAAGCTCCATTTATGGTAAGTGCTCTATACAAGTGAACCATTTAAAAAATCTTTTGTATCATATTTTTACTGTGCCTCTGCTATGTTTAGATACACAAATACCATTGTGTTCCAATTGCCTACAGTATTCAGGACAGTAACATGCTGTACAGATTTGTAGCCTAGGGACAATAGGCTATACCATCTAGCCTAGGTGTGTACTAGGATATACTATTTAGGTTTGTGTAAGTACGTTCTATGATGTTCACACAATGACAAAATTGCCTAATGATGCATTTCTCAGAACATAGTGCATTGTTAAGTGATGCATGTCTGTGTGTGTGGTATACTTGAGTAATTAAAACCATAGTGTAATTTCCATATTCTGCTTTTCTGAGAGAATTCTTTGGTTGTTTAAGATATTTATCAACCTCATTTTAAGTTGGCTGCATATTAATTGATTATAGTGAGGTACCATAACTTATAGCTATTTTTCTGTTGTTGAAAGTTAGGTGTTTTCTTTTTGCTTTTATAGATAATGCTACAATGAGCATCCTTATGAATACATCCTTAGAAGTGGATTCAATAGTTTTTTTGGTTGTTGTTGTTATTGTTGTTTAGAAACAAGGTCTCACTCTTTTGCCTAGGCTAGGGTGCACTGACATGACCATAGCTCACTGCAGCCTTGGACTCTTGGCCTCAAGTGATCCTTTCACTGGGACTACAGGTGCACACAACCATGCTCACATAGTTTTTAAATTTTTTGTAGAGATGGGAGTCTCACTGTATTGCCCAGGCTCTTCTCAAATCCCTGGTCTCAAGTGATCCTCCCTCCTCAGCCTCCCAAAGCACTGGGATTATAGTTATGAGAGACCATGCCCAGCCCATCATTGGTTTTGAGTATTATTATTTTTTTAAAAAAACTTTGTTAACTTGATGAAAATGTATTTCATAATTTTGGATTTTATTAATTACTTTAAAGGTGGAAATATGTTGCTTATGCTTTCTTACAAGTTATATATCTTCTTTTGTGAGTTGTCTATTTATGTTCATTGCCCATATTGTATTGGAAGCTTGCTGGTTTCATTATATTTATATGATTCCTGTATTTAGTTAAAGGTAATAACGTTTTTCTTTTGTGGCAAATACTTAATCAGGTTTTTAAATCTTTTAAGTTTGCTTTTTTATGTTTAGGAGTTTACAAACTTGTTGATATTTTCCTTGATGGATTCATCCCTTAATTGTATATTTAGGAAGCTCTTCAAGAACCAGATAAACCTGAACATGTTGAAAATACAAGGGCTGTTGTAGAGGAGTTGAAATCAAGGGTGCTATGAAAGAACATAGCTTTCAGAGCTGCAGGAAGGCTCTCTGAGAGTAGAAAGGAAGAATCAATTTTGTTTTTTGTTTTTTTTTTTTTTGAGACAGAGTTTCACTCTTGTTGCCCAGGCGGGAGTGCAATGGTGCAATCTCGGCTCACTGCAACCTCCGCCTCCCGGGTTCAAGCTATTCTCCTGCCTCAGCCTCCCGAGTGGCTGGGATTACAGGCATGCGCCACCACATCAGGCTAATTTTGTATTTTTAGTAAAGATGGGGTTTCTCCATGCTGGTCAAGCTGGTCTCGAACTCCCGACCTAAGGTGATCCACCAGCCTCGGCCTCCCAAAATACTAGGATTACAGGCATGAACCACCACGCCTGTCTGGAAGAATGAGTCTTAAAGACTGCTTTAAAGAAATTCTTTTTGGCTGGGAGCAGTGGCTCATGCCTGTAATCCCATCACTTTGGGAGGCTGAGGTGGGCGGATCACCTGAGGCCAGAATTTCAAGACCAGCCTGGCCAATATGGCAAAACCCTACTAAAAAAACATGGCAAAACCCTACTAAAAAAATACAAAAATTAGCTGGGCGTGGTGACGCATGCCTGTAGTCCCAGCTACTCAGTGCTGAGGCATAAGAATTGCTTGAACCCGGAGGCAGATCGTGGCTTTTCTAGTTCTTTAAGATGCATCTTTAGATGTTTAATTGAAGGCTTTCCTCTTTCTCTATTTTTTTTTTGTTGTTGTTGCTTTGAGACGGAGTCTCACTCTGTTACCCATGCTGGAGTAAAGTGGAACAAACTTGGCTCACTGCAACCTCTGCCTCCGAGGTTCAAGCAATTCTCCTGCCTCATTCTTCTGAGTAGCTGGGATTTCAGGTGCCTGCCACCATGTCTGGCTAATTTTTTATTTTTTAGTAGAGACGGGGTTTCACCATATTGGCCAGGCTGGTCTTGAACTCCTGACCTAAGGTAATCTGCCCACCTCGGCCTCCCAAAGTGCTGGGATTACAGGTGTGAGCCACCACGCCAGGCCTGAATGCTTTCCTCTTTTTTGATGTAGGCACTGATAGCTATAAACTTTCCTCTGAGTACTGCTTTTGCTATATCTCATAGGTTTTGGTACGTTGTGTTTCCATTATTTGTTTCAATAAATTTTTCAATTTCCTTCTTAATTTCTTCATTGACCCATTGGCCATTCAGGAGCATATTGTTTAAATTCCATGTATTTATATAGTTTCCAAAATTCTACTTGTTATTGATTTCTAATTTTATTCCATTGTGGTCAGAGAAAATTCTTGATATTACTAGTTTTTCTTTTGAATGTCTTAAGGCTTGTTTAGTGACATAAGATGTGGTCTATCCTTGAGAAAGATCCATGTGCTGAGGAAAAGAATGTGTATTCTGAAGCCATTGGAAGAAATGTTCCATAAATAACTATTAGATCTATTTGGTCTATAGTTCAGGTTAAGTCCAATGTTCCTTTGTTGATTTTATGTCTGGAAGACCTGTCCAGTGAAGAAAATGGGGTTTTAAAGTCTCCAGATATTACTGCATTGGGGCCTATCTCTCTCTCTCTCTCTGTCTACTCTAATAATATTTCCTTTATATATCTGGGTGCTCAAGTGTTGGGTGCCTATATATTTAAAATTATTGTATCCTCTTGCTGAATTGACCCATTCATCATTATATGGTGACCTTCCTTATCTCTTCTTATAGTTTTTGTCTTTTTTTCATATACATTTTTTTATTATACTTTAAGTTCTAGGGTACATGTGCACAATGTGCAGGTTTGTTACATATGTATACGTGTGCCATGTTGGTGTGCTGCACCCATTAACTCATCCTTTACATTAGGTATATCTCCTAATGCTATCCCTCCCCCCTCCCCCCACCCCACAACAGGCCTAGTGTGTGATGTTCCCCTTCCTGTGTCCAAGTGTTCTCATTGTTCAATTCCCACCTATGAGTGAGAACATGCAATGTTTGGTTTTCTATCCTTGCGATAGTTTGCTGAGAATGATGGTTTCCAGCTTCATCCATGTCCCTACAAAGGACATGAACTCATCATTTTTTATGGCTGCATAGTATTCTATGGTGTATATGTGCCACATTTTCTTAATCCAGTCTATCATTGTTGGACATTTGGGTTGGTTCCAAGTCTTTGCTATTGTGAATAGTGCTGCAATAAACATACATGTGCATGTGTCCTTATAGCAGCATGATTTATAATCCTTTGGGTATACACCCAGTAAATGGATGGCTGGGTCAAATGGTATTTCTAGTTCTAGATCCCCGAGGAATTGCCACACTGTCTTCCACAATGGTTGAACTAGTTTGCAGTCCCACCAACCGTGTAAAAGTGTTCCTATTTCTCCACATCCTCTCCAGCACCTGTTGTTTCCTGACTTTTTAATGATGGCCATTCTAACTGGTGTGAGATGGTGTCTCATTGTGGTTTTGATTTGCATTTCTCTGATGACCAGTGATGATGAGCATTTTTTCATGTGTCTCTTGGCTGCATAAATGTCTTCTTTTGAGAAATGTCTGTTCATATCCTTCACCCACTTGTTGATGGGGTTGTTTGTTTTTTTCTTTTAAATTTGTTTGAGTTCTTTGTAGATTCTGGATATTAGCCCTTTGTCAGATGAGTAGATTGCAAAAATTTTCTCCCATTCTGTAGGTTGCCTGTTCACTCTGATGGTAGTTTCTTTTGCTGTGTAGAAGCTCTTTAGTTTAATTAGATCCCATTTGACAATTTTGGCTTTTGTTGCCATTGCTGTTGGTGTTTTAGACATGAAGTCCTTGCCCATGCATATGTCCTGAATGGTATTGCCTAGGTTTTCTTCCAGGGATTTTATGGTTTTAGGTCAAACATTTGAGTCTTTAATACATCTTGAATTAATTTTTTATACGGTGTAAGGAAGGAATCCAGTTTCAGCTTTCTACATGTGGCTAGCCAGTTTACCCAGCACCATTTGTTGAATAGGGAATCCTTTCCCCATTTCTTGTTTTTGTCAGGTTTGTCAAAGATCAGATAGTTGTAGATGTGTGGTATTATTTCTGAGGGCTCTGTTCTGCTCCATTGGTCTATATCTCTGTTTTGGTACCAGTACCATGCTGTTTTGGTTACTGTAGCCTTGTAGTATAGTTTGAAGTCAGCTAGCGTGATGCCTCCAGCTTTGTTCTTTTGGCTTAGGATTGACTTGGCAATGCGGGGTCTTTTTTGGTTCCATATGAACTTTAAAGTAGGTTTTTCCAATTCTGTGAAGAAAGTCATCAGTAGCTTGATAGGGATGGCATTGAATCTGTAAATTACCTTGGGCAGTATGGCCATTTTCACAATATTGATTCTTCCTACCCATGAGCATGGAATGTTCTTCCATTTGTTTGTATCCTCTTTTATTTCATTGAGCAGTGGTTTGTAGTTCTCCTTGAAGAGGTCCTTCACATCCCTTGTAAGTTGGATTCCTAGGTATTTTATTCTCTTGGAAGCAATTGTGAATGGGAGTTTGCTCATGATTTGGCTCTTTGTTTGTCTGTGATTGATGTGTAAGAATGCTTGTGATTTTTGCACATTGATTTTGTATCCTGAGACTTTGCTGAAGTTGCTTATCAGCTTAAGGAGATTTTGGGCTGAGACGATCTGGTTTTCTAGATATACAATCATGTCATCTGCCAACAGGGACAATTTGACTTCCTCTTTTCCTAATCGAATACCCTTTATTTCCTTCTCCTGTCTGATTGCCCTGGCCAGAACTTCCAACACTATGTTGAATAGGGGTGGTGAGAGAGGGCATCCCTGTCTTGTGCCAGTTTTCAAAGGGAATGCTTCCAGTTTTTGCCCATTCAGTATGATATTGGCTGTGGGTTTGTCATAAATAGCTCTTATGATTTTGAGATACGTCCCACCAATACCTAATTTATTGAGAGTTTTTAGCATGAAGGCTGTTGAATTTTGTCAAAGGCCTTTTCTGCATCTATTGAGATAATCACGTGGTTTTTGTCTTTGGTTCTGTTTATAAGCTGGATTACGTTTATTGATTTGCGTATGTTGAACCAGACTTGCATCCCAGGGATGAAGCCCACTTGATCATGGTGGATAAGCTTTTTGATGTGCTGCTGGATTCGGTTTGCCAGTATTTTATTGAGGATTTTTGCATCAATGTTCACCAGGGATATTGGTCTAAAATTCTCTTTTTTTGTTGTGTCTGCCAGGCTTTGGTATCAGAATGATGCTGGCCTCATAAAATGAGGTAGGGAGGATTCCCTCTTTTTCTATTGATTGGAATAGCTTCAGAAGGAATGGTACTAGCTCCTCCTCGTACCTCTGGTAGAATTCGGCTGTGAATCCATCTGGTCCTGGACTTTTATTGGTTGGTAAGCTATTAATTATTGCCTCAATTTCAGAGCCTGTTATTGGCCTATTCAGAGATTCAACTTCTTCCTGGTTTAGTGTTGGGAGGGTGTATGTGTCGATGAATTCATC